>NC_052539.1:21446998-21747183 GCF_016699485.2 Gallus gallus | reverse complement strand
CAAGATTTGTTAGTGTCCCTTTCCCCCAGACAGTCGCCCCCCCCCAAACAGCTGTGAAAATAGTCTAGCTGGAACAAACACATGGATTAAAATGGAGATGTTTCACAAGTGCAACTTCTGTACCCAGACTCTGCTCACCAGCCTCATTGAATTCACAAGAGCTATCATGTGAGAGAGAAAAAGGGAGCAAACGAAGGAGAAAACACCTTCCAGGCTGTACAAAAGGCTTTGATAGGGCCCACTAACCTTCTCTACCACTTACAGGTTCAATGCAATCTCATAAAACAACAGGCCTTTCCTCTAGATAAGGTGAAATGGGAACAATCCCACTCTGCTGTAGTGGAGCCAGCAGTGGATCTAGCCCAGTTGAGGCCAGATGCACTCAGAGAATAAGGAACATGAGATACTTGAAATGCAATGGGTAAGTCAAAACGCACGTCCTCTGGAGCCATGTTTCAGGCATTGTCATCATCCATGGAAACCTAAAACTTTCACCTTCAATTTGGCCCCCACCAAAGTGGCCAAGGTATGTAAGCCGGACAGTGTGTGGGGTTGCACAAGCCAAAATCATTGGCCCCCTTTCATCCTCTTCAATTAAACCCAAAGAGCTTGGAAACTAAAAAGGGTTTTTATGAGTAGTCAAACACTGGAATAGGTTGGCCAGAAAGACTGAGAAATCTCTAGGATGGAGACATTCAAAACCCAGCTGGACGATCTTCTGAGCAACCTGCTCTGGTCTACCCTGCTTTGAGCATGGTAGTTGGAGTAGATGATCTCCAGAGGTATCCTCCAACCTCAAGCATTGTGTGTAAAAACTTTGCCTTGATCCTGCTCTGGGCTGAAGTAGGCTGAAGAGCACTCTTCTCTTTGGGATGCAGCTAAGAAAATTTTCAGAGGGCAGAGCTTGGCCATTCAACAGCTTTCAATTTGCGTGCACAAGCAAGGACGGGGATATATCCCCTGCTCCACCAAGTTAGGAACACAGAACCCTAAACACTGCAACCTACAACTAGAAGCAACCTGCAAAACTGTGAGGACAGGAATAAGTGGACTTTTTTTCTTTTCCTTTTCCTTTTTTTTATATATCCATTTTTGGACAGAAACATGTGGATCCGAGTAGCAGGGCCATTCTCTCTTCCTCTTGTGGTCTGCCTCAGCCTAAACACTGGCCACAGTAGAGTCCAAAGCACGTTCAGCTATGGTAATAAAAAGATCACTGTCATTTCAAAAGCCATCAAGCCCTTGTAATCGATTGTGCTTTTACCGCAGCCATCCTTGCCCTTGAAGCACACACCCGAGAGGAGAGGAACTGACAGACATTTTCACATGCTCTGCATGCCACTCTAAAGGCTTCTCTTTCTATTTCTGGTTAGTCAGATCCCAAAAGACTTCCAAAACCAAAATGTTATAAAAGCAGATCCCTAAGAGGGAGCTGCTTCTACTGCCTCATCACTGTCACAAAAAATGAGAGGGAGAAGACAACAGTGGTTCTTAGTCATTCATAGCAAGGGTGACTAAGTCATCAGGAGAGGATTATGGTCCTAAGGCCTGGATCAGCCAGTAAAATTGGGCTCTGATCCCACACATCAAGGTAAATCCCTATCAACTTTTCATCTTTCTTTCATGTCATAGATGCATGCAAGGATCTGCCACCCCTTACGGTATCTGCTCAGAGCCATTTCCAGGCAAAAGGAAGCATGTTCTTCTCATGCTTGGTGCTGAGCAGATGCTCTGTGACATGATGCAGAGTCAGTGGTAGTGAACAAGACCTCCTGTTCAGACCTGGCCATCTCTCTGGTACCTGTCTATAAAGCACTAGGTAATTGAGACCTCGATTCCAGTTTGGTTCTCCTACACACGCTCTCCAAACCTTCAAAACTCAGCATTAGAAATTGGACAAAAACATCATACCAGCTTTATCCCGGTCTCCTGGTGGAGAGAGGATCACCCATGACATGCTAGGTAACATCCAACAACAGACATCTTGAAACACTAGACCCCAAGAAACCAAGATGCTTCTTACTGAACCAGATAACATGACCAACTAAAATGTGCTCAATTCAGCTGCAAAGTTACAAGACTAGCATCAAGAGTGCAAGGCACGCTTGCATTCCTTTGAAAGAAAGAAATGAATATACCTTCCAAGTGTCCTTTCTTACTCCCTCCATCTCGCAAGCATATGAGATACCACCTGAGACTCAATTTCATGGATCACAGTAGACCATCTTTCCCACCAAGCAATCACAGCTTGTCCTCCACTAGATTTCTCCAGTTGTATTTAAACCCACAATTCTCTGTTTGAACCCTAATAGACATGGACAGATTATTCCTTGCCTTAATACATTGGTAGGCTTATAGCACATCTCATTTATTTTTTCTTTTGAAAACGGTACAATCTGCTTCTTTCAGTCCTTCCTCACAAGCCCATTGGGTTTTGCCTCTAAACAGCTATATTACTAAAGACCCCTCTGCCAGGCCTTCACTGCACACAGGCCAATGGAAGGGCCCCTTCACGTGCCTTTTGGGACACTTTCTGTTCCACCAAGATGCTCATTTTTTTCTTTAGCATGAGCACATCTCATCTTACTTCCATTAGTTTGTGCTGGACTCTCAACCCCAAAAATGTTTCTGCTGAGCTTCTGTCCAGGGTCCCTTTTATATTCACATTGCTTATTTCTCCAACCAAACTTTCCTTTTACCGAATCTCACTTCACGTTTTGCCAGGTCCATTCATCTCCTAAACCTGCTTCTAGCAACTGTTCAGGGACACTTTCAAAATTAATAGGCAAATTCTCCTTCCATCTTTCCAAATAGGATGAAAAAAATTTAAGGGTAATAAGTCCAGAGAAGAGTACTTAAGATTCCCCAGACTGTAGCATGAAAGTTTGACATTGGGATGAAGATAATTACTCCCTGAGCATTATCCCAAACAGCCTTACTGCCATATTAGAGCTTTGTCTCAGCTAGGGCTCCCTAGCTCCGTTATGAGGCAATAGAGCTCCTGCTTTCTTTCAAAGCCTTTTGAAAATGATAGTCAATACAACAGTCTTAGCCTTAAATTACTATGTATACATTCATATATGTATGTATCTAAATAAAATAATCAGAGTGAGCAGAAGTTTGCTGGCAGCCTGAGGCCTCCCTCTGACCAGACGTACCCACTTTATTTCCAGTAAAATTCCATGGAAACCGCTGGCATCCCGCTGGGATGTGCTGAGCCCCTATTAACTTGCTAGAATAAGAGGGAAGCTCTACATGCATTCTGCTGCAATCATTCACTTCTCACTTTTTCTTTTTTTCTTTTTTTTTTTTTTAATAGCCACTGAAGTATCAAAGCGAAACATGACAGTACGGAGACGTGGGTTCACTGGGCAGCCTTGCTCCTTCTCAACATCCTCAACCTGCTTTGCTGGGTCTCCTTTCACTCAGCCAGAGAAGTTGGAAATTCTTGGCCTAACTCAAAAGTCCAATTTCCAGATGCAACGAATATTTTTGTGAAGTCTCTGCAAAGAGCCACATCCACTCTGTGCAACTCACAACCCCTGCTTATGACCCTCTGATGAGTGGGGGCCACAAGCAGGATATCAGCTAAGTGCAAAGCAGAGCTGGCTGCCCTCATGAAGTGTCTCAGCCTAGAACTCTGTCATCTCCTCCCACTCACTCATGCCCTCCATACCACAGGCCTCATCATCCCAGGCTCCTAATCACTTGATGCACAAGCTGCCCATAAATTAGGAGACATCATGGTGTTATCCGGGGCACTGAAAAAGATTACAGTGCAATTACACCAATGAGGCACCTTTATCTCCAGGCATGAAATCATGCCTTTACTTAAAGCACTTTAAATCGATAAAATTCTACCGTAGTTGTCAACAGTGCATACAGTTGTGCTTACTGGAATGACCTTCCATTATGTTCAACAGGAGATGCGTTTCTGTCTGATTCAAGCACAGCAAACAGACTTCAAGTAACAGCAAGTGTCAAGTGGTTTCAGGAGGAAGTAATTGTAAATCATTCACGACACCTTGCTAAGTCAGAGCTGTTGGCTGGATTACTCCTCCTGATGAGTACTGAACAGCATACAATTCAGCCCAGTGCAGCAGTGATGGAGGCCCCTCCAGGAGAAAGAAGGTGCCCTGCAGCACAAAAGGGTTGGCTACAGCAGGAGAAATGCTAGAGGTGGGGGGGTGGGGAAGGTATAAAAACCCAATTGGCATAGAGAAAATGCACAGGAAATGATCAACCCATCTCTTCCTACCTTCATCACTGAATCATAGAATGGCTTGGGTTGAAAGGGGCCATAAAGATCTAATTCCAACCCTTAGCCATGGGAGCTGCCACAGTGACAGAAGGTAGAAAGCCTGCTCTCAGGTGGCAGCCTTCAGATCCAAAGCCACTCATATGACACAGGACCACAGTAGGACCCAGGAAGACACTTCCAATGTAGAGCATAGGGAACCCAACTCCACCCTTGAGCATATGAGCCTCTCTCCCCAAGACATAGGAAATCTGCAAGCAGCTCAGACCAAACAAGGATTATCTGACACAGTGACAGAGTGCCAATTTAACAGGGTGCTAATTAACTTCATGCATTTGAAGTTAGGCAAACGCTGAGCATCCCTATTGTATCAGGGCCTACACACAGCAATGAGATAGCGTAAGCCTGAAGAAGTGGGCTGGAAACATCTAACAACAAGAGGATTTCCCATGATAAATCTGGTACTTCCTGCTTCTGGCTGTGCTGGGTTTACCACACAAATAGTCTTTCTCACAGTCCCTCGGCACTGCTCATTCCATTCTCAGCTGGGCTCCAGACGCAAAGAGGTGCAGGGAAAGGAAAACAGCGAGACAAAGTTGGGACAGGCGAACCTCGTGGTGCTGGAGGTTTTTCAAGGCTCTCAAATGCTTTGGTGGGTCTGCAGGCTGGAATAAGATTGTGAACCACTTTTTTTTTTTTTCCCCTGTAATTTAAAATGCATGCTCTCCTTCATGTACCACCAAGGGGGGTTCAGTTATTAAAGGCACAAACAAACTTTTTTCCTTTTTTTTTTTTTTTCTTCCTGGGGAAGAGGAGAAACCTGGACCACCCTTAGCTGGCTACTCGGAGTACTCTGTATGTCATCCACACCCTATGTTTTCTTCCCATGTTAGTGCTCCCACTCTGGTGCCCATCTGCCAGCAGAGCATCCCCACAGGTGTTCTGGGGAGACATTTCTTGTTGTCAAAACCAGGGATGATCCTAGAGTTGTAACACTCACACTCCAATCTGGAAATGGTGTGGATTTTCCCTAAAGACTGATATCTCATTTCAGGTCCTTTGTACAGAATGACCAGTGTGAACATCAACTTAGACCCTTGAGGTAAGTTTGAGTATCACAGAGTGCCAATATTTTTGGCACTGTTTCCCAGTTCAAATTCATCTTCTGCTTTTGCTGTTCCCTGATCCAAAAGATTTTTCCTTATCTTTTACATAGCTGCATCCATACATGAGTTTCCTTCCTTAATCCTGCACCGAATTCACCTTAAATAATTCCTTCTCTTTCTTTGTTTGTATTTCATTCAGTATTTTTCAGTAGTCATATAAACACTATTCAGAGGCACTGTCTCAGAGACACCCAGAGTTCAGACCTTCTAGCTCGTTAAACATGACCTGCTGTTCCACAAAGCACAACACCAAGAATCAGGTGCTTGCTGTACTGGTGCCTACAGAAGGCTGGGCTGCCTCTCCAACTGGATGGGAGGTCTTAAAGTAGCTATTTTGTTCCCCGCCTTTGGCACTGTGTTAAGAGCTTGGATCTCATCTGCTGCTATCACCTTAAGGTCACTTTGAAGCATATTGTGTTTCCAGCCCACCCACCCCCCACCACTTGTAATTGCACGAGTTAAGATTGCTTTCAATTTTAATTTCCTTCCTTTTGATGGTTTCATACCATTCTTAACATGACTTGAACATGGGTCGGGAATTTCTATATTTTTTTTAAGCTTCTTCTGAACATCTCTGCTGACCGGTTATTGATTTAACCCATATTCACAGCGTACAGCTAGGAAAGTGAGACGGAATGATTGAGCATTCATTAGAAACAGATCAAGAAGAGACTACATTAACATCCACTGGCTGCTGCTTGTACCCTCACATCTGGTCACTAAGTGCCTCTATAAATCAAATATGGCATAAAAGGATGAGGAAAGCTGTAGGGTTGCAGCAGGCAAACACTGTCTCTGCTCCACCAATGGTTTATCTCAAAGGAGTCTGAAAACAGCCAAGCCAGCACCAGTTCTGTTGACTTTCTGCTGGTGCAAATACCTCCCTGCCTTCTCCCCAGCATCCCGTCAAATGATCCCCCTCTGCATCTCCAGCCCACACGTACCCTACCAGGGGCTCCCACAGCATGGGCAGAGACACCCAAAACAAAAAGCACAGCCCAAGATGATGCTGAGCTTCACAAGGTGGAGATGACATGGCACCCTCCATATATGTATATACAGACGGTATTACTTTCCTTGCTCTGCATCAGAAGAAAACCTTCCCGTTTCTCCTGTACCTCCCTACCACATCAATTCTTCTGATGTCTTCAGCATCTGCAGCATTGCTCTGAAGCAGACAGTGAAGCCTAATCTGGGGCAGGACATCCCATCACAATGTCCTTCGAGATATGTGGTGTTCCCACCTCCGATCATGCAGCTCAAATGGAGATTTAGCCTCTTGTTGATCCAATACTACCACCAGGTACTTAACAGGGTGAACTCATAGAATCACAAAGACTGGAAAAAGCACTGAGATCACGCAGTCCAACCGCAACCCGCCCCACCATGCCCACTGATCATGTCCTTCAGTGCCACATCCTCACAGTTCCTCAACACCTCCAGGGATGGTGACTCCACCACCACCACCTCCCTGGACAGCATGGGCCAGTGCATCACTGTTCTGATATCCAACCATTTCCTAATATCCAACCTGAAAATACCCTGGCATAACTTAAGGACAGTACCCACTCCTCTACCTCCAAGACATCCAAGAGCACTGTATACACTATAAACACCTGACTTATCAATAAGAATCAGTCACTAACACAATCTTCCCAATCTAAAGCTTGTTTTCTATCACTGAAAAAATTTACCAGTACTGCATACAAAGGCCATTGTATAGTTGTTATTTGATAGAAGAGAATGAGAAACACAAACTACCTCCTCTCCACCCAACACTTCACATCTTCTCCCTCACTATGTATAACACTGATGTGTCTCAAAAAAATATTTATGATCTTTGGTTACAGTTTATTGTTCCACGTCGGCACTTATAAATTCATTACCCATCTAGATCGACAGCCATGAAGTTAAACTTAATGCTTACTTCCATTTCACAACAAAATTCTCTACTTGATGCCTTTTATTAGGCTGTCTCTTCACTAATACTCTTTTCATAGGCACTAACACCTTTTAGCATAGCATTCTACATTTATTTATTTATTTTACCAGTGCAACAGATCAGATTTGAACAACTATATTTCCAGAGGCTTTTTGTTTACCTGGACTTTGACTGTTTCTTACAGAGACATGATACTGGAGGATGAAAATAAATAAATAAATAAAAACACCCAAGCTTGTATTTTCAGTCTAAACTTATGCGGATCCTGGACAATTAAGAGTATTTATGAAGAGCATAAAACTCCCTGCCTCCATTTCCCTGCACGTAAGTATCTTGAAAACCACCAACACACAATGAATATCTCACTCATCTATCCGTGTTTATTTTGTGGGAAGCTCCATTTCCCCTTGAGTGTTCTGGTCACATTTTCTTCTGACTGTCTCCACTAAATCCCAGTATTTCTAGTTCTTTTTCCAACATCTTCACACTCCAATCAACCATGCTGTTACATACATCCCCTTAGGACCTTGCAGAGCTCAAGCACAGCTCAAATATGAGAGGATTTGTGGTTTAATTCAGTGGACATCATTTCAAGAGCAATCTCATGTCAGAACAACACAACACAGGCAAATTTACTGAAGGTTTGTTACCTCCCCCCAGACAGATGAAGAGAGAGAAAGAGAGAAGGAAACTTCTTTGCTCCTACTGATTAACCACAATGCAAACTTCATAAACGTGATCCTGACCTCCACCACAATGTGCAGACTTGAGTCATTCCAATAAAAGAGGAAATGACACTTTGCCACAACATTACTAAGTCCACATCCCATAAAACCATTCAGGGAAGGAAGAAACAAAGAAAAAAAAAAAAAGAAAAAGAAGAAAAGAGAGAGCAAAAAGCAAGAGTAAAGACAAGCAATTATCTGTTATTAACCCAGCCCTGAGTGGTATCACATTGCTCCTAAAAATAATGACAGGGCAACAAAGCTTGTTTGTGTCTCCCATGTCCTTTGTGGGTTCCTCATTATTCTAATGAGCTGCTGGATAATGCACTTCAGTTCCATCCCCATCGGTTATTTCACCGGTCGCCCTGCTTTCATTTCCAACTGGCACAGTAAGACGTTTTACAATTAACACTTTGATCCTTTTTTTCATTCTTCTCCTTTTCTTTTTCTACTTTTCTATTTTTTTCTCCTCCAGACAGACACCCACTTTGGGAGGAGCTGGCAGAGCTCACATCCTGCATGCCACGCTGGCCACACATCACTGCCCAGGGCTGGTAGGGCAACAACCTCTGCACCTTTGCTGGTGATGACCACACCACACCACCAGTACTAAAAAGAAACCAGGAAAAGTTCAGGAATAGATCTGCATAACATGTGCCACATGGGTTTGGGAGCAAAACATGGAAACAGAAAGGCAGCCATTGCACAAGCAAACACATTATGGCTCTGTTCTGTTTGCGTGTTGCTCTGAGTCATGCTACACGCTGCCTTTTTACATGCAGAGAAAGTCTTAAAATGAGGAGAAGTCTTATTTATTTCACTGAGCTTCCCTTGCCACCCTGTATCTCACCCTTTGCAGCCACCATTTAAGATGCCCATCTATTTGAGCAAGGGCACATGTATGTTCCATATACAAGGTGCCTTTTCAAGGTGCTGGGGTATGTGGCAATCATAAGAGCATCACCCGCTCTCATAGGAGAGAATGCATTCCCTTTCTGCTAGCAGTAGAAAAAAAAACCCTAACAACTCCATCCCAGAGCCCACCCTATGCCCCTGGAGGTGTCAGCTCAACCACAGAATCATTAAAAGGCCACTAAGATAATTGTAGTCCAGTCATCAACACCATGGCCACGAAACATATCACCATGATATCCCCTGGACTGAGAGCATCTGTGCCTAAGGGCATCCTTTCTTTACATGGAGAACAGGACCATGGTAGGGTACCAGATGTTAAATAAATATCACTATGTACTTAGTAACAGCTATTTCTGGCAAGAGTCAGGAAGGGAGCTGCAAAGCACCCAGCACAAAGAGGGCTGGCAGCCGCAAAGCAATAGATGTACGTAGAGATGCATCTCATCTTCCATCAGCCAAAGCCAAGGGACAGGGCTGATGCAGCTCAAGATTGGAACATTGGTCCTCAGGGCAATTCAAGCAGTTATGTGCACTTGTCTTTTCTTCAGCAAAGTGTCTTCTCATGACTGAGTTTGCTACTTTCCCCCAAAAGTGCCATTTTACTGCTATGTTTAAGAAAAAAAGGAAAAATACAACATTGCTACAAAAAGATTTTGTACGCTCCAAACATCCAAGTCTTATAAGAATGTTGAGGATTTTATTCTCTTTTTTAAGTGAAATACATAATTCATCTTAAGGAGTATTTAAAGAAAACCATCTCCAGTCCCTCCAGAAAGCATTTGAATAGAATTCTTGCTTCTATTATTTTTTTTTCCAAGAAAACAGTTTCCCAACTAACATGAATATTAGTGCTAGTCATAGAAGTATTGACAAAGGGCATCTTGTCAAGACTTTCTCCAAAAAATATGGTGATTTATATGGAAGTTTTACAAAGAGGGGGAGAAAAAAATAGGAAGAAAGCATTTCTGTGCTCTTTTTTTGTTTGATTTTGCAGTTAAATTATTTATTTCGAAATAGTATTGTAATTTTAAAAAAACCAAAGTGAAATGCTTTAGAGTATCTAAACAAACCCTTTCAACTGATACTTCACAGTTCTGAAAATCTAACCGGATAGGAGATTCCATGCTTCAGCTCTTTGGGGTCAGTTCAGGATTTCAAAATACTGATTTCTCACTGCTTTATTGGGAAAACATCAACTCTTCGAACACTCCAGTTGGAGCATAACTTTACTACGGTCATATCCAAATGAAGGTGTTTACAAAGGCAAACTCATGCATACACACTTGTGTTTACAGGGTTGGGGCTTCCAGTAACTTGCTGGCATTCAACACAACCTATAGAGCTGTACAATGCTTGCTTTATGTACACCAGACTTTGACCTTATGCAGCAAAATACCCTCCTGACTTTGCTCCAAGGGCTTTTATGTCCTTGGAAAACAATAAAAAATACCCTTTTATGACATTACAACTTGAGTTTCAAAGTGTGATGAGTGAATATGGTGCTGTTCTTCCCATTAAGGCGCAACGAGCTTGTACACTGCGGCTCAAATCATTTTTACTCTGGGTTTACATAACCCCGATACAACAAGCAGATCGGGGTGCAAAGTGCAGAGCCAGGACACGCGATCTCAAACCCCGCCTTCCAACATGGCCAATGACTTTGACCTCCGCAGCCATAACCATGGAACAATTCTTGCCCTACAAGGGCTCCTCTGTTCGGCAAAGCCACCAGCTCCATGTCCCAGCTAGGGGCATACAGACATAACTGTTCCAGTTCTCTCAAAACATGACTTTTTAATCCTCACGGATGCAATAAAGGCTTTTAAATACAACGGCACAAAGGTAGCGGGTACCAAAGAGTATTTTGGAGTGAGGAAGTGATACTGAACTCTAAATTCCCGCAAACAACAGAGCAGGAAAGAGTGAGAGAGGTGCACGGTGCTCCATTCAGTCCAATCCAAAACTCTGCTCCTTTACTTTTAACACAGATTTGCTCAAGGACTGTAGGCTTTTCTTTTTTTTTTTTCTTTTCTTAAAGATATTCTAATACCAAAAAAAAGAAAAGCAGATTGCCATTATGAAAAAAACACACATAGAGCTACATAGGCTCTCTAGCTCAAATTTTAAGCATGCTAACCTCCTTGGCATGAGTGTTCAAACAGTGCCGACCCAGTTCCAAGGCCAAAGCTGCACTAGTAATGGCTTGCTGGCACCCCTCCGAGCCTACCTTCCTCCACTGGCAGAAAGGATGCTTCCGCTGGGATAATTTATACCAGTTTCCCTAAGGAAATCCACTGTAGCAGCAGAAGTGCTGTTTTGCCAGGATAAGCTATAACATTTATGTAGCATTTGCCAACACATATGTATATATATTTAGAAAATTTCTGAAAAGCCATACCTCACTGCAGTGCTGTTCACTCACTGACAATGATTTGGCTTGAAGTGCTGAGTAGAGATACAAAAGGCATTATTATTTGAAACTGGGGACCGGCTCCAAGCAACGTAGAAGTAATTGAAGATACGAAATGCTGAAAGGCAAACTCAGTGCATATACACAATCCAGGAAAATACTGCAAATTGCTTCTTTGAACAGTGGAATAAACCCAGTACTGAGCTCAGTCCTTAGCTGGTATGAACTGTGCTACTCTGGTGCAGACATAGACCAGAAATTCTCTTGTTTTCTAGTATGCATCTTTGTGGGGTGTTGTTTTTTTTAAAATTTGGAGGGAGAGAACCTGCCTCTGGATCTCTAGCAGTATCTTCAGCTGCTGTGAGAAAAGAGAAGGTTCAAAGCTCCTGGGACCTCAAATATGATCAAATGAAATCAAGGACAGATGTCGCCCTGAAGAGGACACCTCTTTGCACACAAGGATGACCTTTAGCTTCAGCATGAGTGAAATAAAAATAACACAATGGACAATGAGGAAAGAGAGAAAGAAGCCATCAAGGCAGAGGGGATAGATGGTGAGCAGAAATTGAGGGAAAGAAAGGAGATGGCAACAAAAAACAAAGGGTGAAAAAGAAGGCAGATTAAGAAATAGGAATCAGAGGAGGAGGAGGTAGAAAGGGAGGGATGGGCAGCGAGATAAAGGGTGCAGGGCTAAAATGAGTAAACAGAGAAGGCATGAAGAGAAGGGTTCGGGTTAAAGGAGCAATTGCCCTCTGGCAAACATACTGCAATGTAAATGGAAACATGTATGTCAATAAGGAGAGTTCTGAGATGGGCTGGAGAGAAAGCAGCTTATGTGATATGAGCTTCTGCTGGGAACTATCAGAGCCTTCTCCCTCCATTCCCCCCACTCCAAATCACCCTGTTCTTCAGGTGTTGGAGCCCCCACTAAAAGCAAAGTACACTCTTGAACTCAGAAAGGAACTTCAGAAGCAACCAACAGGGACACATAAAGGTCTCCAGTTCTCTTGAAGTTGACTCTAGCTAGATCACCAGCTTCCTCCAAGGAGCCCTGTTGCAGCAGTCAAGAACCAAGATCTTCAGAAATATATTTTCCTCAAAGCTAAACTCACACAGAGTACTTTTACAATGCCAGACAGCCTACTGAATGGTCCAAACACCCAGCTGGACCACCAGGCATTTCCCAGAATTCTGTTTTTCTTTTGGTCATACTTCTCCTTCAGGAAATAGCTTATGGAAGATGCCAGCAAGACAACCTGAACCATGATCTCCTTCCACAGTGCAAGGGCTATCTGCAAAGACTAGCACCATTGCTGCACAAGCCTTGTTATGGTTACTTTGGAGTTCTGAACTGATCAGACATCCCCAGTTGAGGCACCATGCCTTCAGGGAGGTCTATTTTGTACACTGCTTATTCCACTGAAATCTGCTGGTTTACTCTGCATGTACAACAGTGATATGCTTCCTCACAGCACTGGATCTTCAATGTCCAGCATTCCCAATGGGCACGAGGAATGCCAAAGGAATCATTCTGCCTAAAGAAACTCTTGCATATGCTGAGAATTCAGCTTCTTCAGCTGATGGGATCTACGTATGCTGGTTTCCATGACAAGTGACACAAAGGAAAGTGAAATGGCTTGGTGTTCACACTCAGATACTTCTTTCTTGCCCTGCTGCACACAACACAAGCCTAGTGAAGAAGCTCAACCCAATGTGCAGTCAGTTCTGTGTGACAGCAGTCCACGTTAACAGAAATATTTACCCCAGTTATTAGTATAGGTGAAAGACCCAGCAGGGCTGTAGAGACAATGTATTGGTACAGCCAGGCTCTCAGACCACTATGCATTTAATCTGTGCATCATCAAGGTACTGACAGCAGATCTATTAACTGGGAGGTTACTGTGGAGAACTTGATGTGATTACTTCCACAGCACTAAATTACAAGGACACATTTAACTCACTGCACATCATATGTTGTAGGTGGCTGTTTCCAACAACCATTCTCTTCATTTGTGCTGCTGTGACTTCCCTTTGAAGTGTTAAGAAACACTTTTCAGATGCCTTCTCTCACTTTGCTGAGTACAGATCACCACACGCATGACCAGGATATTAATGACTTTACACTGAGGCCTTCTTGTCTATTAAAAATACCCTTGAAAATGTGCAGAATCCAACTCTTTGCATTAGGTCAAACGTGAAGATGACACAGAGATGACGGGATTCCTATGGCTGTAAACTCAGTAGATAGATGGAAGCTCAATCACAGACACTGAATCTTTTTGACATTTTAACATTTGTGCTCCAAAACGCATGACAATCCTTCAAACAACCATGTTGTTTTATTTTCACAAGGACACCAATTAGCCTGTGTTGTTTAGATTGGTAATACTCGCCACATCTAAACTTTCTTAGCACATGGCAAGTGAAAACAAATAACTTCCATCAGATACGCATTTTCTGTGTCAAAAGGGCAAAGGAAAATTAAGTGGCATTTCTGTAATAAACTGCCTCTAGACTTCCTTCCCAGAATCAGGAGAGAAACATTCAGAGGTAGAAGCAGAAATGTACATATTGGCCCCAGAGCAATTCTCCAGTGGGTACTTTCTCCGAACGAGCTGTGTTGTTGTAGCTGTGATGGTCTGAAAATAGAGGAACAAGGTCTCTAAACAGTCTTTTCCTGGATCAGCTGATACAGCTAAAGAAAACAAGCTTTGGGCACATAGAGTTTTATGGATTCTATTCACATGAAGGGCACATTGCTTGCAAAGCCTTGATGCCAGCTCTCCAATAACTGAATTTTTACGACACTTTTGCTTATTTCTATGCTACAGACTACTCAAACACTCCTGAGAGTGTGGTCTAGCAGATCTGGAGACCTGGGTCTGATTCCATTTTGTCAACGCACTTGTTACATTATTTACCGAAAGCCTCATATCGCTAAACATCTGTTTCTTCATAAAGCAGGCTAGGAGACCTCTTACGTAGGAGAGGTAAGCAGGGAGATAGCAGGCTGGAAGCAGATAAAGAGGGGATAGTACTCCACTCATGTCCGCTGAGAGCTCTAAAGTGATACACCTAAAGCATTCTGGTCTTCCAGGCCACTGCAGCATCATCTCAGCTACCTGAAGTACTCTACTGCTTGAGATGCAGATGTCTTACCAGGCTGTTGAGGGAGCCAGAGAGAAAGAACAAAAGAGATGCCCCAGGGAGCAAGTTGCAGCCCTCAAGGTTTTATTTAACATGATTTGATCTCAGCCCCCTAGTTTCATTCTGCTGCTGTGAAGCTGTTGAAATTAAGCACACTGCTGCACAAAGATGCAAAAATGCATCTCTCTCATATGCCACAACAAAAAAAAAACCCTTATTTTAAAAATCAGAGAGAATCAGTCTAATTCTTCAAGAAAAGACTGCTATTGCTGGATTTTTAAGGCAAAAGATGCATCACAAAACTGTATGAAAGGAAGGCTAGGGAGCTGGGTAGCTGCTAGCAATCTATACACGTCATTTATAAATAGCCCATTTTCCACGCACAAGATATTGGTCTCCTTTTAGAAAATGTAGATGCATTGTGCTACAAAACTCTCTCCAAGACGGATGCACAGAGCTGTTTGTTCAATGTCCTTAAGCCAAACAAACAGTTGCATACTGTTACCTTCAACATAAGCCTCTCTTCTTAAGACTGTGGCCAAGAAAAATATTATCCTAGCTAGTTTGTTATGAAAATGTTTGAATAAAACCAGCAACATCAATAACTTATGTAAAAACTTCAACCTTTAATCAGCTGAGCTTTAATAAGGTTTGAGATAACAGCACAAGCATTTTGCCAAGAGTATAAAATAATCATAAAATATTATAATTGATGTGCTGTTCTGGTTTATTACATCTCATGAACTAGACAGTTGACTGCATGGAAGAAAACATTTTGGGACCTTGTGTTAACATGCTGTAATAATTAATAGCCACTATTTGAATTTGGGGAATTTCTGTGAACCATTTTTTTTTCCTTCTCTTCTTTTTCTCAGCTTATACAAATTTGGCCGAAGACTCAAATGTCTCTGAAATCAAATGAACCTATTTATTGCGCAGAGCTTTGGCCCATGCTGCTGTGAAAGAGGAGATGGCAGAGCTTAATTCCTGCTCAAATTAAATCCTCAAAATAAAAAAGGGGGGGGGGGGGGGAAAGCCTCAAACTGCAAATAAACCCTTAACAATAAGTTACGCCGAGTTGTTTCCTTTTTGAAAGGTAGTGAGCTGCAAATAATTGCTAATAAAAGGTTCGCTGTGTTTGGTGAATACAAATCTTTATTTAGTGGCTGCAGAGCAAGCCTTTTTCTTGCTCTCTTGACAGTTTAACTACACACCAACAATATTTGCTTAAAGTCTTTGGCTCCATTAATCTCAAACCCTGCTACACAGATCGCCAAAGCTGATGACAAACCCCAGTTAGCATGGATCATCTACTTGGCCATGACAGTATTTTTCCCATGACATTAAAAGGATGGTTTTACCCCAAAGAGGGCTCAAGCCTACTGATTCTCAAGAAAGCTTGAAATGATAAGTCTACGGCTTAAGGTGAGTGATAGAGATAGCTGGGGACTACACCAAAACGAGGAGGAGGAAGAATACCCTTGCACTCTAATTGGCTTTTTTGTTTGCTCACAGTTGCTTCTAATATGGACAGATCTCCATAGGAAAACACAAAATTAGCACCTGTTAGGACAACTTAACCTTCAGAGAGAAAAGCAAACATCCTTGGCTGCTCAGGATTTTGAAGCAAAGGTTACAAAGGAGGTGATTTCTATCTGGATTATTTTAACCCCTTCCTGCAACACACTGCAACTCATTAAGAATGTTCTCAATGTACAGTATTTCAAAAGGACTCGTTAAGACTCTTCCTTAAATGTGTTCTTCTTAAATACTGTACACGAAAAGCCAGAAAGCAACATCATAAAACGTTATGCTTAGTAACAATACCTGCATACCCTATGCATCAGATGGAGAAAGCATATGCACGTTAAAATTGAGGGAAACGGGCACAATAAGTAATCACTCATCCCATTCCCCCTTCATCACTGATGAAGCGAAGAAGAGGCAGTCACCACTTGTCCTCATTCTGAGTTCTACAGCTTCTTAGAAAGCACCCCTCCTGTGGCTGGTTTTAATCACCCTCACTGATGACTGATGGGAGGCAAATGGGGCTGGTTCATTAATGTTTTGGCAGTCACAGTACAGGAACAGGGAATAGGAAGAGATGCCCTGGCATCTCTTAGACACCCAGACCCCCACAGGATTTGTTCTGTGGCCACATTATCTTCTCAATCCACGCTGGGAATGCAGGCATTAGGAATGCCCTTCCTCCAGGCCAGGAGAAGCAGCACCACCCAAAAGACAACTGTTCTCTCCCCACCACACAGCTGAACTTCATAGCACTGAGAGCTGCAAAATGCTTTGTACCCACTCTGCTGAGCAGCACAGCACCCAGCTGCCACCTCGGACCAGAATAGCATCTTTCAATGACTTCTCACTTTCTTCTTTGCATCCTCAGAGCCAAAAGATTTAAGACGAACCCATGAACAACAAAACAATCTTGTCCTCCTTCCTGACTCACCAGCAGGTGTTTGGGCTGAGGCCACAGCTGTCCATGCAGCATAACCACGTCACCTGTCTCAGCAACCTGCTCCCACGCACAGATGCCAAAATGCAGAATTCAGAGGGAAATACAAGAGATCTAGTGGAAGAGCTGAGAAAGAAAACAGGAGTACTTCTAAGTGAAAGCCGCGGTATTCAGCCACACTCTGGACAATGCAGGCAGGGTATGTATTATGTATACCTGGCTAACAATAGCGTCACCTCCATCACCCTGCCCGTGGCTTGTTCTTGATAGATAATGACTTGATTAAGCTAAGGACTTCAGTGAAGCTATTCAAATGTGAAAGCAGAAAGCCTGCACACAACTCTGCAGGACGGCGACCTCAGCGAGTAAATTGAACTAAAGTGATTGTAAATGAGCTAACATCTTTCACTTAGCGCTGCCTCCTGTTACTCTCCAACACAGGCACCAACGTCTCTTGCACTGGAATCTTCCACTTCTCTGTCAAAACCACAAGCATCTCCCAATTTTTCTGCACTTCAACCCCAAGGGGGTTCGCACTGTAACTAACAGCCTCTGAGAGGACCATAATAAAAACCAAGCGAGTCTTTATTCTGATTGCAGATTAAAGGGAACAATCCGTGGCACAAATGTAAAAAAAAAGCTTTCCTGAGTTTTCTTTCCTCCCCCCCCTTTCTGAATAATCGGTATCTGCATGCGAAGGTTCAATGTCACCAAACATGAAGCTTGTGTACAAAAGCAGTGATCCTTGACTAAAGCACAGCGTACTTAACAGCTCAAAAGCAATTGTTGTAAAACTTGATGGAATTGTGCCTGGCAATCGTATTTTATTGTCGTTTGTACAGGGAAGCTTCAACATTTTCTGGGCTTTTTTTTTTCTTTTTTTTCTTTTTTTTTTTTTTTTTTTTTTTGCCTTGGGGAAGCAGTGGATATTTGAAGAAGAAACTCAAGCTCAGGAGTTCACGGCCATATTTACTGTTTTCTCCGGAGCACGCATATCTTACATAAATGCAACCCAGGTGTTCCGGAGATAAACATTTTTCATTTATTCAGGTAAAAATTAGCCCAAGGTCATATAAAAGATGATCACAGAAGTTCACACTGACCATGGTGCGATATGTATTTGATAAGACAAGGGGAAATGGTTTCAAACTAGAAGAGTAGACGTTTAGACCGGTTACAAGGAATTTTATTCTTATTTTATGATAAAGGTGATGAGGCATTGGCACACGTTGCTCAGAGAGGTGGCGGTGGATGCCCCATCCCTGGAGACACTCAAGGTCAGGCTGGTTTGGGCTTTGAGCACCTGACAGAGCTGTAGGTGTTGAACCAGACGGCTGTTAAGGGTCCCTTCCAACTAAACCAGTTCTATGATTCTATGATATAAAGGTCCAGTTTGGCACAGCACTGAATATTTCTCTACTTTTGGCTGCAAGAAACCCAGAATTCATTCCTGCCACAGCCTGAACCAGAACAGGGACTGGAGTCATCACTGACTCACTGAGACCACTAAGATAATCTAGTCCAATCATTAGCTTATGTCTGTGATCACTCCAGACCACATTATTTGGTGCAACATCTACCCTTTTTCTTGGACACCTCCAGGGATGTTTCTCTTCACCCAAGGAAGGAACCTTCATTTACCTCACTGCCCCCTGGCATGGCCCCTCCAATGCAGACACAGAACTTTTTGGCCAGCTGGGTGAGTTACACACACATCTTCACTCCTTGCTTTCCAATGGATGGAAAATGGTGGGAAAAGACAAAAAAAAACATGCAGTACTTAAAGACGTTCACTTAGCAGCACTAGGAAGGGCTGTTTCCTCATGGTAAATGACTTGGAGAAGGAGGAAAACAAGGCTTGCTGTTCCCACTCTCCATCAGTTGTGCACACTGTTTACATGTGTGATGAGCAGGAGCGGAGCAGCAGGTTTCACGACTGGAGCTAATCCAGGGATGCCCTTCAGCACCAGGTGGGACACAATCCGTCATCCTCAGGGCCATATGGGCACAGCTTTTGCACCTGATCGCAACCTCCACAGCCTGGAATACATATATCACCCTACCTGAAACATAAACAAGAGCGTAGGAGCAGGTGACTAAAGCTCAGCAGGCCAGCTGGAAGAGGAGCACCAGGTAAGCTGATTTTGCTGTCCAAGCCCCAGTCTCCAGATGGGGTCAAGTACATCTGGAGAGGCAGCACCTCACAGCACAGGGGCTTTTCCCACAAGGGGGAGTGTTACGGAAGTGACACCCCTGGAAAGCATGCCTCACACATCCTCCTGCCTCTGCTCAGTGTGCTGGGAAGCATATGGCACATCCACAAACAACAATTTTAAATAGAAGAGTTGTTTTGTGTTTTTTAATCCTGGAATCCTTATCTGGCCTCCAGCTGTTTACATACACAAGGGTTTAAAACAGTGCTTCTGGCACTGGGAGCAACTATGCAGTGTGTGTTTCTTTGCTTTAGAAAGAAGATATACATAAAGGTGACCAGATGAGGTAGATCAACAAAAAGACCAAAAGCAAAACCACATGACCAGAAAGCATTTCTATCCACCAAGCTCTGACCACAAATTGGACCTGCCACATATCTGGGCTGTCTTTTATACACTCCTCTTTTAACCCCTATAAATGGTATTCAGAACCCAGTATCACAACATCAGGAATTCAGAATGTCCCTCAGCCTGAAGAGATAAGTGAACTTAATTCCTCTCTGGTGCATATGTGCTAATCAATATGATCTACATGCACGTGTTCTGTGCACCATAAATCCTGCAGGCATACTATGCATATGGGTATTTCTTTACAGGAGTGTTCTGCATGGTGGGAAACCTTAGCGCTCCTTAAGTCACAGCCACACAGCTGGAAGGGATCTCCAGACATCCAGTTCCCCCTGCTGCAGCATCCCTGTCATACCCCCATCCTTACCCCCAGGCTCTCTCCTGTTTAGATTAAAACAAGCAAACAAAAGCAGAACAAGATAGATACTTTCTTCCAACTTTAGCAATGAGGAAGATAAAATGGAAATGCTAAGAGACCCATCCTAAATGCCCAGGGTGTCCATGGGGACAGCTGCTCCTGGTGCCCTGTACTAAGGGCACTCATAGTACTCACATCTCTCCATCTCTGTGTATCCTGGGCAGAATCACTGCCTCTCTCCAAGTGCCAAAAATGGGGTCCAGAAGCCGTATACAGAGTGAGCATGGGCATACATACACACATACACATTTATATATATGTATACACACCTATATATATATATATGTAGAAATCCCAAAGACGTTTTGGGGAGGGAGGAAGAGGGAAATCCCTCCTTTAATCTGGACCTAAATGGGAAGACCTGGTTTGCACTGGAAGCGAGATTTCAGAAACGTAAGGAATGAATGGTCTGCTTTGTATCCGCAGCTTTGATATATCAGTTCCTTCAGTGACAGACTTGTTAATCTTTCCAATGTTGCTTTTACAAAAAAAGACAAACACAGAGGATAAATGCGAAGGGCCAACCACATCCCCTCCCATAGGAAGTCTCGCCACATGGGCAATTCTTCCAAGTAAAGAAAACAGCCCACTTTATTTACAGGGTAAATCATTTTGACTTATCTTGCAGGGGTTTGCTCATAGCAAACTGACAGTTTCCCCCTGTTGCACAGTAAATGGCTGACGGGGAAAATGTTTTCCTTCCCACCGTGTAGAAACAACCAGCCAGAAGGGAGGAGGGGTCGGGGACTTCATTTTTCCTAATACTCCATTAATGTTCTCCTGGCTGACAATCACTGCAAAGGCCTGAACTCACCACTCCAGGCAGCTCGAGCAAGAAACCTGAATCTCTACAGGGATTTTTAGCTAAGTACATTGACTCAAGTTAGAACTTTTGGTCTTAAAGGGTAAGGTAACCATTAAAACTGTTTCCAAGTAAGTGGCATTACTGTAGGAAAAAACAGTACCTAAAGTCTCTCTTTTTTTCCCCCTTCTGTTTAAATCCTTGTTCTACACTTTTTTCCTCCCCCATAGAGATCCACTAGGCACAACCAAATTAGTCCACTTCTTCTTACATGTACAGTCTAAATAGAAAAACATATCTAGATGTAGGGCAGATTTCTATTTTCATGCAGATTAAGTTTGCAGCTCAAGGAACGAATGAGCACCAAGCTTTCTTCTATGGAAGTCCATGAGGACTCAGGCATGACCTTCAAGTAGTCAGCCTACATTCCCGCTCCAATCCAACTCATAGCAGAATCTCTCCTTGCTCTTCAAACAGATCTCTCTGAGCACACTGTCCCTGTACCACATCAAAGCAAAACAAATGATTAAAGGACCAAAAAAAAACCGCAAGGATGTCTGGATTTCTTACCATTCCACATCTTTGCATAGAACCCGGTGCAATCATAGAATCCGCAAGGTCAGAAAAGACCTTCAAGATCACTTAGTCCAACCGTCTACCTACCACCAATCTGAATACCACTGGTTAGCGACAATAGCAATAAGGAGAGAGCATTAAGGTTGTCCCAGCAGTCTATTTGCTGGAGGTATGCTTGTCGGAAGGATAGGATGAGACGGGTAGGTCAGAGGAGTGCTTAGCTAGGGTTGCTTTGAGACTGAAAAAGGAAAGCATTTCTCCTGCCACAATTGCAGCAGCGTAAGCTGCTCTGCAGTCTTTGTTAATGATCATACTCAGCTAAATTGGGATGAACTGAAAGTGCAAAAGTCAGTGTTGCTCATTTCAACAGTGATTACAACAGGATATAAGTATGTATGTGCTTAAGTGTTTTCCACAACAACAAGCTAAAAAAACATCTAAGGTGACATCCATGCCACAAACACCACGGGGAAACCCACCAACAAATTTAGATGCCCTACACAAGCACAAAGACAGGAGGAGTCATGTTTTGCAACCTTAACACAGCAGGTTAAGAAACGTGCATGTTTCACATCCCCAGTAATGTCTTATTTAGAAGACATCAATCACAGCCAGACCCCAGGCAAAATCAACATAATTGCAGTGATTTATACCTTTTGACACTTCGGTCTGCTGACACTGGAAAGACAATGTGCATCTGAGTTTGCTGCAAATATCCAATAACACATTTTTCTGCTTTTTTTCCAGTTAGAAATATGAAAACATATGTTCTGATTTATAAACTGCAGGTCAAACATGCAGGTGTTAATGGCTTTTTCCCTGAGATTTTCAGCTCCAGACAGGCCTGTGTATGAACAACCAATTAAAAAAATAGAAAAGAGCAGAGCATAATGGTGTTCCCATCATCTCATAGTAACAAAATAGCACAGCGAAATTAGAAACACAGACCTTTCCACCAGGACTCAACATCCAGGTAAGAAAACAACTTTGGATTCTGCTTGAATCCAACAAATGCTTCTGCTTTGACCTTAAATTGTGTGATTTACAGTAATAATAAATATTTTAAAGACCATTCCTATTTAAATGACTAAGAGTTGAAAGTTTTCACTAGTATAGTTAGTTGAATGATTAAAAGTAACTGCAACCCTGCTTGTACTAATGAAGGCTACACAAAGGCTCAGCCTGCTTAATAGGTACATTTTTTCCTTTATGATTTTTCTTCGTTGTTCTAATATCCCCTTTGGGTCACATCTGCACAGGTAAATTTACGATGTTGAGGATTATCCTGCTCTATCTGCACTGGGCTAAGAGCCTGGCAGGTAAATACAGACACAACGCAGGACCTGGGGCAGTTTGGTTCTTCCAACCAAGATGCCACAGCAAAACCATACATGGGGAAAACTCACATTTTTAAGTCTAGGTACACATTACAGAGTATGACAATGCAATATCTTTGCCTGTAAATTCAATAATTAAAATCAGTGCTCAGCATGCTCTACTCCAATGTCAGTCTCCAGAACTGAATGACAAACTGCAGCTGCTTTGGGTCAATGTCACCCAGCCTATGGCCCACAGCACACACCAGAAGATGCAACGCTTGCAGAGATGCAACAGAACTGTATATATAGGTGTTCTTGCTGGGGAAGGGTTCTGAGGATTGCTCAGCCACATCACCCAGCCACTGCAGGTTTATTGCCAGCACCTCAGTAGGTCACCCCAAGATCTTCAGGAATGGTGATCCCACAGGCTTCCCAGGTATCTGCTCCAGTACTGCACCCTCCCAAGTTAAGAAACTTGTATTAACATCTGAGAGCGGTAAGGCAAGACCTACACATCCAGATGTGCAAGTAGAGCTGGGAAAACGATACTAAAAATGAACATCTGATGATCAGCCTGAATTTTCATTTCAGCAGGTGGTTCACATCACAAACTCAAACAACAGTTTGGTAGCTATTGACTTTTTTTTCCCCTCTAAGGCTGGGCAGTCTATTGGCTTACACAGGCTAAGAAATGCCCCAAAACGGCCTGAGAAAGTTCCATACACAATTTCATCCTGTTTTAAGGAGTATTTTCCCCATCAGGTAACGTAACTTATAATTAAGGCAAAGATTTGTTAAGGCAGCAAGTCAGTACTGCCTCGAGACCACAGAATTGTTGAAAATGGTTGTTTTAACAGGGATTCAAAGTGGTTTTGCATCATTTGGAATTTATAAATCAGCTGCTCATTTTCAAAAAACCAACTGGCCACCTAATTCCCACCAAGTATAGCTTCTAGCAACAGCGCTATGAAGAAAACACCAACGTTTGCAAACCCAACAAAAACATGGTATATGTGGTAGAAACGACAACCAAAGAAAGCTCGAGAACATCCTCTAAAAACATTCCAAGCATCTTTCTTTTTCATGCCATGAGAGATGATTTTTTCTATTTCTTGTGAGGCTCTGCTGTTTTGCTTGCAATTCCTAAGAGAATTGTGACCTCATGAAGAAAAACAACCAGGACAGAATTAGCCCGTATTTATATATTAATAGCTTTACCTCCAGCAGTAGTAGATACAATTCTGAGTCAAAAATCCTAATTTGTGAGTGTTTGGATAGCAGCGCTCCTGCAAAGCTGTGGTAGCAAGAATCATCTCAGAAGGATGGATTGCGGTTCCCAATCGCTGCACTTACTAAGGATTGGATCTAAAAATTAAGCGCCTACTCCAAAACCCATGAAATCCAAGATGATCCTTTTGCATTCCCTGGATTTCTAATTTTTTTTTTTTTTTTTTAAATCAAACCTTAAACACACGCTAGAGTCACAGCACAGCGAGGGGCACTGAAAGGGAATGCAAGACAGTAAACCTCTTCCAACATAAGCTTTCACAGCGGCATTAGTTAATGGGGTGGTGCTGGCCCAGGAGAACTAGATGTCAACAAGTTCCCCTCCCCACCACTGCCATGCCCTGCCAAGGTCAGTCCAGCAGGTGACCAATCCTTGTCCCCACCCTACCTGAGGAGATGTCCGCTCCCACTGCCCCTCCAAAACACCCCTCCTGGGCCGCCAGAGCGAGCCTCCACCCCAAGGGCCTGTGAGGCAGTGAAAACTGATACGAACCCAACGGCAAAACCAATATTTGGTCAGGCCGACGGGGGACTATCGATTCTTTTCTCATGATATCCGTGTCTCCTGCACTTCCTGCTACTCTGGGGCACTGGAAACCCAAGTCCCTGCTAGACCAAGGGTGGCCAGGCTTTGACTCTGCAACATCTGTACCTCACAAGAAGTTCACGTGTGGTCTCCCAGGCCGACGCTCATCCACATGAGTGGCAGCAGGGCCGTGCTGGCACAGGGGCTGGGGGGGAAGGGGACCAGCAGGAGCTGTGAGGGCAACATCACCAGGGTCAGAGCAGGAGAGCACCACACAGAGCTGCTGCCACCTCCTGCCACTGCCCAGTTCTTCACAGCCTTAGGGCTACGTCAAGGTTTTATCACCTAATTTTTTCACTCAATCCATCACATCTGTTTTCTCCAGTCTTTATTGTTATCTGTCCCAAAAGTCTCAGTGTCCTTGATGGAGGTCCACATGATGTGGCTCTTATATGGAGATCCAAGAACACCCTAACCTTCTAATCCTTGCACTCAGCGCACATCCTATTCCTATCTCCAGGTGAGGGTTGGGTACCCACCTCATCCTCACCCCAAATTTCCAGTTTATCCCAGCTATTCCAGAGCTGATAGCCTTATCACAGGGAGACAGGCATGGTACGTCATAATGGCCAGCAATGGGGATACCAGATCCAAGGGGAAATAAAACTACACCACTGTGATCAACCATAATCACTTTAGCATCTCAAACTCTGGCACTCTTTTCCAGAAAGGTATCTGTTTTAAGGCTCTTCCTCTGAGAAAGCTACATTCTCCCTAGAAGTTACCTGAGATGAAGAGAAGTTTGCCAAACCACACACAGCACTGCTTGGTGCCTCGGTTTGCCCAGTTGCGAAAGTTTTCAGCAACTGTAGAGAGCACCCAGGGATATAAGAAGAGCACCAGGAAGGTTTTCTCCTCTTTCATCAAAACATTTTGCTGGCAGGTTTAAAAGCTGTAGTGTTTGCAGCAGAAAGGTTGCTTCTAGCCAAGGCTTACAGAAACTTGCCTTGAACTCCAGCATGCAGAGAAACCCATGAAACTTTCAACTCCTACCCAAGCAAGAGGCAGTGAAATGACACATACCTGCCTAGCACCTGCAGACCCAACTGTCTCTGAACAGCTGTGAGTAGACACAATCACCAAAACACCACAAGCTGTCCTCTCCAAGGGCACCCAAAGTGAGATCTCTCACACTGCCAAGTTCACCCAGGATTGGAACATGCAAGAAAACCGAAGCTCCTCAGCTGTCTTCACGTTGTTCCTGCTGATCCCTTGCCTGGCTCAGACTGGAGATACAGAAAGCTTTGGAGTGCTATTCATCCACGCTACCCAGATACAAGGAAAATAGTCCTGCTAGAGCTGGCTTTTGTTTCTGTATGTCTCCAAACACGTCACCAAGCTTTGCAGTTTCTTGACCTTTCTCAAACTGCCTCTGCCTTCAGCAGTTCCACAGTCAGAAGAGCCCAAAGGAGATGGAAGAAAGCCTGGACCCAGCCTTGCTAAAGTACAACGAGAGAAAGACATAGGAAAGCAAAGGTCATTGCGCTGGGCAAAATGCACTGATGCAGCAAGAGACTTGCCTAGGAAAAGCACAACTGCAATGGCACGTAGCTGAGGGCACCAGGTGGCACTCAGATGCTGTGGTGCCAAGGACAAAGTGACCCAGCTCACAGCTCTGCCTGCCCTCAGAGTGAATGAATTCACCATGCACCTGAACGAGAGCTGCTCTCATTAGCTCTCACAGGAGCATACCAGCACTACAAACACACTTTGCAGGTTGCATCTGGCAAAAAAGTGCCTCACAAGGGTTTGGGAGAGTCTATAGAGAAAGCACTCAGCCCTCAAAAAGACAAATATACAACGGAGTTGGCTAGGTGGTGGCTGCCCTTGTTAAACTTTGTGGAAAAACACAACTTGTGCAAACCGAATTCCCTTGCTAACCTCTTCCCCTTGTTGAAATATTAAACAAAAATAACTTCGCTTTTTATCTCTGAGCCAGCGGGACAAATTCATCATTAATGGAACTTCTGCGAAGTCAACAGGGATCTATCTGAGATGAAGAAACGAATTTGACCTGTTGCATCCCGTGTCCTTATGTTCTAGATAATAACCAAGTTGTACAGACTTTTAATCAAAGGAATCTAAAAACCTGGCCAAAATGGCTTGGTTCTCTCCCCCCCAGTGTTGCTATCTGTACTTTCATATTGCTTTCTCTTTAAGCAACTTCTGAAAATTGGTATTTTCAGCTTATTTAATCACTTTTGGTTTTGAAACAGAAGGCTGTCAAAATTAATTCCTTCGTAACGTTTTCCTTAAAACGCTCTCAAAGCTTTCATCAAACGCTCACAAAAGCAGCATTGTGGGTGTTCTTAAGTACACACATTCGTTAGCACAGCTCCAGCCAAACGATGCCTTGTCTCGCTCAAGGCTCTCTTTGGAAAACACAGGGACTGAAGCACAGCAGGGCAAAGGGCCCAGCTGAGCACACCCTCACAGTGAGGCAGGACACAAGGAATTCAAAATCTTGCCTAGAAGAGCATGAAGATGATGAAAGAGCAGCCAGCAACGCCACTGTTAGGTGGAAGATGTGTTCCGTGCTTGGCACGCCAGCTGGTGAGGGCCTGGCCTGCACAAACACGTCACTGGGGTGAAGCAGGGTGTCAGGGTAAAGCAGAGGATAATAAAATCACTTTAGATTTATTCCTCTAAATTGGAAACTTCATGCTTACACCTGACTAAATCATCAGCCTGAAACTTTAGCTAGACTCCCACAGAAAAAGTATGAAACCTTATCCCATCTTTGTTTAACAAAGGCCAATCAAGCTCGCCTAATGAATTCTGCAGATGGAGGCAAGGGGACGCGTTTGGCCAATGTAATTCTGTGGGGTTTCATCAAACCCACCTCACCCTGCCCATCTTTTTCGGTGGCAGAAGAGCCCAGCAGGGACATTTCAGCCCTCACAGCCCTGCACAAGGCAGGCACGGGCTGCAGACTTCACAAACCCCATTGCCATTGAGACAATGGCATGGGCAGCCTAGGTAACGGCAGCACTCGGTGGGCAGATGGGGCAGGGATCCACCAGACTCTCTGCTTGCAAAGTGCAAAAGGATGATTTTTTTTTTTTAAGGGGAAAAAAAAAGCCCACCATAAGGAGCTGGTTAAAAAACAATAAATCAGTGGTGAAATGTGGATAACAACCTTCTCTGTAAAATCAACATGGATTGTGTTCCTGCAGAGAGCTGTCTGACAGGCTGGTTGAAGCCTGACTGCTTGCAGCCAGATTTCCACCCCCCCCCTTAAAAACAGGCTGGAGGAGTATCTCAGATCAGAGGGAGGCAAGGAGGTCTCTTCCTTTCATACACGGTTCTGCTGTGTTAGAAAATCAATAAGCAAGGTCCCGACCTCAGCATAACTTCAGGCATCATTCACAACTCCTCCAGAGCACGTTCTGCCCCTGCTTTCCCTTCTGAAGGCACTCACCGGATTGAGTAGAGGCAGGAAGGTGAAGCCCAACACCTCACCCAAGCCTAACGCACACCGGTCAGGTAGGAGCCCAACCCCAGGATGAGGGCAGCTGCAGGGAGTTGGGGTCAGCTGAGGTAGAGCCCAGCCCCACAGGAAGCAAGGGGAGAGAAAGCATATGGAGTGCAGAGGTGCTACAGATTAATATGCAAATTCCCACCAGAGAGGAGAGTATCAAAAATAAAGCACACATTCTTTCTCTCCCTTCTTGCTTTAGCACGTTGTTTTCTGCTATATCTCCTGTTCTTAAATGTGAGAGAGTCACTTTGCCACAGGTTTTGCCTCCAGTAGACTCCTCAGGCTGGCTAAATCGGGTGATTAAAATATAGGAAGGCCTCCAGATTCCCCTCAGGACTGTTTTTAATATCTGTAAAACTGCCACTTTGTCTTGCCAAGGTAAACACCATCGCATGCAGTTCAAAGGTGAGCAAGCCT
Organism: Gallus gallus; assembly: GCF_016699485.2. Taxonomy (NCBI): domain Eukaryota; kingdom Metazoa; phylum Chordata; class Aves; order Galliformes; family Phasianidae; genus Gallus; species Gallus gallus. The sequence continues at coordinate 21,718,706 of NC_052539.1, read as the reverse complement.
AAATGTTTCCCTTTGCCTGAATGGAATCTGCCTGGGGACCTGCAGGCCATGCCGGAGGGGGACACACCGAGCCCAGCCGCAGCGCGGTGGCCGGAGAGGCATCTGTGTACACAATGCTAACTTCTCCCACACAAATACTAAAAATTTCTCATTAAAAATTATTGCTGTGTCAACATGCAAGGCCACCAGCCCCCAATCTGGAAAAAGCGTTCTGGTTTTTTTTTTTTTCTTCCCCTTTGCTGGGAAAGCAGCAGAAGGGAAAGGGATGGGACGTGAGACCGGAGTCATCTGCTGCTGACTTTGGATCCCCGCGCTCTCCCTTGTCACTCAAGTTGAGATTTCCAACTGTTCCACTTCATCTATTTTCGTTCCTTGCTACCCAGATTTTTCCCCCCCTCGCCTCCTTTGCTCCCTATCACGGAGCTTTATATGTACCTCACATGGCCCCGCCACTTGGCGTTACTTTAAATGGAAATGCAATTTCAAGCCATCTTGTTGTCGTAGTGGCTGCAGCGCCTTTGGAGGAGAAAGATTTGCTGTTATCCAGACAAATCTACACAGATGCAGCTGTAAATCTGAACGTGCCCTACCCATCCGTGATCGCTTCCACGGGTGGCCAGGAATTCACAGTAAAACAGCATGGGGACCAAACATTTGGTCAGAGCCAGCAAGGCAAAAATTCACATCCAAACTCCACCAAGGGCGACTCTGACTGCCCCCACAACACCAGGCACTTTGCTCTGACGCACCAAAGGAAGGTTTCAAAACACACTTTATCATCAGGTGGTGCAAAGGATGGAAAGATACCCCGGGGAATGAAAATATGGGATGGGGTGGGGTGGAGAGGGCAGGGTGCCAGTAGTGTGATGTGCAAGCAGCTGCCCTGCTTGGAGCATCCAGCCCAGGGGAGGGCTCAGCAGCAGCTCCCAGTGCCCCACTCTCCAGCATGATGCTGCGATGCGTGCGGGTTTGTGCCGAGCCGACATGAAATACAGCAACGTGCAATTAACCTGATGTAATGCTATATATCAATAAGTTAAAAAAAAACCAACAGCTTGCTTTGAGGTCAGGCACCCACACACACAACTCAAACAGTGGAGACCTAATCCAAATTTATTGGAGTTTTTAACAGCTGGACTTATGCCTCTAATACCTTTTAAGTGCCTCTTTTAACAGTGAACTGAGTGTGTCTTTCATTAAGGTGGAGTTGAAAGTATGTTAAGTTCATAAGCACGAAAACAGCCATTTAGTTCTCTTGGAGATTAGTTCTGCCTTCAGTTTACTCTCATCAAACCCCATTAATGTCTGGGATTCCGTCCTGTGTGTCCCTTTTGCATAAGCTCTGTTTATTATAAGGCCTCTTGATAATATAGAAGCATTAGAATATTTCTCTCCCAAAAATCTATAGGCATTAATCCTGGAATCCTCCTAACATCCTCAATTCGCCATCAAATCCCACAACAGAAACAAATGTGCTTTCTAATCAGCAATCTTTTCTCGCTTATAGGCCCCGATCCAACAAGCTTTTAAGCAAACAATTTACTTTAAGCAATGAGTAGTCATCCTGGAACCAATGGAACAGCTCGTGTGTTATGATGGATTGGGGCCATAGAAAATTGCCTTGATGAAAATGTCAATGCTCCCAAGAGCTGGTGAAAATATATTTTTATTATAAACACACAGAGGAACTGTTTTGATCTGAACATTATGGGGAACAAGCTTTGAACCAATGCTTTTTCACGGTCAGATCTAAACAAATTGAACACCGCCAGGCTTGGATGACAGTTTAAAAAGGCAGCCCAGAGCCAGATTGATGTTTGTATATAATGAAATTTAGTATTGATGCGATATGGACACTGTCCAGCCTCTAAGACTTGTTAGGGCAACGCACAGAATACGTGGAAAAGATAAAAATCAAAGGAGCATGGGGAAAGTAAGTCTCAACACTAAGAGAAAACATTGTTTTGAGGAGCTATTTTGCTGCAAACATTCCGAAGATAAGCTGCAGCCAGATGTAAAATACAGAAGTGACTGTGACATGTAGGCACCGTGCACAACCATCTATCACAAGCAAGTTTAAGTCAGCAAATCAAAGCTGGGCCATTAACCAGATGTGAGTTAATAACTGGAGATGGGCTCACAATAGAGCCTTTACACAACCATCACTTTGCCCCTGTACCAGTAGATGCCCAGAGCAGCAGGAACAGAGGTGAGGGCATCCCCACCTGCCCTGCCTGCAGGTGACTTTGGATAGCACTATTCCAAAGCAGTCCTGCTCACCGAGACCTGATGGACAACACAGATGTGCTTCACTTTTCAAGTTGACATTTCACCACGTGGAATTCAATGCCCAAACCCAGGAAGGTGTGAAGCCAAGGTGGGGAACCTCATGGGAAATGATAATACACAGATCCTAGAAACAAGGCAGACAGCACTTCTGAGTCCGGTCTCATGTATATTCCCAGACATGCAGATCCCTGCCATAAACTAGCCAAAAGAGGCTTAAGGTAGCATGGACTTGTTGCTCTTTTGGAGGATAGGGAATGGGGTAAGACAGGCTATGGCTGGATTCAGCTCAAAGCACAGTAGTTGTGCACACACCAACAGCAGTCCCTGCACCCACCACACCCTGTATCAGCCAATTCCTCCACAACAGGGACCTGCCTGGTTTTCCGCTCTCTGCAGGGAAAACACTCATTTTGCTATATCCCATCTGTGACTCTGCACTGAATGTTTCAGATACGGAAAGCTGCTAGGCCAGGGGAAAAAGGGCAGAGAGCCAGAGAGGAGCGGGCAGTGCATCAGCCACAGAGCCACGTCCCGGCTGCAAATCAATTGTGCCCACGGGTTGTTGGGCTGCAGGGGCCAGGGAGGGAGTTTGTTTTGCTTCGCTTTTCTTAGTAAACCACAAGCCTATTTCCTAGCATGTTATCCTGGGAATGACAGGCAGGGCCAGGGCTGCCGGGTGCCTGGGAAGAGGCTGCCAAGTCCTGAGGATCACCATTGCTAATTGGCTCCTCTGAAACGAGCGTGACAGAGCCACATTTTCTCACCCGCGGGTTTCAGGGTTATATTTAACCAGCCGAGGCAGAATTAAATGTCAGCTGGGCTGGAAGGGGAAAAAAACCAAAACAAAACAAACAACAACAAACAACAACAAACAAAGTGAGAACTTGTCATTAAGCCGGGGGGGTTCAGTGCTAAGCACGCTGTGGCCGATGCCCACGCTCAGGGCTGGCAGGCACAGGCAACCCTGACAGCATGAAAGGACCAAGGGAGTCAGCCCTTTAAAAACAAATACTTCAGCTGCAGATCATTTATTTTGAGTTTTAAGGAACACAGCACACTGGATAGGGAGGATACAGGTGCTGGGAAGCATTACCCTTTCCTGCTTTCTCTGCTGGATGAGTCAGGGGCAGAAACATCCTTCAAAACACATGGGGCCACTACAAGACCCCGCTCTGTTTGAAGATGCTTGAAAGCCAGCATGGGCTTCAACCATTTGGATACAGCAAAGGAGACATTTGCCCTCTGCCAAGCCAGAATGCCAGAAACTTGCAGAAGAGACAAGGCAGCAAGGTATAAAGACTGCTCTGGTTGCTCCTCACTTGCTTTGCTGAGGGGTAAAAGAACTATCGCTGCGCTGTCATATCTTTGCATTACAAGTTTTCATTACTCTCCTTCCCTCCACCAGAAAATTATTATTCAGTCCAGGTAGTCTTTTCCTCCTCCTGTTGCCAAACAAGAAGAAAAAGTCAAAATTTAGAAAAGCAAAACTCCTCCAGGAAACCAAAAGCATCATTTCCAAATGCAAGGTTTTGCTTTCCAGTTTGAAGCAAAGTATTCCAGACCTAGCTGCTTCCTTGAGTTTAAAACCCTGCTTTTCCAAGTCAAGACGAACACTGCAAATGGAATCATTTGTTTTGAGACAGTTTAGCCCTCTTCAGAGGCATTATACTGTTTGGCACTACTGAGTCAGAACTCCTTATTCAGGGTGAGACGGTTATTTTGGCTTTTTCATCTTAACTGCAGACCAAAAAAATCCTGAAAACCCAACAAGACGTTGACACATCCAAATCTCCTTCATTCAGGCTGGCAGGTCTGTCTTCAAACCATCCCTTCTTAGACGAAGTTGGAAATATTAAGCTTGAGCTCATATGTCTACGGCTTTATTTTCCTTAGCTCCCATCTTTAAAATCTGGAGCCCATAAATGGGCTGGGTTTTTTCCTCCAGTCTGCAACACAGCCTTTCAAACCAAACATTTGTAATCATCACAGCTGTAATAAGTACAACGTTGCTTCAAAGGGATTACATTGGACTGTGGTTTTCAGTATTGCCTCGTTGTCTGTTGTGAAATCTCCTCGCCATAAATTAACTTTATTCTATTATGTTTCTGATACAATCTGCTTTCTGACAGATCCTTTGTATCTCAGCTCATTCCTGTTCCTTATTGACAGCTCAGAGCACTGCTGAAGAGATAGGAGTTATTAATGTTGACAGGGTTTGTAACGGAATATCTTTTATCCAGCAACGTATCCTTCACAGTGTTTTGATTCCCCCTTCCCTGGCTACTCTAAGAGGCATAAAAGCAAAAAAAATCAAACAAGCCATACAGCTAGACTTTCCTGGAACCCTTTTCAGTTCTTTCTGGAACATCTTTCTACATCCACCGAGGATGTTATGGTATAAGGTGTTATTCATATTGGACAAAACTACTAAAACAATAACACACTGAAGGTTAAGCACAGTGCAATCCTGTTGGAAATCCAAGCACTGGATCAAACACAAGTTCATATTTTTGCAAAGTGACGTAAGCCTCTAATGCCAACCAACAAGGGAAGCAGGGAGGGAAGTGAGCAGGATGCCTTATGCTCTAGCCAGTCTTCAGATGACAGCCTCCCCACTCACTACACAATAGGAGAGGAAACAAAACAGGTACAAAGAGATTCAATCCATCAGGTCAGAGGTACTTAGCTGGATCACTGATGATTATCTATCAGATTCCTACAGGCCTGACAGGGAGCCAAACAAGTCTTCTCCACCCAATGTACCACTATCCTCAAACCACCCTTCCATTCCACATGATTAATTCCAGCCTTACACGTCTATTCAGCATTTTCCTAAAAACATTAAAATTGCACAAGGAACACAAGAGGAGAATTAAACTGTCACACCTTTCCCTCTGCACCTTCTCTGCTGGAGCAAATATATTCCAGGCAAAACTTCAGCAGTGGTGACTGCAGATATACCAGGGACAGAGGATAAAACACCTCTAAATCAGTGTAATTCTCTATTCAGGTTCCCCTGCAAAAGTATTTTACAGTCACATTGGGTTCACACTGCACAAGATAACAGGATTTGCAACAGGAATTTAAGGAAATCTGACTTCTGATGAATAGGAAAAGGCATGCATAGGGAGCACAGCCTCCTCTAAACTCCCCATGGTTTCCAATCTCAGGGTGCATTGTGCTGAGGCTGCCAGAGGCAGCAGAGACATCAGATGTCCAGATAGCCCTGGAATAGAGCAGGAACTACTCCTGCATCCAGACAAAAAGCCACATCTCCAATCTGAAGGATGATAATTTCCCATCAGGCCTGCACCAGGGGAACCATTGGGAATGCAGCATTGCTGACAGCACACCAGGAGATGACAGGCAGTGTTTCCCCCAGATCTGCTTGTTTGCTTTGACCAGCTTCCACCTCCTTATCTTACTTCCCAAACCGTCAGGCTCTATTTCTTGGTATCTTTAGCATCTCTTAAAGCTCAGGCAGCTTGCTTTCCAGTAAAGTCAATAGTACCTTTTCCCAATTATCTGGAGCTCTCAAGAGCCCTCTGCTATTACTGGAGTGGTTTTCATTAATGGCACTAGTTCCAGGCTGCAGGAGGATGGAGTTCAGCACAGGAGTTGAACAGTTCTGGACAGAGTGAATGAGAAACCCTGTAACACAGCTAGAAGTACCCACAGGGTAATGTATAACTTTACTGTCAAGCCCTGAAATAACATTACCAGCTAATGAAATAACAAAATAAACTTTGTTTTAATTAAAATTAAGAACATTTTATCTCTCTCATTTTAGTCTTAAACGGGGGCAGTTCAAAAGTCATGATGGAACAAATGGAAAAAAAAACATTTGCAAAGCAAAGGGCAAGAGGCAAGGGCAATGCAACCAGGCTAGGAATGAGCTGTGCCACAAAATGCTGGCAGGATCTGTCTCAAAGCAGCCTGGAGCAGATGCAGGTGAGTTCCTAAAGGAACAAGCCAAGAAAAATCATCTCCCTGAGCCCACTCTACCCCTAGGTTCAGATAGAGGGGAAAAGATGTTCCCATCCTAAGAGGTCTCTGCAATCAAAGCCACAGGGCACAAGCTTCTTAAAGCCACCTCGACCCAAGAATGACAAGATCACATCACTTTGACCTCTAACTGCCCATCAGGAGGGGCAGCACATCACCACAGCCAGGCTGGATGGGGCTGTGCAGGAGCCTGCAGGACATCTGACCCTTCCTAAGCTAATCAACAGCAGCCTTTCCAACTGCAAAAGCCACCACGGGCTCTGCCTTGTTGCTTGTGCATGGGGACAGTAGCTCCACTCCCCACAGGGGGCTTCACTCATGACAAGTTATCTTCACCCATTGGCAGCAGCCTGCTGCCTGGCACTGCTCCCAGGGTGCCAGCAGCCAACAATGCACCCTTGTAGTTGCCACCCATGAAGCTGCAACACTGAAGGCTAAGCCTGGCCCCCTGCTGTGCTCACACTGCCTTCTGCCAACTCAGTGTTGTATGTGCCCAGCTCACAGAATCATTGAAGTTGGAAGAGACCATTGAGATCATGTAGTCTAACCACCAACTCATCCCTACCATGGCCACCAACTGTGTCCCTCATGCTATGAAGAAAGCAGGTGGGATGAACCTTACCCCTCATTCCCCAGTGATGCTCCACACTATCCAAAACCAATCTGAGTGCATGGTTTTGCTGCTCCTGATACTATTAAAGCCAAACACCGTTTCACAACAATCCTTATTATTCTTGTCTTTCTCACTCTTACACTGGATTGTTCCTTAACCATTCTCAAAAGCCCTGGAGGCATGCTGCAAGAGAGACACTGCTGGGCTCCTCACTCCTGCACATGGCTACTCAGCATAGCAATAAGCCTGACCCAAAACAACCTAGTGGAACAAGGGCTGTTATAGAAGCATTAGGCACACAATAGGAGAAGAGGGAGAGCTGGTACAAATATTTATCAACTTCCCTTTCATACATGTACACACAAACATAATGGCAAAAGGTATTGGTGAAAAAATATTCCATGCTTGTCTGTTTTAATGAACAATGGAGTTATGTAGAGCTAGACTATATGATCAGTGCCTGATGGAAAACAGAAATTACCCAAGGGAAACAAATCCTCTTGGTTGAGATCCCAGTTCTCTCTCAGAAGGTTTCCAACAGGTTTTCAACAGCTTCAATAGAAGCTTTTTAAAAACCAGTTTGATATCTAGTCCTGCTACAAAGGAGACTTTCTGGTCTTTTAACACATTATGTATACATTATCAGTATATGATTCCCCCCCCCCCCCCCCCCCCCACACACACACCATGGATGAATGCATCTGCACAGGATGCTCACTTGCTCTGAAAGGGATCCAGAAAATGGACAGCCTTCTGTGGTCAAGAATTTTAATTAAGCTTTAGATCTCCTCAATCTGCTCATTGGATCAAAGGCAGCTGATCCACCATTGCATCTACAAGTCAAGACCCTCCAGTTACAATGCAGCCTGTCAATAACCAATCAGGACTGGGACACAAAGCTATGAGTCTGGCACAAAGACCTTACCAATGTTACGGATTAATTCTTTCAACAGGATCTAACCTCCAGACACCCTGAACTATCACACAAAGCAAATGAAGGATACTTGTCAAGTGACCATGGTAGATGTCTCAGACTGGGAAAGATCTAAGATTCTTTGATGCTGTGGCCACATAGTTCACAAGCAAGAACAGCTCAAAATTGCTTTCACATTACAATCGTATCTAGAGACTGTGTAAAGTGTGTGCTGTCCATGACAAATATTAGATGCCCATTAAGATGACAGACATCCAAAGCCAGAGTAGGAAAGGTTAGAGGAAGCGGTGCAAAAGGAAAAGGGTAGAGGACTGGAAAAGAAAGACTCAGAAGCAAATAAGCAAATTCAGTATGTCAAGAAATAAGTGATATAAAAATAACACAGGAGGTCAACCACCAGTGATACGGTTCGTTATTCAAAACCTGCATATCTTAAACAATCTTAAACTTATTCCATCCAATAACAGCAACAATTCTCATTATACACTTACTATAGGGAAGTATTATTTCAGCATTGGCTTACAGATTGTCTCTCTCTTTCTCAAACTCATCACAACCTTAATAAAGTAAATCTCTGTGCATGAAATATGAACTACTGGCAGCTCTAAGACTTGCTTTTCATCCCAAGCCTAATGGGCAAAGCACTGTGATTTCATTTCACAAGCTTTTCCAGCTGAGCTCAGAGTCAACCACTTGCCAGAGCCTAACTCTTGCAAACAGCCTCCTGGAGCCGCTGAACTCATGGGTTCAAATCCATCAATGGTGCAACTCTAGCTAACCCGAGAGTTTAGGCCAGAGATCAGTTTGTTCCAAAGCATTAAAAGAAAGATACATCTTTTGAGACCAGTGATTACAGGACATTGTCATAACACTTAAGAAGTTATGGTACGATAATTAAAAGCTGTCAAAATATATGTATGGCCCTGCCCATTCTCCACTTGGATGTGTGCAAGAAGCCAAGAAGTTCATTTACAACAAGGGAAACCTCACCAGAGCTCTGCAGCTCCACAGAAATGTGAAGTGGCTCTCCAGCCCACCAGGACATGCTCTCAAGTGGAAGCCATGCTTCTTCCCAGCTCCTGCACAATATCCCTAGTCCTTCAGTAGAGCTTAGCAGCATTCCCAGCATCAGCCACTGAACCAAAACATGTAGTTCTCATTTTAAACAGCATCAGGTCTTGGTGACCCTCTCCAAGAATGGAGAGTTTGTAACTAAAAGGACCTGGAAGAACTAACTTGGGTAAAAATGGGCAAAGAGCCTATAGAGCTTCACAGAGGGTTTCCCCATAACCAAGAGAAATGAGATGCCACATGTATTTAAACATATTTGCTACTGAGTTCGAGCCATCGCCAAGATGAGGTACAGACATCTACTGAAAGATTAGAAGTTGTTATATAGGATAGAGCAAACCAGGCAGTGGATCCCAGGGCAAGCATTCCTACTACCAAACACATGCTTGCAGAGAAGTCAGATTTCCAACCACTTTCCCATTCCAAGGGCATTTTCAACCTTTTGAAAGTCTCTCCCTGCAACATGGAAGAAACAAAGCTCCAGCAGTAGAGACAGGTCCTCATCCCCTCCATGGGAATGTCAGAAAGCAGGTCCTGGTCCCATGGTGATCACAGCCAGTGGTCTACAAACCTCATGGAACCCAGTAGAAACCTACAACCATCCCAGAGAAAGGTTTGGAGCCCCACCCACATCTCAATTCCATGCATTAACCAAAGGGCTTCTGGGGGAGTCATTCCTCACAGAAATCACAAGGAACACACAATTTACTTTAAAAGCTTCACTGCTGACAGAGCTGTAATTACCAAACAGGGATAGGGGGACAACAGCAAGGAAATGAATTGTCAAAGAACTCTCATAGTGCTTTAAGTGCTTTGTTGGATCTGGATGCAAAGGAATTAAAGAAATGATGAAAAGTAAGGACAACACTACAAAACATATTAGAATAATTTCAAACCTTGGCAAACGCATTTTGGTTCCCACTGCTTTGGTAATATATCATAAAGTGTCAGTAAGAGCACTGTACTATAGCCTGTTAAAATAACATCTTGCAAAGAAATACCTCATCACTGCTTCCTGTTTAACTGCACTAGAACGACTAGCCGCAAGAAAACATGAATTGACAGCAAGCTAAGTGCATTAATTGGGACATGAGGAGGTGCTGGACTGCTCAGCAGAGCAGCAACTACTAAAATTCAAGTCATGCAGCTTATGCTATGAAACTGATAGGCCAGAAACATCTGCAGTTTGTAAGATCTTTTTCCACAATGCTCTAGATGATACTCAGTTATTTCATTTTAAGCTAATTATGCAGGACATTCAGAAGGTCTAGGGAAGCAAGTAATACTTGTTTCCAGAAGAGCTACACAGAGAATTCATTGACTCTGAGTAGCTCTGACACCAGTGCTTCATCTCAGATGGTCTCAGTTGAAAGAGCAGTGTTAACAACCACAACCACATTTCCTGTTTGCTCTGCAGCAATCATTAATAGGGGTAAACCCAGGAGAGGATGGACATTGCTTCCTTCATCCTTTGAATCCTGAGTTGCCAAGACAGCTCTGAATCCTAGCTTGAGCTGCCCTGCTTTCCAATTGCCTTTCATGGGGATGCTGAGCTCCATACTCAGAGGAAACCCTGCAGAGGTAGAGGAAGGTTATAGTGCGATAAGGTAGAGGCACAGCCTGTGAGCAGAGCCAGGAGGGCCGTGGAAAGCATGGGGATAGATGCCCTGACAGCTCTGCCCACAGCCACTCAGGGATGCTCAAGGGCAGGATCAGGGAAAGGGCAGTGGTCCCTCCCCACATGCATCCCACCAGACAGCAGCCTGTGTTGTCCCACAGTCACTCACAGCACAAATAGCAGTAAATACTCAACTTATCCCAGCAAGGGCCAGGTGGAAAATATCCTCTACTTTGGGAAATGATCTACCAGTTCTTCTTTCCACCTACATTTCTAACCTTGTTCTTGAAATGGCAGAAGACAAAAGTAACAGCAAGCTGCATATTTTACAAATACCCACTGAACTCAGCAGCAGGCTGTGGATGTCCTTAGAGCACTCTAAACTTCAGACCTGAACCAATTCCCACTGGAACCTTTCCCTTCGTTCAACATTGGATGGATTGGGATAGACAGGAGAAGGCAACTGCCAGCTGGAGTTGCTTTCCAAGCTCATCCACAAAGTCACAGCCCAACAACCCCTTCATCTCCCCATAACTGTCCCCTGTTCATCCCATCTTTGAGAACAACCTTCAGCCATTTTAGCTGTTGCAGCTCTTCCCAACATTCACTCATTTGAAAAAGGGATTTTCTCCTCCTCAAATCTCACAGGCCTGGAAAAGTCCATCCCAGAAGGGAACATTTTGGAAAGGTGTAAATAATTAAGAGCTGGGCATGGAGGCTGCATGGGCTTTGCCAGAACCAGATTGCCCAGGCTCTAAGCACATTCCATTTGCACCCCAAACTCCTGGAAAATCCTCTTCACTTCTCCAGGATGCTCTGAGAGGGAAGGTGAGAGGCAGCTAAGCGTTAACAGCTTGTTCTATGGGATCAGGGCCTCCATTGAGGTCAACGAGGCTCTTTATTCCTGGAACAGCTCCAGCCCTGGCCGCCCTTGAAACCCTGGATCATAGCCACCTTTGCCCCACCTTCCTCAGCTGTGCCAAGCCCATACTGGCCACCACCCAGGTTTGGGGCCACCAATTCTCTTTTTTTTTGTACAGATTTAGGGAAAGAAAGAGGAGAGAAATGAAGGCATGGGAAGGTCAGGTGCCTCCGCCAAGGCCACATGGCACATCAGTGGCAGAGCTGGCATTGCACACAGGAGCGCCTGTTCTCTACGCCAGTGCTAAAGCATCCAGACCACCCTGCTGCCTCTAAGACCACACCGCCTCTGTGAAATGTGTGGAAATTCACAGGCATTTTCCCTGATTTTTACAGGGATCTTTTTTTTTTGTTGTTGTTGTTGTTCCACACTTGGCTTACAGCTGTTTGCCAAAATCAAATTGCTGAGGTGTTTCTGTCTCTTTAAAACTTCATAAACAGACAGTTGGACAAAAACCATCAGTGCATCACAGCTGTGGTGGGGGATTTGGTTTAGCCGTGGTGGGCTGGAAGGGAGAAACCCAAGCTGAATCGCAGTCCCAACCCCCTGCCCTCCCAGGTTGGGACTCAAAGCCACACAGCCCTCTGCAGGCATCACCCCTTTGCCCCATCACCTGGCATGAGATGCACTATGGAGCCAGGCTCATCTCTGGGCCTCCCCAGCAATGCTGTAGCATTTTGCCACTGCAAACATTGTTTTCCTTTAGAATTAAGGAATAAGACTCAGACATTTCAGTCCCCTGATTCCAGTTCTAGCTGACTGCTGCAATTTGCTGTGTTTCAATAGCATGTCATCACTTCCCACTGAACCCATGGAGCTTCCCTACTCACCAACCCCCCAGGGCACATCAGGTGCATCAGTAGAACATGGGAAAGACACCCAGACTTAAACCCAGGCAGAGGCAATACCACAAGCAAAGTACATGAAGATGCAACTATTTTTAACTCTTTAAGAAAAAAACCAACCTATTCCTCTGCAACCCAACCACATTCTGCAACTTGCCACCGGGGGTCTGCACAGCAAACAAAAGGTTAAACAAACAAACCCCAAGCAACATCTCAGGCTTGCCAGATGCAAAAATGCTTTCAGGCAGTGACATTTCTCCTTCCCCAGCTGTAGGTTCATATTTTTAACGTCAGATGGCAAAAATAATAAGAAAAAAGCAGAGGGGGGGAGAGGGGAAAAAAGCAAACATTCAGCATTCACAACTGGTTGGGAAATGGACTGGAAGGCTGTGTGTGAGTGTACATTTCTCCCTGGCAAAGCTGGCCGGTATGTGCAAGGTCCTGAAAACCTGTCCTGACATCAGCAGAAGTGTGACCAGCAATACCTCTCCCGTGCTGGTTCATGCATTTTCTCCTATCTCACTTCATCTCTCACTAAGCTCAAGCGAGGCCACGCTATTGCAGATTTATCACCATCTGAAAAACATTAAATATCTCAGGGTTTCAAATATTTGCAGACAGCTGAAGAAGTGGCTGTGATGGAACTGTCTCTTTCTGGCATAAAGCTATCCATTTTCCATGAAAGCTGAGGCCCAGAGTTTTTTATCTTATTTTTTACCCCTGGTAAAGCACTGTAACAAATGACTTATTCCCCTTTTAGCAAACACAAGGGAAGCGGACAGCCATTATTACCAAATGTGTGCACGCACAAGTAACTAAGGGAAAATAAATCCCATTTGAAGGTTAATTAACTAAGGCAGGGTCACAGCTTGACAATCTGCCCTCAGCAAAGGGGAAGCACAACATCACCGGCTCTACGAAGCAGAGCTGTAATGAATTGTGACTTGGGGCTTGTCTACGCATGGAAATCACCATGCAGCAAGTTGGGGGCTGAATTTATAGCACTTGCTCCGCATTTATGGCATTAGACTCTTTGTGCAGACTAATTAGGAACTGGTTTACTCCATTTACCTTGTGACAAATGCTACTTTGCACAGAAGCCCCATCAACAACTTGCTTTTCGCCAGCACCTCCAGCTTTGCATGGCAACAACCAAGTCCAAACTTGGGAGGGAGGGAGAGGTTGGGGGAAATGCTCAGCCCTGGCACATTCCTAAGGGCCCCAGAAGCCCCCAGGTTTGGACAGAAACAAGCATGCAACAGTGGTTACATCTGGGCTTGAGTGAAAGCTGAGGATGAGTCCACAGAGAAGACTGGTTGCATTTGTCCTCCCAGTGCCCTGTTCAGTGTGCTTCCCAACCCAGCCCTGCCCAGGCACCTCTTGCAGCCTTTTGTGCCCAACAGAACGGGAAAATTCACAGCAGTTTGACCAAGGAGGCTGCAGACAATCAGAGAAATGGTAGAGGAAAACAGAGCTGAGCACAGCATGGTTCTCTATCAGTTTTCTAAAGAGGACTACCTGGCTCACTTCAGTTTGGCCAAGGAGCCAGGCAAAATGGAAGAGCATCAAGCCAAGCGTAAGGCCATCTCAGAGCCAAATACACACATACCACTAAGACTGAGAGGGTGGTAGCAGAGATCTGATATGAAGTTACTCAAATCACAACTTACTTAGTGAAGAATAACTGCATTTACAGCTTATTTCTCCACTTATCAGGGAGGATGTTTGAGTTACAAGGGGTATCTGCAAGGTGCAAAACCTGTTGCATTTCCAGTAGGGTCCTTTATAGCAAAACAGGCCACCCAGTTGGGGACACAACATGCAGTGGGCTAAAAGCTCCCCCTTTTGGGGACAGCCCTTCGGAGACAGCTCCAGTACGGGAGGTGGTGTCGGACAGACACTTATCTGTGTTAAACTCAAGATTAGTCATCATTTCTACTCTTATCTCTCATCTGCCCATGGAGCTAATGAAAGGAGTTTGCTGCTAACACTGAATCACACTCCACCCCTTGGGACCTGAAAAACTGCTGCCACAGACAGGAGGTAGCAGTCTTCCATTTGCCAATTTATCTCATTTTGATTTTCCTCCTCCCAAACCTGATCATTTCACAAAGCCTCCAAGATATCTGCTTTACTGAAAAGGAAGTGCTTAAAGCCAGCTCAGCCACAAAGTGAGCGCTGCTGAAAGCTCTAGTCAACTGCTGAAAAGAAAGTGTTCTCCCCAGCATCCCAGAACCCAAGAGGAGATAAAACCATCAGAAAAACTGCTGAAATGAAAAACAGGAACAGAAGCAACAAAAAGACAGAGCTGATCCCAAGAGGGACTAAGCAAAACATATGGAAATCTCAGCTGAGCTGTCAGGAGATACACTCCTACCCAGTGCCTGATAGCGTGCTCTCTGAGCAACTTGTAGCAGTCCTTCAACACAGAGCATCCCAACCAACATGCCTACATACATGCATAAGTAGGCATCTATTCTTCATTTATATATGTTTAATCTAAAATTGCCTTTCTTCTCACCAACTACTCTCAGCCTCAGTGCTGAAAGATCAAGCATCCAAAACTTTCACCATGATTGCATCTAACTACCAGCCCTGGCCAACGCCCTATGAAACCATTACAAGACAATCTTCCATCATAGCCCACCAGATGAACCCCCTCACCAAGATTCACTATAAACTTTGAAGAACAAACACCAGTGGAAAGGTAATCTATGAGTTTTTAGCTTTAATTCTAATAGTCCGTTTCAAAGTAGAGATTCACATTCACCTCTGGATATAGATCACACTCCCATGAAAGCATAGATGGCCCCTTCTCTACAAAACACCTAGAGTGTAAATAGGTATAAAAACCACATACTCCGCAGGCCGGTCTCATGATGTCACTGCCCACTGATGTGTGCATAGTGTCATATGTTTACCTACTAAAATATAAATAATATTTTATGTAGGAGTCCATTTACAAAGCAGTGTTTATGCAGAAATAGAAGAGACTTTTGCACAAGGGAGGGGAAAGTTAAAAGGGCTGCATTGCTGTTGCTGATTTACAGGCTGACTGACTTAATTAGTATTTGAATATGATTATTTTGGAGGTTGTGGGTGGTCATTCACAAGGGAATGCCAATATCTTCATTGGAAGGCTTTTCAAATATTTTATATGCTCGTATAATTTTCTATGAAGCTTAAATACTTGAAACTGCCAAAACATCAAAACATCCTTTCTAGGAACATCTATATTGCACCTCTGTACAAAACATCAGGAAAATGGGGAAAAAAGCATTTATTCCTCAACCTGAAAGGGCAAGGCTGATACAGCCATTACTCAGACACATGGAGGGAACAGAGATTCAGCAGCCTCTTCCACCACGAGAAGGAACATGGCCTCCATTGATGCCATCCCACCCTCTCTCACACCCCCACCCTCCTCATATTTCTATGCTGTGCGCTCATATAGTCTCATTCTTATTTTAAGAGCATTAATATATACATTTGAAAACCCGAACCATTAAAAAGTAGTTGGCTCAGACTTTTACTGGAACACGTGCACAAATATGTTGTTTGGATATTTTTACGGCCATTAACTTTTCCATATATAACCCAGACCTCCCATTAGGTGTTGTGAACTGGATCGCCTCTTTACTTGCCAAGTTATATTTCAATTAAATTAAAGTCACCTTTGGTCCTAATGAACCCTTGTTGTTTGCCTAATGCCATGATTAATTCCAGCTGCAAGAAGTGGTATTGGCCTGGGTGGGTACTGTGCTGAAGATGCTGTTTCTCATCTGAGATTTACGGGTGCTGGAGAAGGCTTCATAACTCATTCCTAAGTATATTATGATTCAGACTGTAAACAGACTTGATTTGTGTCCTCAAAAAGATGGTTACAATAGGATGTACTTTCTGCACTTGCCTGCAGCATGGGATGTTACAAACCAGGAATCTCCCTAAGTTTGTCCCTGCAGTTAGAAAGTTAACATTCATTTGGACCCTGATGCCCATCTCTTACCTTGCAGAACTCAGCAGACAGAGATGGCCCAAAAACCTTGAACAGTCCCATGGTGATAATAGCACAACTAGAAGGGACAGCAGCCTGCACTCTTACAGAATGGAAGGGTTCACTTGGACCTTCCTACCACATCAGACCTACAGGACCCAAAAGAGAAAGGCATGTAGGAATCATTTTTCCCCATGCTCTAAAGTGTTGGACTCTGGTTCCAGTGCTAATGATTTATTCTGAACTGAGGAGTGACTAACATTGAAAAGCAGCCTTTTAAGCAAAGCCATGGGCCACCCCAGATCTCTCACAAGCACATCTAGCCATTAAGGGTTGCAGAAGAGGACTGCTCTCAATATCCACGACTCATGATTCAGTGTCATTAGGATGATCTTAGAGATCTTCAGGAGATGCAAACATGGGAAAGATAGCTGTGATTTAAAAGCCACCAACAGGACAAGGCCTCAGCTTTGCCAGAAGGGTGCTGCATCCAGATTTCTGGTACCCCAGCACTTCATCCTTCTGAAGAACTTCCTACAGGGTAAAGGTTTCCATGATCAACAGACACTGATGAGCTTGTCCTTCGCAGTGATTGCATCTAGTCACCCTTCCACCCCACTCAAACTTATGATCATCACATCAAAAGGCAGAGTTTTACCATTTTATTACCTGTGGTGCAGCAAAGGCAGGTGCCTGCCATGGCACAGCACTGTGCTGGAGGACTTTTATCAGCTCTGCAAACAGTATCTGAACTCTGACTAAACCATCGCATGAGATTCTACGAGCCCAGAAAATAAAGCACAGTTCAGAGCATAATAAGAAAAGATGTCACTACAGAAAGGAATAGAAAATTAATGAAGAAATAACCCAACAACACCCCCCCAAAAAGGCTTTAGGATTGCATCTGTGTGAGATGATACCTGCTGACGTCCAAAGCAGTCCTTTCCCTGACCATCAACTAGCAGGATCAACTCTTAGGAGAATCTTCCTAAGTTTAAGCCCAGATGAATCAGGAACAGTTCAAATTGAATAGAATTTAATAGAGAGAATTATTTGAGAGAATTTAATAGAGAGAAGAATAAGGCCCAGAATTTGAGTGTCCAGTGTAGAGCAGATAAATAGCCATTAATCCAAGGTTCAGAACAATCTTTAGACCGATTTGTATTGAATGTTGTATAAGCACAACAAAAGTAGTTGTATAATCACTAAAGTCCATTCCCATGATTTCCCTGGCATCTGCCTCACCTAAACTAGGACTGCTTTTGAGCAAGAGCACACAAAAGAGAGCCAAACCATGGTATATGGAACTCTGAAAAAGAAATACAGAGGTTCAATAGGATTCAGACAAACCCAAGAAAAACCATTACAGCGCGGAAAGTATTTGCCATTAAAACATTTTTCATTAAAAGTGGCATTTCTAAACCTTCTAGCCCGCTGAAAAGCAATACCAGCCTCATGTCAGAAAGTCTGTATGAGAAATTTCCATTGCTATAATTAACTCCTAAGCTGAGGTTGTATTGTTCCCCCTTTTGCAGAAAGTCTCAGCAACATTTCCAGGGTTTAGAGGCAGCCAAAAAGGTGTCCCATCCCATTTTCAGGAGAAACTTGTGCACACAAGGCATCAAGGAGAGCTTTAAGCTACACAGGACACAGACAAGTTACTCTGCCCCACTGAAACTATATGAGAATAAGTTTGATGCTGGAACAGCTAGCAAGTGCCCTGTTGGTCAACAGCTGCCACAGGACCACAGCAGGCTCAGAAGTAATGCAAGAACCAGACCTGTACAGCACACTGCTCCTCTTCCTGATGCACTTTCGTCTGCAAACTTCATTACTGAATCGCAAAGTGTGATGTGAAAAGCCTACAGAATGGAGAGGCCTCCAGAGGGAAACTGGAAGGATACCCAAGATACTCCAACAAACCATACCCCCCCCAGCCTTTAACACAGCTTGGTTTCAACCCTGCCATTACTCCAGCAGAGACCATCACTCATGGATTGGTGCCAAACCTCTCATACTAACAAAGCCATAATCAAGCTCATCTTGCTAACACAAAGACATTTATGAAGACATTCAACTCTTCTCATCCTTACAAGATGAGTCTAAAGACACTGAGGCAAGCTTTGTTGATTTCTCCAATTCCTCTAAAAATAATGGACACGTTCTGACACTTACATCCCTTGATCTATCAAGATTGAACTTCAGACATAACTACTTATTAGTAGGTGGAGAGGAGGCAGAAGCAGAGAATAAAGAGAAAGCAAGCCTCGTTCACATTCCTCAAGAGAAATCAATTTCCATGTCCCACAGACATGGAAATACAGCCAGCTGAACACCACAAGCAGCTCAGAAACAGATGCATCTTGTATACATTCTTGCCCAGAAAATCATTAGGAGATCAGGGAATGAGATACAGCTTGTCACAAGGATATAGAAGATGTAAAGGTTGCAGTGATAATATTTCACTGGACTCACTGCTCAGGAAAGCCTTATTTCCCTTTGCTAAAATAAAATTGTCTCACATTTTAAGAAACAGGTCAGAAGCAGCCTTGCAATTTAAGCTGGATATTTTCAGAGTGGAGCTCTGGAGCTCACATGCCAAAGAGCTGGTCAAGAGATTACAAGGCAGCTGGTCTCATTCCCAGCAGAAGACATCCCGCCTAGATACAAGGCATCATCTCAGCTCTTCCACTCCAAAACCAAGCTCATCAGAAATGCGCTCATCCCCACTCTGCCAGACCTCACAACACCAAATCTAATGCTGCCTTCTGAATCAAAGCAAAGCCAACTTGAGCAGTGCCCATTTTTGTGGCCTCTGGTCTCCAGGATCCAGAGCTGAAGTTGCCAAAGATGAATTCTCCTTATAAAAGCCATGTCCTGTTTTGCTTCTGAATCTTGGCCCAGCAAAACTTGATCTTTGGCACATCTCCCCTCTCTCTACCACTTAAATATCACTGACACATGTAATTAACACCAGGTTGAACATACCACTCCAGCATTTTAAAGAGTCTGGTTTCAGCTCTTTGATTGTGCCAAAGATGAGTAACAGACACCAGGACAGAGCAGGGTCAAGGAATATCTGCTGAAAGATTTTCACTATCAGTGAGAGCTTTAATCCATATTTTAACAACTAATTAAAAAAAAAGATTGTTAGGACTACTGTCTCTGGTGGTGTGCAACCTGTTTAGAACACAGGAAAATACAAAGAACAAACATATTTCACGTAGAGAATAGAGTACTACATAGCCTTAAGTGATCACCCCAGCCATCTAAAAGTTAGACCTAAAGCTGAACAGTTAGGATCCTGACAGCTCACTGAGGAGCTAAATCAGTCAAAAAAAATCAGATCCCCATTTCTCCCTATGAAGCATCTCCATTCCTTCTCAAAGGAATGCCAGTACCACATCCAGAGTCCTGGAGAAGCCACTGAGTGAGTTGTTAGATGTTAGACAAGGAAGTAACACAAGAAGTTTACAGCACTATATGCATTCCCCAGTATTTGGTAGCCCCACGTTCAAACTGTTTTTCTTTCTAAGACATCCATACCAAACTCAAGGACCACGTGGTGAAGTCTCCAGCTGGAGCTGCATGGAAAAGCACATTAGATGACAAGCACAGTTTCTGCTCTACTTACAGTTGAGCCCATGCAGAAGGAGGCATTCCTTGCAATCACAAAAGCTGCAACACATCCTCCCCTCAAGGGAAGGAAACTTTCAGCTTAGTTTCACAGAGCTGAAAGACCCAACTTGTTGAGTTAGTGCTTAATTACACTTCCAGCTACACCTGAGCTCCACAGCTCATTCACCACTCTGAGAAACACCTGTAGCAGATTACCCCCCACCCATCCTAGAGCAAAATGGCAGGATAGGAAACAAAGTCAAGACTTAAAAACTGTTTCATGCACTGCTGGAACACCTCTTCTCCCACCTTAAGCCACTGCAAAGAAATCAGACTCACAAACATTGCTCAGGTTTATTCCCAGCAAAGCCTCAGATTCTGTTGTTTTAATGGTCTCACAAGCTTGCATTACAAAGTGGGACAAGTTAGCAGGCAACATAGTAAGAGCATCTAGTCCCTTATCTCCAGAAAACCTCTGAATGCCATTACTGAGGGGTCCACATAACAAAATGACACTTACCTGCAGCAAACAATTCACAAACAAAACAAACAAAAACACACAAAGAACTCTTAAAATATCAACACTACAAATAGAAGCAACCACCATCCATGTCACGACTACCCTCACACCTAGAGGAGGGCACTCATTTATCAGACAGAGAGAAAATGAGCCCTGAGCAGCATTGCAAAGAACTCAGCCAGATGAAGTTGTGAACCAACACAGGAGAACTGAGGTCAAAGGGGAAAACCTCGTCACAAGTATCACAGCAAAGCCATGACAATAAACACATCACAACAATCAACTTTAGATTCAGCTCCCCAAGAACAGAAGTATTTCCTCACCGGGGAGCCTGTGACAAACAGACATTTTCCCCAAGGTTTCCTGAAGACAACACTGCCCAAACTGTTCTATCCTTCTCTCTTGAAGCTTAGGACCTAACTGGTGTTACCAGTCACATTTGCCACAGTGAGATAGCTGACTGCTTGCCACAGCTGTTGGAGCTTTTTCTCATTAAGAATAAAGCACCCTTACCTTGCAATCCAGGTGCAAGTTGTTATATTCTGTTTGATCACAGGTCCCACCTGCTGGCAGCCCAGAGAACCTGGGCAAAAAAAAAGAAAAAAAGAAAGTCAGGTTGCAAGCTGCCCAAATGCTCCACTCCACTTACCATCTCATTACCCAACTCAGACACTCACATCTTTCTAAAGCAAGTTCTGGTGGATACATGAAACATGGACCATCCCAGTAACAGAGGTTAAAAGCTACAGCCAACATCTTTGCACACGGGTAGAGGAATTCAGGGTAAGTTCTTCTCTTTCTCAAATGACATCCCAGATGGATGCTGCTCCTGCAGATGGGGGCTGACACTTCAGGCTGATTCTATTAGCTAACACTTTTCACCTGGGATGCTCATAACTAAGCCTAAAATGGATCTACTGGCAGTGCTCACCCCTCGCTGTCATATTGCTGGCACCTGGCCCTGCCCCTGAGCAATAAAGCAGACAAAAGAAGAAGGAAAATTATGGGATGGACGCTCGGAGCAGCAATAGACTCCTGCTACAGTTTCAGACCCTTCATTTGCAAATCAGTTCTGGCTGACAGCATGGCAATCGGGCCACAAAAGTCTGCCGTCTCCAAGGAGAGAGACAAATTACAGCCCTGTTCCCCTTGCTTACTTTTCACGTTCAGCACTAAAAGCTTCAGGCAGACGATGGTTATTTCATCACTGACTCGCAGCACAGGAGGTTTGGAGGCTCATCAGGAAAAGGAGGCACGGCTTCTCAGCAACACATTGCTTTGCCTAAGAAAAAAAGATGGACATTAGAGCCTACAGAAAATAATGGAAGAATGTCTGAGCATACAGGGTGAATTCAGTTTAAGACCCTGTAGCAATTGGACAGGTCAATGCGATGAGAAAAGCATTACAACAAAATCACGATGACGGAAGGACCAGTATGATACAAAGGTGCTATGAAGGAAGGGAAGAAGATTGCTTACCCATATCAGAAGATTCCAGGTTCACAGGGGAAAGCTTCACCAAGAAGGGATCTCCAGAAAGAGAACCTTCCAGGGTGGCAGTCAGCCCTTAAATGGGGTCTAAGAGAGGTGCAGCCAGGCTCCACCCCTCCCCGTCACACAGCTGAATTGCCTTCACCTGTGCTCCCGGGGCTGACCGGGTCCTTTCCTCAGGTGCTCAATCAGTGGTTCAGGCCATGACACAGCAGGTCCCATACAGACCCTCAAGAAAGACTGAAGGTACATTGCCAAATTTAGTTTTAAAAAGCAAAAGTCCCATTTCACCAAAACATTTTTACCCCGTGTGTTTCACAAAGGAACAACACTTACTCTCAGAAATAACTGTTTTATAAATACTTTTATCAAACAGACCAGGGCAGATGGACTGGTTTTCTAAGACTGCCCTTTTTCCTCCTATTTACCCTCCCATCTCAGTGTGGAGAAGGAAGAAACACTGGCTGCACACAAAGAGCTCAGTGCATGCCTTTTTTTTCTCCTCCCCATTAAAAATAGCTTCAGAAAGCGAATAAAACATTTTTCCCTCCACAAATACTCAACGTTTTCCAAAACAAAGTTAAAACCAAACAAACCCCCAACAGCCTCACCTCATTATTAACCTGTCTCTCTACAGCTGGGGCTCCACATTTAAAGCCCTTCTAACAGAGGCATAACAAATGAACGTTGCGCTCATTTATTGTTCCTTGCTCACTCAGGATTTCTGTTTCCCAGCTAAAACACCAGCTTGGACCCACAGCCTCAGGAGAGCTGGATCCAACATCAGGATCCCTAATCTCAAAGTCTCCTTTATGTTTATAGTCAATAAATGTAGCACCTGTGAGTATCACGGCTTATTGCTTTCTCAATTGGAGATGAACTCACGCAGAAATTGCCACCAACTTATATCCCCTATTCTCTCCCTCCAAACAGGACACACATCTCCTTCCTCCCCATTGCCACAGAACAAAGCTCTGGTTGAGGGGGGCAGAGGGCTGTATATAGGAAAGCCACCTCTGGATGGGGATTATTTGACTGGGTGCTCTAACTCAGGAGGGTGGCCCCCTAGCTTGAGTCTGTCAAATTATCTTTAAATGCATGCTCCCAGTGAGTGGCATCTACTGCTTCTACATTAAAATTAAAGCAATGCTCAGCCTAATTGCCACCTCGCAGTCAGTGGTGACTTCTTGGCCAGTACATTCATCTCAACAGCGTTCAAGAAATAGAGGGCTCTAGGCCAACTCCTACAGCAGTTATAAGCTCTGGTATTTTGCCCAATGGAATCCATGCTGAAACTCCCATAAAGCCTCATCCAAGTGCTGGTCTAGGAAAGGCAGGAGAGAAATTCTCCTGTTAAAGTCTGCAAATGCTCAGTTTTGGTTCATGACTCCTCCAGATTTATCAGAGGAGGTGGGAAGGTTTGGACACAGCTTCACTGTCGTACACGGAGCTCCACTGCACACAGAGTGTGAGCTTCCTTGGCCTTCTATCCCCATAAGCAGTGAATAGATGTGAAGACAGAGGGATCAAGAGATCAAAGTGATCTCCTCTAGCTACGCTTCTTGGAAGTTCTTCTTGATAACTCTGGGGGATCAGCATGAGTGCTCTCATTTTGGGCTGGGAGTTACAGCACATGCATGACTCATATGGCCACCAGCCCATATGGCCTTACAGCAGTACAACTCATTTGGCCACCAGCCCAGGCCCTTGACCAAAAACCCCCATGCTATAATGGGATCCAGAGCTGCTTCTTTGTGGCTCTCAGACACCTCTGACTTCTCCTCCTGCATATTACACCAGCTGTCCCCTAGTGAACCTTTGTTAATACCAAAACCTTTGAGAGGGCTCGATCCAATGACCTTCACCACCACTGGCTTGAGGGATGAAGGTCAGGAACCAAACAGGGCAGCAGCCTCAGGAGATGGCAGGCCTAGGACAGGGGGTGGCCAGGGTATGTGGGGCTGCTGAGATCAGAGGGGGTCTGGGGGGGGGCCCTGCTGCCTGCGCCTCTCCCCCTTCCCACCTCAGCAAGATGAATTACTGGGGACAGCTGAGACGGGAGGCAAATGGCATCGTGCTGAAGCCGAACAAGGCCTGTGACTGCACGCTGTGGGATCCTAAATATTTTGAGAGCAAAGGTCAGGAGAACAGGACACTCCTCGGCGATGATTTTCCTCCCATCCCTGCAGCGGGGACGTGGGGCTGCTATGCCTGGAATGACCCCAGGCATCGAGCAGGGCCAGCAGTGGGGCACAGGGTGGTACCCACGGACAGAGCCTCTCTCCTGCAGGCTGCTGCAATGACAGTATGTATTTGTGACGGACCTGACGCCATGCAGCCTGGAGCCAGGAGGAAAGCACCCACCAGGCGGGCCACATCCTCAGTGGGATGTGTTAGGAACTGATCCACCTCCCCATGTCCTCCTGCTGGCCAGACCTCCACTGTTGCCAAAATAAACACTTGGGCATGGCAGCGCTGACATGTGCTTTCTGCAAACAGGCACTGGGAAAAGGAGGCAGCCACGTTATGTTTTGCAGGCTGGTCACAGGGCAGGAGGCAACCTGCTCTGCATGGAATCATGACTTTGTGGCCATCCCTGCACACCTCATGGTCCTCCATCAGCATCTTTCACCATGCTTTGCCCGCCCCATGGCAATGGGGGGGGTGATGCTGGGGGTGATCCTGTATGGCTGGGAGGTAGAGGGCACCTTGGGGAGGCTGGGGTGAAGGAGTTGATGCTGAGAACCCCAGGGGCCTGCTGGAGGATGGGAGGGAACAGTCAGTCTGCTCAGCACAGAAAGTCCTCAGCAGATTTGCAGCTGAGCTGTCAGGCAGATGAGCACAGCCAGCTGGTGGGGGGGAATGCAGCCCTGTCACTCCTTATCTGCATGGACATCACCCCCGGGGCTCCTGTCCTCCCCCGGAGGCCACAGGAGATGCGTGAGCAAAGGATGCCAAGGTGTCCCAGAACAAACAGGCAGCTGTCAGATGTCCAATGGAGAAGCAGGGGACACTGCAGAGGACAGGGCAAGGTTTCGATGAGGACACTCACCCCAGAGTGATGTCACAGCCTTTCTCCCACATCCCAGCTCCCTGTTCCCAGCTGGGGATCTGGGAATCAGGTGAGGTGCATGGGTGAAGTGCCAGTATTCCAGGATTTCTCCTGGAGCAATGGCTGGGGACGGAGGGGAGGCCCCAGGAATGTGGTGCCCATCGGTTTTATTCTGGGAGAGATGCCAGAGCTGAGCACAGCTGTTGGAACACGGGCTTTCCTCACACGCAGGCTGTGGTTCCACTGTCCCAGCCCTCTGCCAGGGGGGATTTATCACAAGTGCACCCCACACCTCGAAAGCTTCATCGGGGAGAAGCAAAAAAGCACCCAGCCGCAGCCACATCCCAAATACCTGGGGCTTGGTGAACACTGCTGCCACGCTCATTAATTGCTGGGATAATTAAGCTCAGTGTGAAAACAAGGCGGTTATGTTGTGATCTTAGCGCCAACTAGATTAAGGCATACGGAAACAACTTCTTGTTATCCCTACAAGTCAAGGGATTGCACAGTTTCATGCTGCACTGAGTATAAACCAAGTTGCATCAGCAATTGCACATCCTTCCGTGGATACTCACTGCAGGGATGATCAGGGTTCTCGAGGCATAACAGGGAAACTGAGGCATGAAGCAGCAAAGCATCACCCTGGGAACCGAGCACATCTCTGCAGCACCCATCCTGCCCCAGGTCCCGTCCCACGGGCAAGCAGAGCACTGAGGGCATTGCGCTGGCATGCAGGAGCGCAGGCAATTGCCTTGAAGCCGTTGGATGCTTCTCCCAGCTGCAGAACAAATTCAATAACAATAATAAGAGCAATGCCTTTTTAATAGGCACAGGGTGAAAAGAACCCAGAGAGTCAATATTTGTGGACGAAAACAAAATAAGCTGAGCTGTTAGCACGGAGGAATGCAAGGGAGGCCGAGATGTGGACAGGGTAATTATTATTTCATCTGCCAGAGCTGTGGTGCTGCCCGGCTGGAGGGCAGGGGAGAGGCAGATGGGGCAGAACAGAGCCAATGTTTTCACTGCGGCAGCACCAGGCGTGTGACTGGGGATGGCTCAGCGCTCTGCTCCATCCGCCGGAGGTTCAGCGCTGCCCCGGCCCAAGTATTTAATGTCAGCAGCTGGAATGTGCTTAACACAACATTTTACAAGGGAACATTAGTCAAGCATCTGCACTGACAGAGCTGGGCAGCGATAAGGAGCCGGCGCATGGGAGGCAGCTCTGGTTTCAGGAGGAGGGAGGGAGCGTGGGGAAGGAGGGCTTTGCTGGGGGGGACAGAGCAGGGCAGAGCCCCACTTCTGTGCTGGTATCACACGGGGTGTCGTCGCCAAGAGAAGGGCCCCCATTCTGCTCTCCCCCTGGCTTCTGCATTCACCGTCTCGCACTTTGTGTGCTGAGAGCCCTTCTTTCAAGCCCCCTGCATGGTGGGGTTTGGGGGAAGCTGCTCACAAGCCGTTCCCTGCCACGCTATGGCTCTTGTTTGCAGGACGGTCTTCAGCTGTCTGTGGGTATCAGGCGTTTTTCATTTTTGCTCCTTTCCAGACCTCCCCCGGCACAGCAGCACTGAAGCTGGCCATGGCACGGGAGTGTCCTCCCCCAGCAGGGACAGGGAGCCGTGCCACAGCCTGGAAATATCCCAGCAATTGGTTTGGGAACCATTAGTCAGCTTTGCCTGCGACCTGCAAACGGCACCGCCCTCCTTCTATTCCTGGAGCGATCCCTGTTCATTAGCCTTCTTGGCCCCCAGGCTTAAAAAAAATCCCCCAGTGTCATGACTCCTTAATAAGATGTCATCTTCAGCCATGACAAACACGAGCGCTCGGTAAATAATAGCCCCGCCACGCAATGTCACGCCTCCCCCATCTGCTGTGGCCACGGCCGTGCTCTCACCTGCTGCCCACTGCTCCCAGCCAGGCCAGTGCCCGCGCACTCTGGGGTAGCTGTGTGCTCCTTCTTGGGGTGGCCGGGGGCTTTGCAAAGGGAGGATGAATGTTCAAGCCCACAGGATTGTGCTGGCACCTGCGCGGCTGAGTGCAGGGCTTCTTCCCCATCCCCTCTATCTCCCTCTGTCCTCTCCCACTGGAGAGCATTGACCTCTTGGCACCTCAGTTCACCCACCTGCAAAGTGGGACTCATGACTCAGAGCAGAGTGCTGCCGTGAGAATGGCTTTTTCTTTCTCTGCAGGCACTCAGCTCCTGTTCCCCAAAACCTGCAGCCTCCAAGGTGTAAAAAGGAGACACCACAACACCAGTATTAAAAATAATAGTAATAATGGCATGCATTAATTAAGGCTGATCCTAGGCAAGGGGAAGGTTGCTAGAGATACAATGACCTCCATTAGAAGAGTACATGGAGGCAGACACTGCCTCTGGGAGATGTCTTTTTTCCTCCTCTCCCTTTCCTGTGGAACTTGGGTTACACTCAGTGCGTAGGGGACAGTGGGACGTGGCACTGCTCCTTGCCATGAAAACTAATAGGGCCAAGCCTGCTTTCATCGGGAGTGTAATTAGAGCCCCGGATAATGTTTTAAAAGGCACAGCAGCCTCAAGTGCAAGCAGGGATTTATTAGTGAAAACGAAACCGGTCTGTGAGCCTTATTTTAAGAGCCTGAATGAGGAGGGAGCAGGCACAGCCTTGGCCACATTGTTGGGTTCGCTGCTCTTCAACCCTGTGCTTGCACGGGGGCTGCGGACCCACAGTTCAGCCCAGATTGGAGGTCCCAGGTTTTGTGACCCCATCCCTGCTGCCTGCCCCATTCCAGGTGGCTCAGTGCGCACTGACAGCCTCAGGTGGGGGATGCACAGAAGAGGTGGTCCTGCTTCTATCTGTCCTTTGGAGAGAGGAGAAAGCTTGCAGAGAAGTGAGCAGCTTTGTTTGCACTGAGCCTGTCGGAGAGGCTTTCCCGGCCTCAGGTGCCCCTGCCATCTGCGCACATAAGAAACCCTTCATAAGGTTCTCATTTCCTCTTTACCTTTTTTATATAGCCCATAATAAGATCCCTAATTTTAATGGACTGCATGGATCTCACTAGCAGGGAATGGCTCCAGCAAAGAGGCTTTAAACCTCTGTTCCAACACGATGGGCAATGTGGGTTCTTTGCTGGCCTCCCTGCAGGTGCTGGTAGGGTTTGCCACCTCCCTGGCTCCCAGGAGATGCTCAGTGTTGGTGTCCTGCATAGTGCCGGTGGGAATAAGTCCCTCTCCATAAACGCCCATGGAGTTGTACAAGAACAAATAGAAACACATCACCACACCAAAGGCCTGGGGCACACAATCCATGCTGGGATGCAGAAGGATCTGAGCTTGTTTGGCCAGAGAGGGTGAAGGCGTGATCCTGAGGAGCTGCAGGGCACTTGGCCAGGTTGGGCTGTGTGTTAAAACCCAGAGAACCCCATGGTCCAGGGGCAGGGGAGGGCACAGACCAGCCCCTCACTGGAGACAGCAGCACACGGGAGCTACAGTATGGTGCCCTGGATGAGGGGGAGCAAAGCCAGGCAGCAGGGATGCACAGAGCACGTGTTGAAGGAGCCGCTCTGCTTTCTGACAGCTCCTTTCTCTCAGAGCTCCTGGACAGGAGACAAAACGTGATTTCTTGCTCCTTCCACTCAAAGGCGGCTGTGAAAGTCTAATTTATGCTGAACACTTTGGAAAAGAAAGAAGCTTGGCTGTGGAACCAAGCGCAGCTCCCAGCCAGGAAAGCCTTGTATGGGATCAACACGTTTTAAGCATGCAAATCGAATTTGGGCCAAACAGAGCCCTGCTTCATGACTTCTGCCTCTCCCTTCCTTGCTTCACAGAGCTAAGGCTACCCCTTCCTCAAACGACCCCTCACATCCACCCTCTGGGGCAGGGGCACACAGGGATGACATAAGACATAAGATGACTTATCTTGTCTTGTCCTTTCTTTCCCAAGCAAGGTGCAGCCAAACATGTCACAGCTCCATCTTTCACCGAGATGATTTCCAGCTGTTGAAATGTGTTGGATGAGGTCCACCTGCACATGAGCCCATCACTGGAAGCTGTGGCTGAGCAGGATGCAATGCCATGTGACCTCAGCAGCACGGAGGAGTGCTTGGGGCACTAGGGAGAGGAATCGCTTTTCTCCATAGCCAGTAGTAAAGCCAAGCAGGTGATCTTTTCCGTCCATTCTATTGCTTCTGCAGCTGGGTAGCCCGGGAAATGGGTTGTGGGAGCAATCTTTGGAGGTTGGTTGGAGTTCCTCTAGTCATAGAATCATGGAGTCACAGAACCATTAAGGTTGGAAAAGACCTCTAAGATCATCCAGTCCAACTGTCAACACATGACCACCATGCATGCTACCCATGTCCCTACCATGTCTACATATTTCATAGAATCACGGAGTCAGATTCAGTCCCCACTCTGACCTCATACACATGAAGGCAGCCCTGATGCTTGGTGGAGAGGTGAGAGCTCTCATCGTGCTACATCAGGAGAGCCCAAGGGGCTCAGGATGGACCATCTCTGAAGCACATCCCCAGTTACCTGGCTCAGCAGCAGAGTCTGAATAGGTCCCTGATGTCCCCTGACAACACCCACACCCAAGGTGCACAGTGGTAGAAGTAAAACTTAGGAAAAATTCCCTCTCAGAAAGAGCAGTGATGCAGTGGCACAGCTGCCCAGGGAGGTGGTGGGGTCACTGTCCCTGGAGGTGATCCAGAACTATGGGGTTGAGCTGCTGAGGGACGTGGTCAGTGGGCATGGGGGGGTGGGGTTGGACTGGATGACCTTTGAGGTCTTTTCCAACCTTAATGATTCTGTGATTCTACAAAAAGGCAATGAACACCCCGAGGATCTTTGGAGAGGAGCAGAAATCTGGGGATATTATGTCCTTGGAGCATTCAGCACGCTGCTAGATGAAACCCTGGGCAAATAGATCTAAGCTGGCTCTGGTTTGAGGGCTGTTGGACCAGGGATCTTCAGAGCTTCCTTCCGACATAAATTATCCCATTGTCTACACCCACAGCACTACTGGAAGTGCTCTTGCTTCATACAGAGTTCAACAAATCCATCTGGGTATCTTTCCTGCTTCTAAATCAGCAGGATCCTAATTTTCCCTTATGATTTTATTCCTTAATTCGTTTGCCATGATCCTGTAGTATGTGGCTGGAGGAAAAGGAAACGACACAGAAAAGCAAACAGAGAAAAGCAAGCAGTGCCCCCAAGAATAGTATATTACTCCTCTTCTTTCCTGTTTGCCTTCCTGCTGTTCCACTTCCATGCTCATTTGCGGGATTCCATCCAACACTCCAACGTCTCCTCTCCAGCAGTGATGGATGCATAGAAAGAGAGCGTCAGAAATGGTGTGCGCAGAGCAGTCCTTTCCCTGCTGCAGGGTCATCTGACGCTACAGGGCACATCCAGCACTCAGTGGTGACCAAGATTGCCATCTTGGGGCTTGGGGAAGCCCCAGCCCTGCCCATGTGGGGCCTGGCTGGTGGAGCAGAAGGTGCAGCAGAGTATGTTCTTTGGTATTCCCTGGGAAAAGGCATTTCCCTGCTCCTCATGCAGGGGGCTGCAAGGGACAGGCACCACCCATAGCACTGCTTGCCTAGCATGGTTGCAGAACTGGTTTGTGCCTATATTCTCCCTTCCCTTTTTCTCCTGCACTCCTAATCCCTCTCCTGTACCCCTGATCTGAGGAAATCATTGACAAAACCCGTCTCAGAGGTAGCACATGAACCATTTCCTTGGCAGGTGCAGGGCTGCTCCCTGCAGTGTGGTGACTCAGCCTGAGCCTCTGTTTGCCTACAGAAGTGCTGCACGTCTTTGCAGTGCATGCACTTGAACTCTCCATTGGCATTTATCCTCGTGAGCCATACTCACACTTTTCTCTTCCACTGTGCTGCCAGGAGTGAGCTCCACACACACAGACACATACACAGCTGCACACACAAATACTTTACAGCTGGAGCAAGCAATGGAGCCATCCATTGGTCGGCAATCTTTTTGGCAGTGTCGATTGGATGCATGGTGTGCAAGGGTGCCCCTGGGTGCTGAGCACCACGGCTTGGGGTGCTGGGGATGAGATGTGAGCACCAGTGAACAGAGGCTGTGCCATACAGGGAACCCTGCAGTCCCTGGGTGGGATGATGGCGATGCTCCAGGTAAGCACTTGGCCCAGCCCTGTGTGCATCTCACAGCTCGGTCACCTCCATGTATGCCAACAGAATGAGCTTGGTGTAGGAACATAAACTCCAAGCATACTCATTGCTATGACCTGCTAGTGGCCATGGGAGCCCAGCTTCATGGACTTCCAGGGTACCCGAAGCTCAGGGAGGAGCAGAGCCAATGCCATCCCTCCTGCCCCCACATTGACATGTGGGGCTGCCTCGGAAAGGATGTCAGTGGAGTTTGGAAATATGTATTTCCCCGGTAATCTGAAAACTTCTGCAAATGTTTTCCCTCAGTAGGCCATAGCTGAGGAATCTGGGGGTGGCTGCAGCTGCCAGCCGGGCTGAGAGCAGAGGGTGGGAAGCCAGGCCAAGTGCAACAGTGCACAGACAATGAAGGGATCTGGAGGGGCTCAAGAGTAGGAGAGGACTTTTTTGTCTCCTTGGTGTCATTTCTTTATTAATATTTACATGTCAGAACCAGCAAAGCACACCTCCAAATCACGCAAGGGATCTTTTTCTCCTTACTTGGGCAGCAGAACATCCCAGCAAGACAACTGGGAAAACAAAGCAGTGTGCCAAGCCTACCTCACCAGCAAGGAGAAGCAAAAAAACTGCTTATTTAAAACATGTGTACTAATAGAGGGGCTCTTCCCTGCCTATATCATGGAGGAGGATGAAACCCACCTGGAGCAGCAGGCTGCCCAAACTTGGGGCCACCCATTGGCACCCACGCTGGCACCCTACCATGGCTCCCACCCATCTGCCCCCGAGAAACAGATTCCTCCCTACCCGTCCTCCACTTTCGGATGCATCTAAAAGGTTTCAGCCCCAACCTTTGAGTTACAGGGATACGATGCGGGGTGCTTTAGTGCAAGGAGGGTGATATGGGGCTGCGGGAGATAATGGGAGCCAGAAGGTCTTCTCAATAGCTCAGAAGGCAGAGCCGAGCCCTTCAAACAAAAGCCCTTGAGGGAGAAGAGAGGATCTTCCCTCGAGCGTCAGCACATTTCAGCACTGTATAAGTACTGATGCCCTCCCCATGCCACAGCCCCACCAGCCTGGCTGTGTCCTTACCCAGGGAAAGGCAGAATCCAGCCCCAGGTGTGTGTGAAGCACAGGGGCTGGTGCTGCTAGTTTCCACCGGGATCCCAGACCGGGTTCCCCCTGGATCCACCTCCTGTTTAAAGCAAGGAGATGCCCCAAAATGCATGCAAGGTGTTGGGGCTGCTGGTTTTATTCCTTCAGTCCCGGGAAGAACAGGAACATCCTGAGAGGAGGAGCCAAACCTGTGTAAGGGGAGGCAAATCCCACCCGGAGATCCTCTTGGGTATTCCAGAACTGACTTTTGGAGCAAGGAGATCCCAAACCAGGGAGTGACAGCACGGCTGTGTGCCCCACAGCATGGATGGAGGGTGGCAGAGACATAGTGGGACACGGCACATCACAGTCATTCCTTGGGGGGACAATGAGCTGAGACTCTTCCTTAGCCCTATTGATCTGGGGAAGGAGTGGAAGCGCTGCCCCCGTCCCTAGATTACTCCATCCCGAGGTTGCATCAAACAGATGTGAAAACAGGGCAAAACTGGGGGGCAGGGGGTAATGCTGACCCATGGAAAGCCTTGGGGGTGTTTTCTAACCCCAGTGCCAACGTCCCCTTGCAGAGCTGTTGAGGGGAGAGCGGGGTTTGGGGTCGCTGCTGCAGCGCTCCCCACGCCATGCCCAGGAGTTTTGTACGGGGAGTCTGCAAAAGCCATTAGGACTTTTGTGCCGGGGCACCAGGAAAGCAACGCAGACACCACTCACTTTTCTAAATAAACATTAGTCTTAAAAAGTTTGCACTGCTGACCCCCGCAGCTCTGATTACTTGTAATTCTCCGAACCACGTTTTAAGGCTTCAAACTTTCCTTCTTTTCCACTGGGGTGGGGGCAGGATTTGGTTGCTTCCTCCCCACATCCACACCACAGCTGTGCCGTTTGCGCTGTGTTTTCCGCTCCGGCTCTCCACGCTCAGCCCCGGGCAACTCCTCACTTTCACATCATCCCCTTTGCATGCCCACCTCCCTCCTCATTCACCCAGAAAATCTTTTTCTTTTCTCTTTTTTTTCTTCTTCTTTCCTTTTTTGGAAGGAGCCCGACCACCGTAGTGAGAGATGCTTACCCCTTTCGGAGCTGCGGCTCCATACGTACAGCTCTGTGCTCCTCTCACCCCCCCTCGGGGCACCCCAAACCACCCCATCACCCCCTCTCCTCCCCGTCCCCATAGCCCCGAGCGGCCGCATCCTCGCAGCGCGGTGGAGGCAGCTGCAGCGAGGTATCATCAGGATAATTGGAAGGGTCACATGTTAAACTCTCGCTGTTGTTCGCGGTAATGTAGCTGTGTCCCTCGGTTGCACATTTACCGATTTCTCTCAAACCAACCATTGTGACGAGGTTCACTCCAGGAGGAGTGATCCGATGGGTTACCACGGCAACTATAATGACATTAAAAGAGAGGCGGCAGTCGCAGCCCCCCAACCCCCCCCTTCCCCCTCCAGCGGGCACCGAACGGAGGGGAATCGGCGCCCCCGGGGGGGGTCCTCTCCACCGCCTCCAAACCCCGGAGCGGCCACAGCCGCGCCGGCCCCGAAAAGAGTAGAGGGAAGCGGACCCCCCGTTTGCACACAGAGCCGAGAGGGGCCTTCGGGGTTCTTTCCACCTCCCCGAGGAAAGCGGCCGAAGCGGGGAAAATAAAACCCCGTCGGATCAGCGAGGAGAAAGTAAAGAAAATGGTCCTCGGCTTTCTCTTTCTTTTCTATGAGCAGGGAAACGGTATGCCTGTGCCGGAACGAAACCCCCCCGCCGCGGCACCTGCGGTGGGAGCCCCTCCGTCGGGCCGACCCCGCTCTGCGAACCGCCGTTCTCCGGGTTCGTTTGTGGGGAAACGTCCGTTTCCGATGGGTTCGCCGGAGAAGCTCCTTCGGCTGCTGAGTGGCTTTTTATTCCCCCCCTTCCTCCCCCCCCGCCTCGAAAGCAGGGTGAGAAGAGATGTATGAGAAAAGAACCGCGTTCCCGATTACCGCAAAGCACCTTTCCCTCCCACGGACTATTTCCCATCTGTTGTGTCCCGGACGCATAAAACACGCTGCGCGAAAGCAGAAGGAAAACTGTGGGAGCAGCAGCTCTGATAGGGGCCGGCTCTGGCTGGGGCCCCATTGCGGGTATTCTGCCTAAAGGGGAACTCTCTGCCCCGGCAGCGGCAGCGGCAGCAGCGCCTTTAGTCGGGCGCCGAGATTTCAGCGCCGCGCTCCGCGCTCTGCCCCAATATTTCCCTCTGCATCTCCCAGCGGGGCCGGGGAGCGACTCGATCCCATCCGACTCCCGAAAGAAACGTTACCTCGGGAGCCCCCGGGAGCTTCTAGGAGGGGAAGGCGAACTCAAACTGCGCTTTCATTTCCTCCCCACCGCGTGCATGACACCTGTCCGGGGCATGGGGCGAGCCCACCTCCGGGCAGAGCCTGAGGGCGGCTGCCCACCTCCCTGAGCGAAGGGAGCATCGCAGCGCTGCTCCTCCGACTGTTCCATTTTCCTCTCTGGCTCCGCTCGCTCACTCTGCGGGGATTTCGGCTCAGAGCAGCGCGGAGCCGCACACGGGCTATTTGTGACGGCTAAGAGGAGAGCTCGGGAGTGCGGGGCGCCGCTCGGACCCCGGATCCCTCGGCTCCCTGAGGCTGCACACTGCTGCTGGGCTGGTCCCGGCCCCTTCGCCGCAGAGCCTCCAGTCCTAAGGCCGCCGAGAGAGCCTCAGCTACCCCACCTCGGCGACATCTACAGAAGGCATTTGGGTGGGAGGGGGGGGGACGCATTTTCACTGTGGCCAAAGGAGAGGTCTCTCCCGCTGATGATTATCTCATCTCCGGCTCTGGGCGCAGGACACAGCAATACGGACACGGTATAGGGACACAGGCGGGGCTGAGCTCGCCGCAGCCTCCAGGAGAACAGAAATGTCCCCTTCGGCCACTTCCCGAGCTCAAGAGCCATCAGAACCGTCCCTGTGAAGTGATCGTCTTGGCATAGGCTTACGGAAAGAGATAGAGGGAGCAGGAGGATGCCCGAGGAGAGCTGTGAGCTTTGTGTGGTGGCGGTGGGGAAATGAAAATAAAACCGAATTAAAAAGAAAAGAAAGAGAAAGGTGGGGAAGGAAATTATCCTCCTTGTGAAACGTGTCAGGCTTCTTCGGAGAGAGTGTAGAGGGAGAGAGGCCTTTCCACCAGGGTGGATAAATTTACTCGTGTCCCACATGACCGAGGGTGGGGGCACTTGGGGGGGGGAAGAGAAAGGTCATGGGACTGGGATTTGAGATGTAAGTCACAGAGGAGACGCGGATTTCAGTGCCGGGATCGGCGTGAGGTGGCAGCAGCCTCGGGTTATGCAAAAGAAGCAATTGAGCCAATATAACAAATAAAATATAATATAATAAATAAAATAAAATAGAGGGAAAAAAAAAAGAAGAAGAAAAAGAAGAAAAAAAAAAAGAAGAAGAAAGGAAAAGAGAAAAAGAAGAAGAAAAGGAAAAGAGAATGGAAAGAGCATTTTAAAATAACCAGAGGAAAATCTCGGGGGTTCAGCCGTGAGAAGGGCTGTTTGGGAGCCACAGCCCCAGGAGGGTCCTGCTGGAACACCCCGCACCGGCCGAGCAGCACTTCCTTGTTCCCATCCCAATGTCCCCATGTCCCAACGTTCCCTTGTCCCAGTGTCCCCATGTCGTCCCCGCATCCCCCCGCCGCGGGTGGTCCGGGCGGAGATACCGCCGCATTTTGTTCCCCATCCCCACGTGGCGAAGTTTTCCCTTCTCCACCGACTTGGTTTAAATTTAAAGGAGAATCGGCTCTCCCCCCGCGCCCCTCTCGCGCCCGGGGTCTGTCCTCGGCGTCAGTGTTCCCAGCGAGCACCCCGAGCACGGAGGTTATACCGTATTTCCTACCCCTGAGGCTCTGCCCCCGTCCCATGGATACAGCGATGGGGCGAAATGCGCTCCCACCTGGGGCAGAACGCAGCAGGAGTCCCATCGCCCCCGCACCCCCCACCCCCCCAACCGAGGGGATGCGGGGACAGCGGAGGATGCTGAGTCCCAACAGAGCCACCGCCGGCTCTGAAATGAGATCGAAACAGCGCAGTCGCTCCGATTCCCTTCGTGTTGATTCCCCGGGGGGTTGGGGGGGGCGAAAGGCCGAGTACAGCCGCTCCGGGGGGTCGGAGGGGGGAGGGTGGGGGCTCCTCTACCCGCAGGTGATGCCGTCCAGTGGGAAACAGAAAATCCAAATTCCCACGGATATTGCGGGGAGCGCAGCGGGGATAAGCGCGGTGCTGAGCCCGGCATAAGGCTCCCACTGCTGAGTTTTAGAGGGGGAGTGCGGGGATCGCTGAGGCTCAGTGGGAATTCCGGGGAGAAAAAAGAAGAAAAAGGAAAAAAAAATAAGTGGAATTTCTGGGAATTTTGCGGGAATTAAAGGAATCGCCGCTGTTGGTTTAACGCGTTTCAAATCCCCGGCACTAACGAATGAGGAATGTCGTTCCACTTAAAAGGCGACTTAAAGCGGGGACATCGAAATCTAATCGGAACGGACAACGACGGCCCCAAAAAGCGTTTCTCTGCCCGCTCCACCTCGGAGCCCGACCCCCAGTTTCCAGAAACGAGCCGGGGGGGGATGGAAGAAAGCATTGAACGCGTCATGATAACGATCGCGATGCGCCGATCCGGAGCTTCACTGTAGGAACGGACGCACCAACTCACGACACAGTTCGGGCCCCCGCCCGACCCCCCCGGCTTAGCGAGAGCCGCTGCGGCACACGGAGGGGAAGAATGGTTATCGTTCAGTCCGCATCCATACCGCTATATTTTACCCAGGGACAGCCCAGGGCACAGGGAGCGCTCTCCGGGCTGCGCAGCCGAACCGAACCGATCCAGGCCGGGTTAACCCGCTACAGGTGCATCCCTGGTTCTGCCCCTGGGGGAGCATCCAGCCGAAGGGCCCGCTCACATTTACACCTGAACGAGGGTTGGAAGTGAGCGATCAGCCCCCGCCGGGAGTAATTTCTGCCCGTCCCGTCTCGCAGCGTCACCTGTTGCTGTCATAGGCTCGAGAAATGGGGGTGCGTTATTTAATAATACAATGAACTCTGATGGGGTGGGCTTTGCGCTGTGATGCTGCCCGGCGCGGACCCCTCCGGGCGGTCCCCCGGGTGTGAGCAGCCCCGGGCCGGGGACGAGGAGCCCGCGGAGGGGCACAACCTGCGGCTTTCCCAGGGCTGTTCCCACTGCATTCGGCAAACGGGGGGCACGTGAGCCCCGGGGGAGGGGGGGACGGCGACCCGGGACAGGGCGCTGAGTTCCTCGCAATTCGTCTCTCTGCTGCCCTAAGGGAAAGGAACAGCGGGGCTCGGGGGCTACGGTCTAAAGAGGACAGACCTCCCTTCCCCTTGCGGCGATCCCCGCGGTTCCGATGGAGAGGGACAATGATAGGAACACGCCGGAGAGAGCAGCAGAGCAGCTCTCGATGAAGTGGAGGGAAGAGAGAGACAGAAGAGGAAGGAAAAATAAAGAGGGAATAAAGGAAAAAAGAAAGAACAAGAAAGAGAGAGAGAGGGATGAATGAAAGAAAAACGGAGAGAGAGAGAGAGAGAGAGGGGAGGAAGGGTAAATTAAGAGAGGAAGAAAAGAAGAAAGAAGTGTAGCAATAAAGTGAAAGAACGGAAAGAAAAGGAGAGAAGGAAAGTGAGAAGGAAGGGGGGAAAGGTAGAAAGGGGGAAGGGAAGGGAAGGGAAGGGAAGGGAAGGGAAGGGAAGGGAAGGGAAGGGAAGGGAAGGGAAGGGAAGGGAAGGGAAGGGAAGGGAAGGGAAGGGAAGGGAAGGGAAGGGAAGGGAAGGGAAGGGAAGGGAAGAGAGGGAAGGGAGAGGAGAGGAGAGGAGAGGAGAGGAGAGGAGAGGAGAGGAGAGGAGAGGAGAGGAGAGGAGAGGAGAGGAGATAAAAAGAAAGAAAGAAAAGGAGAAAGAGAGAAAGAGAGAAAGAGAGAAAGAAAGAAGGAAAGAAAGAAAGAAGGAAAGAAAGAAAGAAGGAAAGAAAGAAAGAAAGAGAGAGAAAGTAAGAAAGAGAGAAAGTGAGAAAGTGAGAAAAAGAGAAAAAGAGAAAGAGAAGGAGAGAAGGAAGGAAAGAAGGAAAGAAAGAAGGAAAGAAGAAGGTACGAGAAAGAAAGAAGGAAGAAAGTAGGAAAGAGAAGGAAAGAAGGAAATAGAGAAAGTAAGAAAGAAAGACAAAAAACAACTACTGAAAGGACGAGAAAGAGAAAAGGGAAGCGAAGCAGCGCGGGTTGCTCGCGCTGCTCATTCCGGGCTCTCCCGCCGCATCCCGGCCGCGGCCGCTCCCCTCGAGCCGGGCAGACGGAGAAGAGCGAGCGCGGGGCCCCGGGCATCTCCGGGAGCATTTCTAAAGCACGAACTTCATTTCCAGAGCAGTTTTGCTGCGGCTGATGCGGCTGCGAGAGCTCCTCCCGCCATCCTCGCAATTTTGGATAATCTCGTTTCCACACTTTCTGACCCGGGGGAGGACAGAAACGAAAGGGAGATGGGAAGGGAAAGGAGGTGCCGCCGGGCAGTTATTTCGCCAAGTTAGGAGGCAGGAAAGTGATTTCAGAGCGGGCGCTGGGGTTCGGGGAGCACTGGACGTTATCGTTAAAACTTAAATGCACCGTGAAAACGGGAATTTCTCCGCAGTCACAGCGAAACGGCCGCGGGGAAAGCAGCGAGCCGCTGGCTGAGATGCCCGTGGTGCTTAACGGCAGTTTCTGCGAGCCAGGTAGATACATTTTCGTTCGGGGCTGTGAAGAAATAGAAAGGGGAAAACCTAAAAAAATTATAATAATAATAATTTTTTAAAAAAATCTACAAATGGAAAGGAATAAAGCCCTGATCGCCCTTTTCCCGGTGCCCCAAAGCGGCAGCGATGGGCTGCAGAAGGGCCCGCAGCGCGCAGTGGGAGTTTGCCCGCGGGGGGCACAGCCGCTGCGGGTCCCGCTCTGCTCGGCGGGTTTGGGTAAGGGAGAGAGAAATGAGAGCGTGTCCCGGGGGTGGTCCGGGCCGGATCGTGCTGTGCTGCCTCGAAACACCCATCGCCGGATCCACCCTGCCCGCTCCGTCGCGCACACACGGGAAACTACAGCGGAACGAACGCGCGGAGCATCGCGGGTTCGTTGCAAGCCCTTCGTTTGGCATAGAGAAAGGAGGGCACGTGTTAAAAAATCAAATCAAATCCGCGCACGGATGTATGGCGGTGGAAGCCACATCTCCTCCCCCCCCCCCCCGCCCCAAGGCCGGCTCGGGATCGCGCACCGAGCCGAGCAACGCGGGGAGAAGGGAAAATCCCGAAGCAGCAGCGAAGGATCGGGCCCTGCGGTGAGTGCGGAGCCGCTGCGGGTCCCGCAAAACAACCCCGAGAGCGGCAGCGAGAAGTGGAAGGGTTCGCCTCCATCCTACGAAGGAGAGGGGAGGGAAATGCCGGGTCGTTTTTTTTGGCCAGGGACCCCCGAGCAGCGAGTGCAACGGCTAATTATTTTCCTTTCAGTGCTCGGTTATTGCCGGTGTCCTCCACGCCTCCCCCAATAAATAAATAAAAGCCTCCTTTAGGCAGCGAGGCGTGAAAAATGAGCCTCGCCGAACGCTTAAAAATAATGTCCCGTGAAGATCGCGGCTGCGGAGCCAGCCGGCCCCGTCATTAGGAGCCATTATCCGTCCCGCCTCGCCGAGACATCATTCCGCTCGGCCCGGGGGCTCCGGGCCCCCCAGGAGTCGCTCCGAGCCCTTCCCCGCTGCCTCCGCTCCGGGCGGCTCCTGGGGGGCGGTTCGGGGCCATCCCCCGCTCAGCGCGGATGTTTGCAGGCGGTGGGGGTTTGACGGGGAGAGGGGACACGGTGCTTTGAGGGGCGGGGGGGGGGGGGGGATTTAAGGGGCTGAAAAGCAAACGCCGTCTGAAGTTCGAGACGCCCACAAAACCCACAAAGCAAGGAGAGGGACGGGGAAAGCTTCCCAGCCCCAGCACCGGGGGAAGGGGTCCCTCCGGGGAAACAGCGCTTCCCCGCAGAGATTCCCCCCCCCGCTCCCAGCAGCGCGGGGGACCACCGGCCTGGAGAAGCCCAGGGGGGGCTGCAGGGCGAGACGCGGCGTTCAGTGCGCACGGGCTCCGGCTGCCGTTTCCTATCCCATCCTCTCCCTGTCGGCTCATCTTCCGCGCTCGCTTAGCAAAGCAACGGCAACAAGAAAACAACGGATATATATATTTAAATCGTTACTTTATATTCAGAGATCTCCTCCATCCCTCCCTTCCAGACACAGAGCAGCCCCCAGCCCCGCGGCGCGCACCGCTTTCTTCCCTCCGCTCCCGTGCGCTCAAAGCGGGTTCGGCTATTAAAGACTGAACAAAGCTCGCCGAGAGCGGCGATCAGCGCGTTTTAACTTCTTCAAAGACTTCGGGGAGAGGGAGAGGAGGGGTCTGGCACCTTCCAGTAATGAGCTTGTCAGGAACACCCCCGCCAGAGCAATTGAACAATTTGCGCACAGCAAAAGAAAAAGGAGCCGGGAGGGAGGGAGGAAGGGGAAATGCTACAAAAGCCCCTTCAATTTCCAACCATGTGCTTGGCAATCTGGAAAATAGATTCATTGGCCTCCTCTTTTCTCCCATGTCGAGTCTTGTAGCCCCTTTTGTAGGAGCTGGACATGAAAGGGAGACAACCAAGTGCCGGACACGAAGATCGCTTTTCAAAAGCAAATGTGTGTGAAGCGGAGATGTGAGACCGCTCGCTGCGGGGAGGCGGCACGTTCGGGAACAACATCAACAAACCGCGCCGAGATTCGGGGTGGCACACACAGGGGGAAAGGGGGGGGGGGTGAAGGGGGTGGGGGGGGAAGAGAGAGAGAGAAAAAGGACCGCAGCCCCCCGGCGCTGCCGCACAAAGCCCCGCACCGCGCACCGCGGAGGGCAGAAAGGCCCCGAGCGCTTAAATCCGCGTCCCCACCGCCAAACAAACCGAGCGGCCGCCTTTGGTCCCTGTCAATAAATTGGGGAGCGGGGTGGGGGAGAAGGGAAAACTTGGAGATGTTTATTTACTCTCTGAGTTGTTGCAAAAATTTCGGAGGAGATCGAGTTTCATGCGGTCATTCAAACGCTGAGGGCCCAAAGGGACGTGTGTGCTTTGGGGGGGGGGTGTGGGGGGGGAGGGAAGGGAAACTTCCAACTTATTTTCTCATGTGTCAACTTTTCCAATCAAAATAAAGGGAAGAGGGGTCGGGGGGGCGGGGGGGGGGGGGGAGTGGGGGGAGAGAGGAAGAATCCTTCTCCCAGGGTTGGAGAGGGGCACCAAAAAGCGAGCGAAGAAATGAAAACGCAAGGAAAAAAAAACAAAATCAAAGAGGAGAATGGATACGGCTTTCCCGTGCGCCGGACCCGGAGCGGGGACCACCTCGCGGCCGCTATGGGGACGGAGAAGGAGGGGGGATGGGATGGGATGGAGGGGGGGGAGCTGACCCGGAGGGACGGCGGCAGCCGCGGCGGCTTCGGACGGCGGACGGACCCGCGGCTGTGGGCGCACCGCGCAGCGCCGACGGTGGGACCGCTCCGCTCCCCCCGAGGCCCGAACGGGGCTCCGTGACAAAGGACATCGCAAAGAAGCATCGGCATTCCGCTTTTTGTTGTTTGCTTGGTTTTCGTTTGGTTTTTTTTTTTCTCTCTCTCTTTTTTTTTTTCCCTCCTTTTAAAACCAGGTCAC
This sequence comes from Gallus gallus, assembly GCF_016699485.2. Taxonomy (NCBI): domain Eukaryota; kingdom Metazoa; phylum Chordata; class Aves; order Galliformes; family Phasianidae; genus Gallus; species Gallus gallus. The sequence goes on along the minus strand of NC_052539.1, from coordinate 21,676,809 downwards.
AAACATTTATTAATTTACACCAACGGGTGGACAAAAAAAAAAAAAAAAATTAAAATAAAAATAATAATAAAAAAAAAGCCGTCGCCCCCCTTTTTTTTTTTCCACATCGAAAATGATTCACAGATTCTCTCTCAATAAAATAGATACGATGGATGCACAACCAGCGAGGAGTTCGCTCATCAGTTCCCGAATAATCTATATACAAATAATTACCGATACACCAAAAACCCACGCAAGGATGGGGTCGGAAAAGGGGGGGGGAGCGAAAAACCGGGGTGGGAATCTCCGAACTTCGCGACGGATCGGATCTGCTTTCAACGTCCATTTGAACGTCCCATTGGAAAAAAAAAATAGTAATAATAATAATAATAATAATTAATAATAATTAAACCGCAGTCCTGAGTTTCACCGACTTCTCTTCTTCTTCAACGCGTACCCTAAGCGGTACCTTTTAAAGCCAAACCCAAAGCTTCGAAGAAAAGAAAGAGGGGATGGGGCCGTTGAAACATTTTATCTGAGAGAAGGGGAGAAGTGAACGCACACCGGGAACGCGCACAGCCCGAACCCCCCCCGCGTTCTCCGCTGTGATTTTGGGACACCCGAACCTCTCAGAGAAAATATTTCGGACCCTCAGACCCTTCTTCGCCCCCCTCCCCCGCAAACGTTGGTTACGTTACGTTACGGCCGCATTATAAATACGCTTTGGCGCTGGCGGGGTGAAATAGGGTTATTTCCCCCCCCCCCCCCCTCCTGATTATTCTTTTTTTTCGCCTACGAAAGAGACACGAACAGATCCGGATGCCACGGAGCCTGGAAATAAAATTACAAAAAAATAGATATAGATATATTTTTTCCTACCTTAAAACACAACGGGAGGAGACTGGGAGGGGAGGAAGAGGAGAGCGGGGAGAGGGAAGGGGAGATCCGGGGGAGAGCTGGGAAGGGGCAGTTTGGTTCGCGACTCTCCCCTCCACACATCCCCCCCCCACGCACACACAACACACCACCACCCCCTCTCCCTTTCCCTCTCCTCTCCGCAGCACGCTTTAAAAATGACAGCTGCCCACGTTTGTGATTTTAGCGGAAAAGTTCTGAGCGGGCTGCAGGAGCGGCTCGTGGGCCAGGCCGCCGTGGGGCTGCGATGGGGCCAAGGCGGGGCTGAGCACGGCCAGGAGCTGCGCCGGGGGGCCCGCCTGGCCCGAGGGGTAGGGCGCGGCGGGTGCGGCGCTGGGGTTGGTGCTGGGCGGCGGGGGCACGGCCCCCCCGATGATGTTGTCTATGGAAAAAGAGGGCCGGGAGGGGTTGGTGGTGGCGGCGGCGGTGCCTCCGCTGCCCGCGGGCGTGGGGTCCGGCTTGAGGGTCTGGAGGAGGGCGGCGGGGAGGGCCGTAGGGCTGAGTTGGGGGTGGTAGAAGGACTTCCTGCAGTTCAGCTCGCCGCCCAGGAACGAGGGCAGCCCGGAGGCGGCCGAGAAGACGGAGGCGGCGGAGGGAGGCGGCGGAGCCGGTAACGGGCAGTGCGGCGCCGAGAAGGGGAAAGCGCCCGCGGAGCCGCCGCCGCCGGGGTGGTGGTGGTGGTGCGGGGGGGCCGGGGGGTAGCCCTGCAGCTGCAGGCCGTAGTTGTAGCCGTAGGGTCCGTAGGCGAAGCCGGGCAGGAAGGCGGCGGGATCGGCGGCCCCGGCCCGCAGCAGCAGCTCGGGGTGCGGCGGGTGCAGCTGCTGCTGCCGCTTGAAGCGCTTCCTCCGGCGCAGGAAGCTGCCGTTGTCGAACATGTCGGCGGACTCGGGGTCCAGCGTCCAGTAGTTGCCCTTGCCCGGGTTGCCGGGCTCCCGGGGGATCTTGACGAAGCAGTCGTTGAGGGAGAGGTTGTGGCGGATGCTGTTCTGCCACGCGGGGAACTTCTCCCGGTAGTAGGGGAAGCGGCCGCTGATGAACTCGCAGATCTCGCTCAGCGTCAGCCGCTTCTTGGGGCTCTGCAGGATGGCCATGGTGATGAGAGCGATGTAGGAGTAGGGCGGCTTCACCAGCGGGTTCTTTCCTCCGCCGCCTCCGCCGCCGCCGCCGCCGCCCGCGGGCGCCTTTTCCCCGGGCGCGGCCCCGCGGGCGCACGCGGGCTCCGAGCCGCCGGCGGGGGAGAGCCGCTCCGGGGACCCCCCCATGCGCGCCTTGGCGGCCCCGCTCCGCTGCAGGGCGAGCCCCAGCGGCCCGCCGCCCTCCTCCTCGTCGTCCTCTTCGTCGTCGTCGTCCTCCTCCTCGTCCTCGCTGTATTTGCCCCCGTCCTGGGGCGGGCCCACCACGTCGATATCCGCGTCCTCCACCTCGGAGAGCGGTTCTTCCTCCGGGGAGCGCTCGGACATGATCCCGCAGCCGCCTCCGCCGCTGCTGCCCAAAGTCATTGTTGTGCGGCCGGGGCGGCCGGGGCCGGGCTCCCCCCCCCACCTAGCGGCGGTTCCCGGGATGGGCCCGGGGCCGCGCCGTGCCGGAGGGGCTGCGGCCGCCGCTGGGACTCCGCGGCCCGGAGCCGCCGCTCCGCGCCCCGTTCGCTGCTGGCGGAGCCTCGGCGGGGCTGCGGGGTGGTGGCTGCGGAGGGAGGGGCGGCGGAGGGGGCGCGGGGCGGGGGCGGAGAGACGGGGAGCGCGGAGGCTGGGCAGGGAGCTGGAGAGCGGCAGCGACAAATAATAGTAATAATGATAATAAAAGGAAGAAGGGGGGGGGGGGATAAAAATATATCTCTGATGCTGGGGGTACGGCGGGTGCTTTGGGGGGGGAAGGGGAGGGACGGGGGAAGAGGGAGGGGGGAGGGCAGGGGTTGGAAGGCGCTCCCCCCTTCCCCACCCCTCCCGAGCTGGGTCCGGGGGCCAACGCTTCCACTCTGCGCCTCCTGCGAGCGCTCCTCGGGCCTTTATACGGCCGTCCCGGCGTCACGTGGAGCCCACCGCAGCCCCAGCGGGGACCGAGAGGGGCTCCCAGCCCTACACGGGTCCCCTCGGAGCGCTGCCCCCGGCTTCGGAGATGCTTTCGAGGAAAGGCGCTGCCCGCTCCCCTAAGCCTCCCCCCACCCCGGCTACGGCTGCAGGGAGCCCTCTGCCCGCCGGGGCCGAGCCCTCGGACCTCCCGCTGTGTGCGTGTCGGGGGGGAAAGGGGGGTGATTTTGGGGTCCCAGTCCCCCCCTTCTCTGCGTGCTCACGTCACCGACACGTCACCGAGAGACAGCACCCTGCCTGGAAAGCCTCCTTCCCGAGGGCTCCCTCAGGGCCGCTGTCACCCGGCAGGTGCGAGGAGCGGAGCTGGGACCTGTGGCGACTCAGCCGCCCCTTCCCCCCCCCACCAAAGCTGCAGATCTGTGCCCCTTCCCGGGGCAAAGCGCTGTGGCCACCCCGGATCGGGGCTGGGGACACGGACGGGACCACCGCATTTTCCCCGTCTGAACTGCGAGCCGCGCTCACACGGGTTTTCCTTTCGATCCTCTGCGTTCCCGAGGGCTCTCCCTCCCCCGGGAGGTGGGATGCCGGGTGGAGAGGAAGGGGACGGTGGTAATAGGATGTCCCCAAATCCTTCGGGTATCACTTGGGAGCCCGAGGGGTCCGGGATCCCCTGCTCCACCAACTGCAATTTCAGCCCTCGCATCCGGGGGGCTCGCGGTGCCCCTCTCCAAAAGCTGCGCTCAGCAGTGTGAGAATCTGTGGTGATGGATTGCCGCTCGCTGCTGTTAACAGGTGCGAGCATTTGGTGATAAAATCTCCAGCACTAATACCGGGGAGCCGGGCCAAACAGCTGCGCGGCCCCGCTTCCAAATGCCGCTCACAATAATTACTCAAACCCTAACGATCAAACCCTAACGACCCCGTGCACCGGGCCGGTACCGGATGGGTACCGCATCCCCGCACGGAGCCGAGCGCATCCTCTGCCCTCGCAGTCAGCGCTGCTCTCGGGGAGGATTCATCGAACGGAGGGAAAAGTCGGTGCAGAACGGGGCTGAGCGCTTCTCCAGAAGGTGAGAGTGTGTCCTGGGAGAGCTTTTCTGGGTTCTTTCGCTTTTGAACCTCTCTAACGCTGCGTTAGCAACTTAAACTCGCCCCTCTCCTACATGTACGTACGCACATCGATGATCGTTCTCCCCCGTCTGACGCTGCGAAGTGCTTTAGGGACGCGGCATCTCTCCTCCCAGCCCCGCGGACATACAGTGGGGAGAACAAATGGAAGGGAGCGGGGAGGGAGGGAGAGGAGCCGAGCCCGTTTCCATTTTTATTAAGTAAAATAATAGTTATGCCTCCCCTACATAAACGAAAGTGTCATAAAAAATTCCGAAGCAGCTGCCAGAGATTTCGACCACACACACAACGGGCGATTGAATTTCCACTCGGTGCGATCCGGGGCAGAAAGGAACCGCCGGGAGCTGCGCGTTGTGACTCCGCGGGGGAGGGCTGAGGACGGCGAAACGAGAGGGGACGGCGGGCACTGAGAGCACCGGGCACGGTGGGCAACCGGGCACGGTGGGCATCTCCACCCCCGCGGCTCTCGGCTGCCCCCAAAGCGCCGCGCCCCGGGGTTGGCACCGCCCGCAAAGACGGCGGAGGAGCCCCGGTGCCTCCATCTGTGCGCGGCTTCTGTCGGCAGAGCCGCTATTCGCTTCGCTTTTGTCACGCAGCATCGGCCGCGGAAACCAAACGAAAACGAGAAAAACTACCTAAAACGCAGCCGTCCCGAAATTAGGAAAGGGAAAGCCTGGGCTCGTATGAAGCAGCCGCTGGGATCCCGGGCACACACACGCGGCCGCACATCGGCCCTATGGGCGCTCCTTGAGCCGGCTGCAGTCTCCCTAAACAGCGACCCTATGGATCGACCCCAAAAGGTCGTCAGCACCGCACGGTCCCCACGCGTGCAGCGGTGGGAGGGATGCCTTATGCCTTACGGCTTCTTTTCCTTCGGTAGATTATTAACGTTTTCTGCGCTCCCCTCCCAAATATTTCGTGACGGACGGCCCTTCCCGTCTCCTGTTTTAATCCCAATTCCCTCACATCTCACGTTAAACTGTGCTATCGGAAGCGCCTGGGGCCGAAAGCTGGCCGGTCCGTAAGTCTCAATAGGGGAATAGGAACAGCCGAAACGCGCCGAACAGCGTTTATTTTCTCCTCTTCGTGGACTTTCACTGCCTGCCCTAACGCAGCCCTCGTGGGCAGGTGGCTCCCCGCAGCGTCTCCGAGGCAAAGCTCGTTCCTTGCCTTCCCCCCCCTCTATTTGCCGGGTGCAGGGAGACAAATACACCAGTGCGGCCGCGAGAAGTCCCCGTCCCGGCCGGACCGGCCCCCGATAATGGGATTTAACGAAGCGAAGCCCCGATCCTAAACTCCGCATGGGAAGGGCAGCATCGGGCCCCGCATCCCCGTCCTGCTGCCGTGGGCGCTGCGGGGCTTCGGGTCCTCCCGGACGGGCTGTTGGTTCTGCACGACTTAATCGTTGTTGTTCCCTCGGCCGGGCAGCATCCAAATTCGTTTATTTTGACGTGAAGCGCATCTCCACGTCCCCCAAGGCTCAGCGATGGATTTTTTTCTGTATTACCTCGTTATCAGGCTTGGCTGACCTCTAGCTTCTCTCAAAACACGAACAGGACAGACCTGCTCCTGCCCGGGCTTCCCCAGGGAGCTCTTTTTCCACTTATGTGATTTCCTTTGATATTATTTCTCTCCTTTCCGTAGCCAAGGCTCAGACCTTCGCTGCTCCCTGCAGCACAGCCGTTATTCCCAGCCCCATATTGCCGAGGCACGGTGGCAGCCACTCCCCAGCAGCTCCCAGCACCCAGGAGATGGGTGGGAATGGCGGTGCCAGGTGATGCCAAACGCCCCCAATTCCCACTTGGGGGAGCACTGATGCCAAATGCTTCGGTCCATCCCTGCAGAGCTCAGATGTTCACACACCTTTACTATGTGCTGGGATCTGAGCTTAGGACCTCGGCTTTGGGCTTAGAGCTCAACAGCTTTGTCTGCTGCTCTCTTTTCATTACTGATCCCATCCCACACGGACCTGAAGCCCACCAGGCAAGCTCATAACACCCAACCGATCAACTCTGGCTCGGTGTGAGCTTTTCTTTGCATACTGTTCTTCAGCAATCCAACATGAAAAGGGATGGATACACACACTTACATGACTCAGAGGAGCGCAGTGATTTCGAGCCATAAAGCACCAGGTGCGCTTTTGAGACTCACCAAATCCAGCTCTCCTGGTTGCCATAAAAAACACATTAGCCAAAGGCTGATGCATGTGGAAGGCAATTATGCTCTGGCACATGGCAGCACGCACAGAACAGCCTGGTGACGGTGCCTACCGCACAAGGAAAAATATCCCTGTGAAAACAAGCCTGCTAAATCATTTCATTCTTCTCTCAATCCCCTGGAAATAGTAGGGAGGATTTTTTGGGGGGTGGGGATCCATATGGGAGGGAATCACGTTTCCCAAAAGTGGGCACACCAGTGCAAGACTATCTGGCCAGATTCACGTGGCTGTAGCAACCTGTGATGGGGTCCTGTAGTCCAGGTTTCCATGTTAGCATTTTGTCATCCCAAACGTGCCCAGGAAAATTATTATTATTATTATTATTATTATTCCTTCTTTCTGGGTGTTCTTTGTACGTGGGAGTACCCAGCAGCCCTCATATAGAGATGAGGTTGGGATGAATCTTGCCCAAGATCAATCCTGCACATCCGCACTGATATCTACAGATCTGCCCGCAAATGAGTTTGTAGATACGTTTTGCCTCTTGGCTTCAGATAAGATGATGTCGGCTGGCAACTGTAACGCTGCTACCGCACAGGTTCGATTTCCTCTATTTCCATGCTGGGAAGGAGCTGAATAAACAGGGAAAGAGGCTGAAGTCTGCACAGGGAGGTGAAGCATCTCACCAAAGGCCATGCAGAGCAGCAGATCCCAGTATCTTAACCCCATCCCCTTATCCAGCAAAGGACAGCCAGGCAGAGAAGAGGTGGTGCAGACGGTGGATATTTCATCAGATGCAGACAAGTGAAAATACCGAGGCATGAAGCACGGGAACAGCCCAGGGCTGAAGCTGCACGGTGGGCAATCTCAGCTGCACTGCTCCAGCATGCAGCTGTGGGTGCCAATGCCCCACTGTGTCCCCACCACGTCACAGTGTCACCCCACAGTCTGGCACTGCAGGGGGCAGTCCTCCGTTTCTATAAAATAGGTGCACAATAGGTAAAAGGAACACACAAGAAATTCATCCCTGGCAGCTCCTGATCATTGTGAATACCCCCTATGCTCTCCTTTACACCACCAAAAGAAATTACTGTCCTAAGCTGAACAGAGGATGAGAGAGGGAAAGCTGTCAGCATGCAGAAGCTGCACTGAGGGCTGCTGAAGGAAGGCTGATGCTTCACATCTGGCTTTACATTGCTCGGAAAGACCTGATTTCTGCTCAGCATCGCCCAGCCAACCGCATCCCCCTAACCCACAGCCTAGATGCCAACTTCCAATTGCATTATAAGAGGGCAAAAAACATCGGGGTAAAATAACCCACTGAAAATACATCGCTTGGGTCCAGCAGGGCAGCGGCTGGGCTGCAGCTGGGGATGGGAGTGGGATGAGGGCTTAATGCTCTTTGTCCCCAGGACCAACCGCAGGCTCAGGACCCCACTGCATTGCAGGCTGCGGGCTGCCAGCACCGCTCGCTGTGCAGAGATAAGCGTGCCATCTAGAGGAAATCCCCTTCATCGCCAGGACTGGCAGCTGAAAATTATCCAATAAAGGATAATTAACCTCTGGCTTTGGAGAAAATCCTCCAGCTCGCTCTGGGCTGCTGCACAGGCACGTTGTGAGGGGCTGGCGATGCGCTGAGGTATCGCAGCAAGTGCTCCAGAGCCACCACTGGGCTGTCCCCTCCCCATGGTTGCTGTCACAAACACCCCCTAGCACGGGCATTTGGATGGAAAGGTGGAGAAGGAAATGTGTTCTTCCCACACCCCATGCACCTGCCTGCCTTTGGGGGAGGTACAAAGTGGGCACATAATACTGTGCCCGTATCATATAATGCCCTCCAGTGGCAGCCAACAGCGGTACCAAACCCAACAGTGAACGTGGCTGCTATGGGCACCCTTGCCTTTACATCTCTGGATCTGGGAGATGCAATGGGAGTCCGTGGGGGCAGCAGCACCATGGGTCTTGCACCCTCTTATGGTGAGGGTCAGCCCCACCAAGCACCCGTATCCCACGCACACAAATCCATCCAGCCCTAAAGATAACTGAAAAACAGTGATCTAGATCTGAGCATGGGGACAGGTGCTACTGCCCATTGGGCAGCTGTCTTATGTAAATGGGAAAAAGGAGGAGGAAAAAAAGCGATTTTGCCTTGCAGAACATGTTCAGGGACAGAGAAGGAGCAGGGAGGATCTCACAGGAGGGAAGCCTTATTGTGCAGGAAAAGCAGGTGTACGTTTATGCAAAGAGCACCTGGAGAGGAGCTGTGTGGCACTGAGTTGCTCTATGCTGTCCCTGCGCCTTTCCTGCCTGCACTGCTCTTCACCACCCACGTGTTGGTGTCCCCATGCAGAGACAGATTTGGGTGTCCCCTGGCTTGAAGTGGGCGCTCTGTGCACTGCGTCGTGCTGGAAGCTCGTGCGCTTCCTAAGTCTTGTATTTCCCATCACTGCAGAGAGGAGCCTCGTCGCAATAAAAATCTGGGCTCCAATCCTACAAACACTTATGCCTGAGCTTAACTCTAAGCACGTGAGCCGTCAAAGGGGACCATTCATGTGCTTAACATTTAAGCATGTGCTTAAGCGTCTGCAGGCCTGGAGTCCGTCAGCGCGGGGATTTGTGCACTAAGCCCATATTCTGAGTCATTACCCTTTTCATGTCTTCTCCGGTATTTCAGAAGATGCTTCAAAGAGGAATTTTCAAGTTCTTCAATAAACTTTGCCTTCCCGAGCAGCCAGGATTCCTGCCTATTCTATGGGGCAATTCTCCTGCGCCGCGTCCCCTCCCCCTGTCCGCGATAATCCGGTGCTATTTCATGCTTGGCCAGACAATTAAGCCCTTTGCTGCTTGGCTCTGTCTTTGTTATGTATAATTGTTCCAAATAATTAGCCACTATTGCACGCTATTCTGAAACGACTTTGTATTGCAATTATACTTAGAGGGTGAGCATCGGTTGAGGGAGGATCCAAGCAGCAGACAGCCCAGAAAGAGAGGGCTGGGGGGAGATGCTGCTTGGAGCTGCTCTGTGGCTGTGGGATCTTGTCCAGATGTCACCTGGCTGCCACCTCGTGGGTGCTGCCCACAGTGCAGCAGGTAGAGCCGCGCTCCCTGCCATCACCTCCGTTGAGGTATGGCCAAGTGGATGGGTTGGACATCTCTGGGCAAAGAAGGGAACGCACCGAAGCTTTGGGATGTGTTTGGGCTCCGGCAGCAGAATGTTCCCAAACTGTGTCTTTGGGTAGTTCTGGGATGGTGGAAAGTATGATTCCCAGTGAGGAGTTGGGTCCAGCAGCCCTGTTTGCTAACCAGCAAATGTGTCTCTGCTGTGGATGAGTGCCAGATGGGATGCTCAGAAGTTATGTCTCCATGTGAGACATCATTTGAAAATCACAATGATGTGGTGCAACGGTGTCACCTTACTGTTACTCAGTCTCTTGTCTCTCAAGCTGGGAATATCTGAGAAGGACATAACCAGAAACATGGGTTGGTCTGACCTGCACTGGTAAATTAATTCCTCCAACACCGTACGCTGTTTCCTTCCAGCCAGCAGAGCTGATGCAAATTGGAAATGAGCATTGCCAGGCATGTACATCACCAGCTCAGGTGCACCCTTCCTCCATGCAGCACCAAGGCACCACGGGCCACGGCTGTTCATTGGCGTTGGGTGTTGAAGAGTTACTTCAACACGTGCATAAAAGTCCTATTGCAGTGTTACAACTTCTTAGTCTCAGTGACAAGACTGGGAAATAAATGGCCTTTGGATGCTCTCCCAGGAGCTTGCAGGTCCCCATTCCCAGCCTGGAGGCTGCATCCCACCCACTGCTCTGAGCAATGACTCTGAGTGAATCCAATCCCCTCTGGTCTCAATTGTGCCCCAAGCCTCTGTGACACCCTGCTGTGTCCCGATGAGGACAGACCCTATAAGGCCACACAAGGAGCACCCTCAGGTCCCCTTGCCCAGCATGGGGCGGGGGTGGGGGGAGCTCGGGGGGCTCTGTAAGCCCCCCCAGAGCCGGTCAGGAGCGGCTTCCCAGGGATTTCCACTGGAGGTCAGTGTTGGCCCGAGCACGGGGGCTGTCACTCAGGGCCACCTCGTCCTTGTCCCGGGGTCGGCACTGGTGGAGCCCCTGGATGAATTTGTAGAGGGGTCCCGGGGTGGGATAGCAGCGACACATCGGCTGCGAGATGTGATCTGGTCATCACATCACACTCGTGAAGGGGCCGAGGTCAGGGTGGCGTCGGGTGGTGGTGTATAAGAGACCTAAATATGAAGGGGTAGAGGTGATGATGCAATCCCGGCCCCCCAAGACACAGAGCTCAGCCAGCACTGGTTGCCCAACACCGATTTGCTCCAAGCTTTCATCAGCCAACAAAGCCCATCTCTGCTGGTTGCACTACACCCACCACCCACTGCCCAACACCGGTTGGATTTAAAGGCTCAGTCTTGACCTCTCCCTTTAAGATGGAGAAACTGTTGGCCCTCTCCGAGTGATGAATCCACAAGGGATAAAAAACTGCTTAAAACAAAGTCATTATGATCTAAAATGTCCATCCCTGGGATTGGTGGTGGACAACTGGCAGCACCCAGATAGAATGGGACACTACTGGATGACCAACAAATCCTTCACGAAATGTACCCCTATTACAATCCCACTACTAACGCTCTGTTTGTTTGCACCCAAATGCTCCCCGGGCAGTTGGGGTTTCTGAAGGGAAAACAACTCCTGGTTCTAACCATGAGAGACCCAAATCCAGCCTGATTTTCTAAGGGCCACTCTGTGAGAAGCCACCTGCGATGGCCCCAATCGCCAGACCAACCACTTTGGCACCGTTGAACCCAAAGGATCGGCTCATTCCTCAACAGCAGAAGGCAAAGAAAGTTTTGCCTCTGGCTTTTTGTGTGGGTTGGATGGGGATGGCTGTGCATGTCATTACTTAATGTTCCCTGAAGTCCCTGGATGTTGCTAAGTAAAGGGCAGAGGATTTCAAAGGAGACTCCGTTTCACAGCCCAAATCTGGGTGATAATTACTCCTGTTTCATTCAAATCCCTCTTTTTCACGAAACACATATACTGAAAAGACTCTAAAACAGGCAAAGGGCACAGGTATAAACTTCACAAAGCTTAAAACTACTCTGTCTCAGCACAGCTCATGCTTTACATGACACCTTAATCCTACTCATTTGCTAGATTCACCCTAACTGTAAACAAAGCTTTGAAATGAAAGCTTAAATCCAAGTTGGGATACATTAAGTTAACCAAGAAGACACTCTTAAGGCATTAGTGTAATGACAATCATAATACAAGTGCCAGAGGTTTGTGCATGGGGGGATTAATATCTGAAGGGAGAAGAAGAAAAGGGGTCTGGTCCCTGTACTCTGCAGCCTCTTTGGCTAACAGCCTGCAGCGAGGGCGGCCGTGTGCTGCTTGTGGGGTGCTGGGGCTGCCTGGCAGGGGTGGCTGGGGGGACCCACAGCTGGATGCTGCACCCCAACATCTGGCGTCTCAGCATCTGGGTGCTGCCCCCCAGCATATGGACCACACACCAGGTTGGGGTCATCCACTCTCCCCAAGCCACGTCTTTTTGCTACCACCGGTGCAAGGCTCCAGTGGGACTGGGAAAGAGCAGGCACAGCACAGCATCCTCAGCCTAAAGAACTGCAGCACCAGCTGCCAGCCCCACCACCATTCTCCTTTTGCACAGCAGTTGGCTCTCCCCTAGGAACCCCCTCGTGTACTGCCAGCCCATAGCCCCCAGCCTGGAGAAAAGCAGCAGCTTCTCTCCCCTTCCACACCAACCTCACACTCAATTCTTACAGCACGCATGGGATAAAGGAATGAAGAGGCACAAGTGAGAGCTCCCACCACGGGGACATAATCCAACAGTGGGGAACACCCGCCTCACTGCCTGGCTGGGCGCTAGGGACAGTCCTATAAATAACGAGCACCAGGATGGGCAGTGAATGCATTGGGTTTTAATTGATGCTGTGCCGAGGGAGGAAAGCTCTGATCTCCTAACTTGGGGCGCTAAATAGGGGTATCACCTTCAGGGGATTCCTGCTGTGCCAATGGAAAGGTATACCCTGCAGCTCCCCGGTGATGAGGAGCTCCACTTCATCCTTCCCACAGCCCAGCAGCACTTCGCTCCCATTCACATTTATAAAAACAACATAGGAAAATAGCTTCAAAAAGCATCACTAAAAGTACAAGTCCTGCGGCGGCGGCGGCACGACAGCAGCACAACGATGTGAGCAGAGGGTTTCCTCCGGTCGGAGCAGGGGAACGGCAGCGTTGGACAGGTTGGAAAGAAAAGCTTTATTTTAAAAAAGCCTTTTCTAACAGTGAAAGTCTTTTTTTTTTTTTTTTTTTTTCAAAATAGAAAAAAAAAAAAAGAAGTAGTCGAGGTGTTCTGTTTTGGTTTTTTTCCTATGGGGGAATAAGAGGATAAACACCTTAAATATTCATTTAAAATTGGCTTAGCGGGGTTTTTTTGGTGACTCGTTCCAGTGATGAAGGAGCACCCAGGGAAGAGGAGAAAGGCCTTTTGTGGACCATTCCTTGCTTCTGGGGTTCCTGCCCATTGTACCATGCGAGCATTGCCTCCAGGAAGAACCCCCTCTTCAATTAAACGCAGCTGGGAAAGAGAAATCTGAAAGATTTTGGTCCCCTTCACCATGCACGTGAAGTTGTGCCTGCACACAGCCGAAGAGTAGGACCCTCATACCACCCACTCAATTCCCACTATGGGGACACCTTCATGTATCCATCCACGGGCTCCTTGGCGCATCCATCCTTGGCTCCATCACATGTACCGCTCCAGGCCGGCGGTGAAGTTGGGCTGCCTGCCGTAGGCATTGCCAGAGCTGAACTGACCGAGGGGCGACGCGGGGAGCCCCAGCAACTGCTCGTTGTGCTCAGGGCAGGCAGTGGGGCGCACAGTGGGCAGCGCCAGTCTGCTGGGAGCCCCGTAGAGCTGCGGGCTGCCGGGTGAATAGCTGCCTTGCCCTACGGGTAGATGGGGTGGCGAGGCGGCGTAGGGGTATGCCAAAGTGTTGGGGCCAGCTCGGCTCAGCAAACCAGGGCTGACGGGCTGAGGCTGGAAGCAGGGAGGCTCCGAGGTGCTGGTGGAGCAGCTGGGGGCTAGTTCGGTCCCCGTTAAGCCGAGAGAGGGGTGGGCCAGCTCGGCAGGTGGCGAGGGCTGCAGGGCCTGCTGCCCGCTGATCAGGCTGTCAATGCTGAACATCCGCGAGTGCTGCGCTGGCGGCGCCACCCCGGTTGCGTAGGGATGGAAGACGGTGCCCGAGAGCTGCGGGCTGTAGGCGGGCGAGCAGAGGGCATTCGGGTAGGGGGCAGCGGGGGCCACCGGGCGGACGGCGGGTGGTGGGGTGAAGGCGCTGGAGTTCTGCATGTAGCCGGGGTAGGTGGTGATGTCGGTGCGCTTGAAGCGTTTCCTCCGGCGCAGGAAGCTGCCGTTGTCAAACATGTCCTCGGCAGCGGGGTCCAGAGTCCAGTAGTTGCCTTTCCCGGGGTGGCCGGGCTCCCGGGGGATCTTGACGAAGCAATCGTTGAGGGTGAGGTTGTGGCGGATGCTGTTCTGCCACTTCTTGGGGTTCTCCCGGTAAAAAGGGAAGCGCTCGGTGATGAACTTATAGATGCCCCCCAAGGTGAGCTTCCTCTCGGCGGCGTTGGCGATGGCCATGGCGATGAGGGCGATGTAGGAGTAAGGAGGTTTGCCCCGCTGCACCGGCCGCTTCCTCCGGCGGCCCCCGGCGGGAGGCGGCGGCTCCTCGGGAGGCGGAGGCAGCGGGGGGCTGCTCACGGCACCTCGCGGCTCCGGCTTCACCTGAGCGGCGGGGGGAGAGCCCCGGGGGGGACCGGGGGAGCCGGGGCTGGCCGAGGCGGCGGGGCCGGCCGCCGGCAGCGTGCACATGCCTCGCAGGCAGGGGAAGCCGGCCGCGTTCATATACGGCCGGAGGGGTAGGGGTAAAGCGGGGGGGCGGAAGGAGAAAAAGCCCCCCGCCCAAGGGGGAGGGAGAGGGAGAGGGAGGGGAAGGGGGAAAGGGGGACGAGCGCTGCGGCGGCACCCGGCGATGGGGAGCAGCGCCCAGAACTGCTTTGCAATATATAGGACGGCCGCCCCGACAACCCACCCCGAGGGGCGTGCGGAGCCCGGCCCCTCTCCCCGGGGGCCGCGGCGGGGGTGGGGGGAGGCCGCCGAGGACGGGACCGTTCTCCCACGGGTAAATCCCCCGGCCTCTCGCTAGGGTTTTCTTTGGCAGCGATGCCCCCAGGGGAAATCCGCTCCCGAGCAGGCTGGGTGATTTTCCGGGGCGCTCGCTTGGTTTTTAATTCATTTTTCCTCCGAAGGGAAGATAACAAAGTCAGACGAGTCCCCGTCGACCAAAGCAGGGCGAGCTTCATCCCACAGCCGGCCCCCATCCGAAGGGCAGGTAAGCCGCTCCCGGAGCCCTCGCACTGCTTGGATTTCGTTTTGGTTTTCCCTGGGAAAAATCGCTCCACCCGGGCCGGGACACAGCGGCAGTGAAAGCTGGACTTTCTCTGCTCAGAGAGAGCCCCGGTTTATTTCTTCTGCAGCCTCCTAGTGAGAGCTCCTGGGTAAGGAAACCAGACCTGGGGTTTTCATTTTCCCCATGAGAGAGTGGAAAGGGACGCACAGAGCTCAGGGCTGCCCGGCAGAGATGGCATTTTGGGCATGTATAGGGATAGTGGGTCCTCTCCATCACTGTACATGGGCAGGCTGGAGGTGTGCACCACACTCAGAAAGCTTCGTTGGGTTTCAGTGAAAACACTTGGAACTCCTCATGGCACACCTTACACTCCAGAGCTGATGGCCAGCCCTGCCAGTAGCGCGGCTGGGGGCTGCTCTATCAGCACCAAAAAAGCCCTGGGCTCTCATGGCATCCTCATCTGACACTGCCACAAGATGGGGGAATTTTAGAGCCACATCACAGCTTGAAATATAGCTACATGTCTACATCCCATTAAGACAGGTGGAGATGTCTGAGCCATTAACATGCTGACAGATCTCTCATATCCCATGAGCAGTAAAAATAATCACAACCTTCAACTTTGCACGTTAGCTGGAAGTACTTCCAATAGCAGAGCAGCTAAAGCCCTTTTCCAAGCTCTTCTGAAAAGATTCTCCATTCCTTCCCTTTAAGCATTTCCTAGTGGTTCTGTTTTACAGCCCGAGTTAGAATTCATCACCCAAGTTGTTTCTCACCATCACTTGTGCCTGCCTGTGTTTTTGTTCTCGTTTTATTTTCCATTCATAGAGTTAAAAGGTACAAAGCTTTTCTCCTTTGGCACCACAAGCAATCACACCCCTCTCTTCCTCTTTATTTTAGTGGCCTAAGCATCAGAAGAGGATTTGGAGGTGAGAATGCAACACCACGGCTGGGTCTGGAGCTACCTGCACCTGCAAAGGAAAAGCGATCTCATCTGGACAGCAGGACACGAAGACCCAGCCCATAGGGGTGCTCATAGCCCAAGGCCCTGCTCCGATGTAATTGTATCCATCGTGGGAGAAGCCCCCTGTTGGACTTCAGCCTGACTCCAGCTGGTGTGGGGTCACCTGGGAGGTGCTGGGACTGTTCACACCACTCCCAGCCTCGCAGCATTGGGGCCCAGATGTCAGACTGGTTTTGACAGATGGATAAAGCAGCAGGGCAGGGGCGGGCAGGAGCACACAGGCAGGAAACAGGCTGAGTTGTTGCACTGAGAGAGGAAATCCAAAACGGACAGACGCTAATTCCCACACATGCTTTATCACTCAGGGTGATATAATAATAATAAAGATGGCAACCGCACAGATGGGATGAGTCTTTCTTTACAACGACGCGATGCAGAGTGAGTAAACCACACTTTCTCAGCACCTCAGTCACCCTGGGACACTCTATGGGGATGGGACTGAGGAGCTCTCCGGTTCCTCTCCCACCAATTGCTTCAGCAAGCAGCCCAAAGCATCCCCCAGCATCTGAGCTGGGGCTTCTGGGGGATGCTGCCATGACACACAGCCTGGCACTGAAATACTTCAGCAACAACCAAACGTAGGTGGGTTTCCTCTGCTAGAAGCTGGTCAGGGAGCACTGCCTCGACATGGAAGCAGTTGGACCCATCCCCACTCCCACCCTCATCACACCATTGCCTGAATGCAGCCAACGCTCCCAGCTCCCAGGTGGAGAACTCTGCAGAAGCTCCCATCACACTACAGCTCCTCTACCCATACTCTCCATGAAGAAAAGGTGTTTACCAAACTGGGGAACACCGGGGAAAAGAGTCCAAAAAAAAAAACCTTATAAGCCACTCTTCACCTTCGTGGAGTTTTTCCTCCAACATCCCAGATTGATTCCCTAACATTTTCTTCCCAAAATTAAATCTGTGAAGTTTTCATTCATTTCTATGGCGATGATGGGGATGGGAGGAGGATTAAAAATGAACCTCAGAACTTTTTTCTTTCTTCTTGCCTGTTTATCCAAAATAATACTGTGAAGTGAAGCATCAATTTATTTAAACTGAAGGGAAATAGAAAAAGATTTAGGTTACTGAAAACCACGACTTTCAGGAGCAAAATTAGGTTTTGAGCTTTAAAGATTTGACTTCCATGAACTTCAGTGCTTTCCTTTAAGGAAAACCTCAGGTAGTCATCAATATTTAATTTTCCTTTTCCCTGAAATAATAATACTACTAATAATAAGTCTATTTTCTGCCCCATCTCCACGTCCCACTGCCAAAACCCAAGGACAAGGTGAGGCCAAGCTGGTGGCTCAGCAATCCCCCCCACTGCCTTCAACACACTGAGAAGAGCAAAGCCACAGTTGTGCACAGGGTTAGTCAGGAACACATAGATATCTATTCTCATAAAGCAATACTAAATGCCCTAAAAAAAAAAAAAACCTAAGAGGCCTCTATGATCACTGCAGTGCAATCACAGCACAGGTCAGAGAAGCATCTCTTGGTGAAGCTGCCCTAAGAATGCACTGCTCAAAGCAGAGCATACTCATGCATACCCTCCCATTCATGAAGAATTTCAACGTAGTCTACAGAAGTGGTGAAGAAACCATCACACAGCATGACTGGGAACAACCCCTACAAGAGCAGATCTTTGCAAGGAACCTCAGCGTCTCACTTAAAAACCGTCCCTTCCCATCAGAGCCCTGATGCACACTGTCCAGGTTTCCCAGAGCAAGGAGATGGTTGAAACCTGTCGTCCTGCAGGGTCATTCTGCAAGGCTCGTGCATGGAATTTGGGCATTTCCATCATGGAAACAGGCAACCAGGTCCATTACCCTCCTCTCACCACCAGACTGATTAGCTGCAAGCCCAGGCAGACAGCTGAAATCCCATCTCGTTTGCTTCCTACCCACCCTCTTTTTCCTCTGTTTAACGCTCCTGCCAGGAGTGATTTCATTCACTCCAAACATAATGGCCTTTTCCCTCCCCTTAGGCCAGGAGCACACCTCTGTCATGGGGAATTTCCCTCTGTCTTGTACCTTCCACCCCATCTGCCTGCAGCCAGGCTGGCAGGTTGGGTTTTTTCACTCTGCTTAAAATGCTTTTGAAACAAAGGCTCTTTAATCCCCCTTGGCCTGGCCAGGCACCTCTGTCAGTCTCATCCTGATGGTGCAGGTAAAGGAAGGATCTCACACAGAGATGCTCATGAGGTGGTGGAACCAGGTGTGACGTTTCCCCCAAGCCCACAGCTTTCCTTGGAGAAAGGTCTCCTAGACCCACATCCTAAAGACTGGCAGAAGAGATGAGGTCAGGAGCAGGACATCTGCCTCCACGTTCCTCAGCCCTTTTGCCCAGAGTGGGGACATCTTGTCATACATCTGTGCTGCTGGAGAAGTTGGTTGTCTGGAGAGGAGGCAACCTGGCTTCAGTTGTAGAGACCTCATCTGCTTTTGAGAGCGTCCCACGGATGATCGATGACTAAAACTTCGTGCAAAAGCAGATTTCAGGAAAAGGGTCTTCAGCCACAGCAGGCCATTGCTCATCACATCATTTCCCCATGATAAGGCAAGAGAGGCGATTCAGACTCAAATCAGACTGGACAACTGTGAATCACAGTGCTTGTCTCACATTCCTCCTAGCCAAAACTATCCCCGCCCGGCGCTGCTTGGGGCTGGGAGAATCGACACAGAAACCCTTTCACTATTTCGGAGGTCCACAGAAAGCCACTGAAATCTTCTCCACTTCTGAAGTGCTGTGGTCACTGGGGTCCTCCACCTGGGATGGGAATCTCCACACCTCAGCAGCATTGGATGCAGGGAGGCAGCTGGCACCAGCACTAGATCCCATCAGAGTTGGGTGCACAGGGAAAGCAGTTGTGGCTCACCCATCACCGCTTAGTTCTGGAGATCCACACCCATCACTTCTGCTCCTGCCTCAGTGGATACAAATCCAGCTGCACCTTGGCTTGTCAGGATGTGGGATTTGCCTAATTGCTCCTGCTTGGATGAGTCCGTGCCAGCCTTGGCCTATCTGTGAGAGAGGCTTGGATCTCCAATATCTCCTTCTGTTGACTTTCCATCTTCATGCCTGCAGTTCCCAGGGCTGCTCCACAGCCCACTTTTCCTATTCACAGCCCTCACCCCACAGCACCGAGACTCAGGTCAGTGGTCTGCCCAACTTGAGTTAGGAAATCCCATAGGCCAACACAGAGCTGACTCGCCTCGTAGAGCCACAAAGCCCCAAGGCTGGCAGTTGCTATTTGTTCTTCCACTGCTTGCCGTCCCCTTAAGGAGCTGGGGGTGGGATGTGGGCAGCCAACAAAATCCCAGGGGATGGACAACAAACAGAGCAGCGGGGAAGGCTTTTCACCAGGCAGGTGTCCTTGCTGTAAGCATCCTGGCAGACAGGGGCTGGCCTCCATCCCAGGGCTGCCAATCAGGTTTACATCACAGGTTTCTCAGAGGGGGAAGGATTTGTTCACATTTCATCTTTTTTTTTTTTTTTTTTTTTTCCCTTGTGGTTGAGAAGCCCTGGTTGCAAAGCACAGTGTGAAAACCACGATCCTTCTTGCATACCCCAGAGGGCTAAGAATGACCTAGCATTGCTCATGGTGGTGAAAAAGCAGACAGAGGGGATGGACGCCCCATTTCTTCCTAAGTTAATCTCGAGAACTGGGCTGCCTGAGAGAGAAACCTGAAAAGTTTTGGGTCTATGATGGCCAGCTGCCAGGAGCACAGCCCAGTGCTGGCCAGAGCCCACAGAGAGGATGTCAGCACAGCCAGACTGTGGTCCTTGGCTACTGGAGACGCATTGTCATCTCTCCACCAAAAGGAGACCAAACAATCAAGCAAACAGCAGCACATATCCTCCATCAGCAGGCACAGGCGCAGCAGACACCAAAGCCATTGCCAAATGCTCTCTCGGGCCACCAGCTGAGAGCTGGCATTGGGCTAATGACATCAAAATTCATTAAGGCAGGCACTGCCTGTGTTCCCAAGGGGCTGAAGAGGGACTCCAGCAAGTGCTGAGCACGCTGCAGCAGTGCAGTGCCAGGACCTGCCGGGAGACTCTGCCTCTTTCAGTGCTGTTTCCCCCTATGTGCTCCCAAATAGCAAACTTTGCAGCCCTGTGCTCAGAAAGTGCCTTACTCCAGAAGTGGAGACCCCATGGTCTAGAGTCCCTGGAGGCCCAAGCAGGATACAGAGTCACCATTCCCCTCATATATTTGGGGATCTCCCCAACAAACCATTCGGGAAGCAGGATGGGAAAGGGCCTTATGAATTAGGAGACCACTGGAGGGTGTTTTTCAGGTGCGATATCTTTGCTCAGCAACACAGAATGCACTTGAGGAGCTGGCAGCTGCTGACCATTGCTCAACAGCATCACTTGGAGAGGAAAGATCAGAAACAAGAGGAAAGTACGAGCTTATACCCAACACTCCCACCTCTCTGCGTTGAAAACATCCATCATCTGCCTTGGAGGCACATGAACTCATTAACCTGTATGAAGGGACACATAGGGAGCATCACTGACTGTTGCCAGCACCTCTGGCTGCACAGCACTGAAATTCTGGGACCAGGGCTTTGAGATGCAGCAGAGCACTGCAGTGCACTGCCAACAGCACAGACCAAAAGGCAGCAGCCACATCACCATCGGCCTGGGCTTCACGTGTCACTGATTGACTCAGGTTTTAATTACACCCCAATATCCCCCTGTCTCCTACAACACAAAGCTTTCAGCCAGGCAGAGATTCATAAAGAGCAGCAGCAACTACGGCAGCCCAACCTTCAAGCCAGATGCTAACAGCTTTGGACAAGTGTGGGATTTTTACACCCCTATCTGCAGGGAAATCTGATGTTTAGTGCCCTGACTGCAAGCAGGTCACCCTTAAACCCCTGAACATCCCAGGCAAAAAAAAAAAAGAGAAAAAAAGAGGAAAAAAAGCAGTGCCGGAGGGGAATTGTACTGGCTCTAATCCCTTCTGCCATTCTGCATATTCATGGAACATTGTCATAACACATCAGCGGGACAAAAGGTCTGTCGGCACCTCCTCCTCATGCCTTTGATAAACCACGAGACAAATGCTGAGTAAACACTTGGAATCCATTCACTGCCCCATTCTCATCGGGATGAGAAAGTCCTCCTCTTTCTTGCAGGCCCAGAGCTGCTCAGCCTAATAAAGTACGGCCCACGGGCTGTGAAAAGAGAGGCCTATGGATGGTGAAAACACGGATTATCTCATTTCACCCTCCTTGTATCAGACCCTGCTCACATTTTGAGTGCACTTGGGCTGACACACTGAAAAAAAATAATAAAAAAATTGAATAATAATAAAAAAAAAAGGCCAGGGGGAAGAGGGTATTTAGAGAACTGTCTGTAAAATTTCACAGATGACCTTTCCCCAGTGGGAAAGTGATTTGTTCCTGCCCCGTGACCCACCCCAGGAGCTTTTGCATCAACATCAGCATTTCCCTAAATACTGTGGCACCAGGAGAGAGAAAACGGCACAAACTGAGCTCTCTTCAAGGTCTCAAACCCTGAGAAGGTCACGGGCCGTTGCCAAACACTGTGGTTGTGGAATAAGATGTCCCATGCTCGGAACCAAGCAGCTCCATATCTACAGGAGCGTGGTAGAGCCCATCAGGACGTAGAATCATTAAGACTGGAAAAGACCTCTAAGATCATCCCATCCAACCATCCGCATTCCACCAAGGCTGCCTACTAACCACGTCCCTAAATTGGAGCATGGAGCAGAGCGGCTCCTTCCACCGCTGTCCCCACCTCACGTGCAAGCATGGGGACCACAGCTGCTCCTCCACATGACCAATATCTTCCCCAAATCAGCAAAGCAGAGCTCCTTACCATTGGGTGACTTCCAAAGTTGCTCAAGACAGCAGTTGCCAAAAGCTCCACTGCGTGTTTCCAACACCTACAGCAGCCGCCTCTGCTACCCATATTTCTGGAGGCTTGAGCTAAAAGAGCCTGCAATAAAACAAACAAACAAGAACTTTAATGATTCCAAACAGGGCAAGGGACTGGCTGTTTGAAAGCAGTCATCTGAAAGGGATATTTTCCATGTAAATACCATCCTTTATTTGGAAGAATACGAGCGGTTCTCAACACGAAAATCATCTTCAGAGATAGTAGATGGGGAATGAGCACCAGCAATGCAAACATGCCCATAATAGAATACAAGAAACGGTTCTGAATTGCTGTCAAATGATTAAGAAACAATAAAAGCGCTGCTGATTAATGAGGGCCTCTTCTTTTTTAAATAAGTGGCTTGTAAACCTGTCCACTCGTTGAAGGATGAGGGAATTGGCTGTAAACAGCACATCCAGTGCTTTTGTTTCTGCAGAACACTGAAGTTCATTGGACTTTCAAACAACTGGCAAAAAGAAAAGACCACCGGCAGCTCTCCCTTGGCCCAGCACACCACTGGTGAATGGTACAATTCAGCTATTTTACGGCATGTTTGTCACCAAGCATCACAGAGGGGCTGCGGGGCGCTGGCTGGGAGCAGCATGGGACACCCCAGGCAGCGTGGCTGCCATCGCTGAACAACGGTGATGCAAAAGCAAAGCACGGGGCTCGCAGGGCTTCCAGGAAGCTGTTTGCTTTGCTGCCCAAAACAACTTCCAGGCAAGCCCACGTTTGTGCATGTAACAGCCGCAGTGCCCAGCCCCAGTGACCCTGACACCCTCATATCACTCGTATATACTAATCTGGTGCAGTGATTTCCTTTGCCAGGTAATGCTTTCTTTCCCAATTGCTGCATTTAGAAATAATAATAATCATATATATTTTAAATCACCAGTGCTGCTATGCCCAGATCCTCTGAGATTACTTAAGCACATCACTTCCAAATGATCTCAGTCGTCTTTGGGATGTGAGCCTCAGAGCTCAGCGCTTGGCGTTTCTCACAGACAGGAGGCTCCGGACGGCTTCCCTGTCTGCCCAGCCAGGGCCCCAGCCTGCAGGGCTTTGGGGCTGGGAATTCAACCACACTGGTCATAAACACAAGGTTTGGGCATGCAGAAATAGCACGTAATCTTTTTTTTTTCCTGTGATCCACCATTGGCAGCTGCTGCTGCCCATCCCCACCCAGCCAACAAGCCAACCAGGGTCTTTCCTAACCGTAGCTGCCCCAGAGGTGGGGGACCTCAGGGCTCCCATTCCTTAAACGAGCAGCACTGCATCCCAGCCTGGCTCTACCATCTCCAAGGTGCCCTTTGGAAGGGTCACGGTTTGGCCCTGAAGATCAATGAGGATTTTTTCCTCCATCCATCGAGGTAGGTTCGATGGGTTGACGGTTGGACTAGATGATCTCAGCGGTCTTTTCCAGCCTTAATGATTCTATGATTTGGTACAGCCACATCCTGTCAGCAGCACTGGGGTCAGAGCACAGAGCCTTACATCGACAACGCTCTTCTGAAAACCCAATAAGTAACTGGGGGATCTACTAAGAGGGCTTGTCAAAATCAATTGGGGTTAAACACCTTTAGCTACAATAACAACCATCTGACCCTGGGCTACAGAAACTGCTGCTCAGGGGGACCCTGGGGGGTTATTCCTGGCTTCCCAGTGCTGTGGGACAGATAAAAGAGCAGACGATGCAGAGCTGGGTAATCCATTCAGCCCAGCCCAGCCGTGCACTGAAGTGACAGCTCCTGGCATTTCTGCAGAGCTGGCTCCTCCTGGGAATTGTGTGCAGAGGGGACAATTTGCCCATCCAAACCTGGGCGAGCAGTTTTCTTAAATTCAATTGCCTGAAGGAGAAGGCAAATAGCATTTAAGCGGAGGAAAGGGCATTAAAACCACATCTTTGATACAATGGCTGATGCAGCCCACGCTGCCGACGCCTGAAATGATAATATTTTTTTTCTTAAATAAATAGTTCAGCAGCACAATCCCAGCCCCGCCAGCATGGGGAGGCCGCAGGGGCTGCTGTTAAACTGCTGCACGCCGGGCTCGGTGCCCAGGCTGGGATGGCTCAGCATGGACGGACAGATGGACAGCAGCGTCTACGCTGTACTAAGCTCCCAGACAGCACTTCTGGGTTGAGTTGGCCATCCGCTCCAAGGAGGGAGTATGGGAAGGGGAAGGCAAGCAAGGCGGGGGCAGGAAGAGAAACAAACGTTCAGGGTTTGAGGTATGTGCATAGACAACTTAGCAAGAAGGAACAGACTGAGTACAGCTTTCTTCAGCGCCAGGAAGGGCTGCCACCTGGGAGGGTGTCACACCACAGAAACCTGCACTGTCAACACCGATCGGCTCAGCACATGGTTTCCAACATTTCTGCTTTTATTTTCCTATCTTGCAGCCCACCACGATGCCTCATCTGCTGGAGCATGGCACTCACCACCTCCCCATGCACTTCACAGAGAGAACCATCCCCGTGGATCCTCTAGTATCTAGCACATGTCACATTTAGGCATAAATGCCCATAAAGGTTGAGTGGTAGCACAGATCAACCCAAAGAGCAGATGATGAAGACCTGGCACAGCCTCAGCAGGGACACGGGGAGAAGCAACATTTGCTTCTGCACCTTCACCTGGGCTCACTTTTATCCCAAAATATCAAACAAAAGGAAGTTCAGACTGTGTGGCTCCACTCCATCTCTACCCTAAGGAGCCCAATTTCTAAAGAAAGCTTCTGACTGTCATCGGCCAAGGGGTGCATTGTCCCTTGGAGCAGGAGCTGGTGCCACCGAGGAGGCATTCAGTCTAAATTAACTCTCCCTCTAATACCTGAGCAAACATTTTCAGCTCGAGACTTAATATCCCTGGACATGTCTGCTGTCTCCCAGGTGAATCCCCAGATAAAAAAAAGGTCAGCCTGGCTCTAATGCGGCTGTAAAGGGCTGTCAGTCAGCCCCAGAGCTCTGCTTGCAAGGTCAAATGAGTTCTGAAGGTTCCTGGGGCCAGACCTGCCCTGTCACTCATTTTAAGTGCAGGGAAGGTTTGTTTTCTCGTTACAATGTCAGGTATCCCAAATTTAGGATTAGCTGTCAGCCACCACAACATCGTTGTTTCAAAAGAAACGAAAAAATAAACACGTGCAAGCACACATCTCCAACCTCAGCTAATTCCACGTGCTAAGCCTGCCTGCAGGTGGGTGGCAAGGAAACCTGTCCTCCAGGGAAGGAGAGCAGGGATGGTCCCACACACACACAGCAACCCCAAAAGCACCTTCCTTCAGTCAACAGACATACTTGAATGATGGTGTCCCCACTAAACCATCCACTGTTGAAAAGGTGTCCATGGAAGCAGGGCATCCTCTGTCTGACAGATGCCTTGGTGCCATGGCAGCGCCCCTGGTGCCACGTATGGTACAAGTGCAACATCATCTTCAAACCCCACTGCCTCCACCACAAGACCACTTGAGTTTGTGCCTCCTGTGCTTAGCCAGGCTGGATGAGGGAAACTGCCCACCTGAGCCCCAGGTGCTCTTAGGAGCTGGTGGCACTGGGTGGTGTCAGAAAGCATCCTGCATCCACCTAGGCAGTGCTTATAGATTAAAAGCATCTTCACTTGCAGAGCATCTCTAGGTTTTGCTCACGTCTGTGACTGCACGAAGTCTCAGCTTCCAAGGTAAAATCATGTTAAGAAATTGCCATCCCCGGTGCCTGCAGCTCCATGCTTCCTGCTGCATCCCCAGCAGTTTTTATCCCGCAGCACTGGTTATTCAGCTAACTGCACAGCCTGATACAAGTCACAACTGCACAGCATAGGGGACGGCCAACTGCGGCATAGCTGGAAGCAGTTGGGCCAGGAACAGTTTGGGTTTGTTTGTTGTTTTTATCCAGCCAATCAAGTGAATCATCTATGTACTTTAAAAAAAAAAAAGCCTGAGCTGACACCATCTGCTATCCATCCTGGAGCAAAACTTCCCAAATGATATCTCCCAGAAAGAAACAACACGATCCTATCGAACACCAAGGGTGACAATCCCTCATGCACAAGGTTACAGCCTTTCCCCAGACAGCTTCTCCTCCATGCTGCCCATCACGGGAACATTCCACAGCCGGTTAATAATACCCCAAACCATCCCTCCCCTCAAATTTCGAGGCAAATCAATCATTTCCAAACAAAGAAACAAGACACTGCCCTCAAACATCCTCAGCATTTCAAATTCAACTTTGTTTCAACATTCCTAGAACTGTGTTTTTCCAACAATTAAACCATTCGTCTTTTTCAGATCCACTCAGGACCCTAATTCGATACAGCATCCATCTTCCTGCTCTCAAAGCCAAGGTGCAAGCGGGCATTGCTTTCTCCTCCTCCTTCAAGACAACACTGTCGCAACATTTGCTGCAGCTTCCCAGCCAGACTACGAATGCATTTATTTCCTCACATTGCAACTCAGCTCTCAGTTTCATCCCGTGACATCGTGCTATCAGTAGCCTAAAATAGGATCCATCCGCTGCCCATTTTTAAGTTAAATTATTCTTGAAGCCCACAGGCAATGATCTGCCAGGCACTGGGCTGGACACATCCAGCCTGTCATGGCTTGTCAATAGACACCCCCATCACCACTCTTCCAGCAGAGCCTATTCTCATTCCTACAGCATCATACACGTAGGTGAGCTCCTCTTCACTTCTCCTTAGGAGTTTCAGCAGAACCAAAATTCACTCTCCAGCCAACTCACTGGAGCTCATCTTGATACGATGGAGTCACAGAAAAAATTTGGCCAAAGACCAGACCAGACCTCTTCTATTTCCCAAACAATGTCATCCCTGTCCTCGAGCGTAGCATAATGCATGTTTTCACCACTATCAACAAACACAGCACACGATGCAACGCAAACAGTTTGCAGTTCAGAGCCCACATCCCTCCCTCCTGCCTGCTGGAATCCCGAGATGGCCAACAGCTATTAAACACATGAATGTAAATGTTAGTAGATTGCTTCTAATAGGAAACAAAAATGTTTTGAGCAGAGCTAATTGCTGGGAAATAAGGTCGTTCCAATATTTCAGCGGGGGGTTATAAATCTCTTGGTTCCTGCCTCCTCCCAGTGTTAAGGTTTTACAGATGTTGCTGTCAGGAGGAGAGGAATGATTTCAGATGCTTGCTTCCACTTCACGTTAAAAAAATAACAATAGCATGCACGCAGTAAATGGAATGGTGAATTTTCAAAGAGAAAAGTTCTCAAATCTCAGCAAATAAGTTATAAAAAAAAATCTGCACTGGGGCTCCTAAAACTTTATAATGGTACAAAATAGACAACACACTTCAAAACATTACATCAGACTTCAAAACATAAGTCGTCTTGTCCAGTCGCATTGACTCAACAAAAGGCATCTTCCAATCCTCCGCTTCCTCTCGAGCAGCAAAACCGCTCTGCTCACCAACAGATCTTTCCCTGGGCATATCGGGGAGTGCAGAGAGGGCAGGAGGCAACAGAACCATGCCAGGAAGGATTAGTCCTTGTGGGAAGGTGCCCATCTCTCTGAGGCACACCTAACACAGGCCAAGGGCCAGGACATCAAGCAAGAAGCACTTGGGCTGCTTTGTTGTTCCAGCCAGCAGAAGCTGTGCCTCCCTGCTGAGCTGCCTGGAACCAGCTCTGAAGATGATATTTCAGATTTACGCTATTTTTCCTCAAGCTCAGAGAGTACCGCTGAGCTCTCTCTCCCCCTGCTTTTGGTACTGTCCAAACCCAAAACCAAGGGAGCACCTCATTCAGCTCCCTTTGCACTCTCAGGACCCTACCATGATGGCGTTATACCTTGGATCTGATTTCCATAAGTCCCACGTGGCACACCTGAAAAATAACCCAAGCCATAAATGACCAGCTGGGACAGGAGAGCTGACAGCCAGCACCTCTCTTGTTCAAGTAGAGGGAATCAGCAGAAGTCTTTCTCAGAAACCGTATGGTCACGTATGAAGAACAGGTTCATATCCATCTTAAATCTACCAATATGCATGCATGGCCCAACACTAATGATGAGGAGGAGGCAGCTGCGCTCAACACCTACCATGCTCTGCAGAACACCAAGCAAGGATGCAGCTCAGCCAGCCAGACCTGGGACTGGTGGATCCATTAGGAGAAGACGAAGATATGAGGTCAACCCAATGTCAGATGATCCCATTCAATAGCAGGTACCAGCACATCATCCCCATGGGTAGGTCACTTGGGGAACCCAAACACCACCATGTAGGGCTTAGTGCCAGCTCTTTGTGCAGCTGCCAGGTGCCCATTTGGAGCTGGCTCCCCAGCCCTAAATACCAGTCCCAGCCACGCAGTCCCCACAGCATGCTGTGTTCTTCCAGTGGCTGTGCCAAGACAAGCTGACGTGAGGCTCCTCCATCAGCAGTTTGCTGGGCTCCTGGGGCCCATGAAAGCCCAGATTAGACTTTACAGCTGACTCGAGTGCACGAGCAACCGGGATCTGTGAGGGCCACAAGCAACTGCAGAGTGATTTAGGAGATGGGCCCTTGAAGCTGCCAATTATTTATCTAGTTGATGACTCAGAGCAGCAGTTTTACTGGCCAAACCTTGGGGGAAAACATGTGGAACTAATCAGGCCACACCGAAAAAAGATCAAATTAATATAAAGTAAACTGAGCAACGCACATGATAGCAAACTTGTTTTTCCCCTTCAAGTAAGCATCACATCCAAGATGCTTTCGTTGCTTATTTATTGCTCGTGTTGCTTTTAGAAGGCAAAACATGGCAGAAATCATTTCTGCAGTACAACACAACCATCTCCTCACAAAGAAAGGCAACGGCTGCTTATTCAGCAGGTCCCTCCTATTCAGGACATTGCCATCTAAAAGCATCACTGAAAATAGCAATGAACTGATACGCTTTTGTGGTTACCTTAGGAATACACAGATTTCTATATTAAACCAATGGATACACATATGTATTGACGAGCAGGTTTCCCACTCACATATACAGCGAGTTGCTGCCTGATCAAAAACGCTGAGGATGAGACAAAGGGCTTTGGCAGTTTCAGATTAACAACAAAGATTTGCTGCTGTGTCCTTCCCGGGCCAGCAAACAGATATTCTGAACGGCCTGCCCAGGTTACCTCTGATCAATGTCATGCACTTCCTCTCCTCAAGTCGACAGGTATTGTCTGGAGCCAGACTGTCCCCCTCCTCACTCTCATCAAAATACCCATCAAGTGTCATTGCTGGAGCCATCCACTTCAAGCATGCTCTGGTGATTGTCTTCCTCCCCCTCCCCTCCATAGCATCACCTGGCTCTGGAACATACCTTTCCTGTGGGCAGCTTCTTTTCCACTACCACCCTTTGACCAACTTGTTTAAAGATGCCCCCATCAAGCAGACCATTCTTTGTGGCCCTAAGAGATAGCCACAGCTCAACAAGTACAAGTGCCAGCTGCAAAAATTTGTTCCAGAGGGATCACACCTGCGTCTAACCATTGCATCGATCCCATTCTCTCCAGACGCACCACAGCTGGTCCACCCCAAGAGCTTCCCAGCAGCTGCTGGTAGATTTTCATTCTTTATGATGAGCATTTCACACAGTTTCACCATTGTGTTTTCCATTGGAGGGCATCAAGAGGCCAATACCCACCATCACCCAGACAAGCAGTGCCCTAGCCCAGAAGAAAAAGGGCGACCTCAAGGGTTCCTCTTACCCAAGAGGGGGACCTGCAGCCACCCTCGTGCCCATCGCTCCTCCTTTCCAAGCAAAGAGTACCCACCTGGGGACCACCATGGCCTCACAGGCATATTCACAGCCCTACACGCTTTGCTGCTCTCCCCCACTTTATCCCTATTTCATAGGCAATGTGCCTCCAACCTGGATCCCAAGAATGAGAGAGAGCACACCCTAAAATACAGCTATGACCTCATGCAGATTCCTAGAGACTTTTTGCTTTTATTAAGCAAGAGAGACAAGTGGCATTCCAGCCGACTTAAAAGATTGAGCAGCACGATGACAGCTCCCATTTCAGGGGAGAAAAGCAGAGGGAGAGGGGATTTGGGTCCAGACTAAACCCTGGTGGCAGGCACCTATCAGTAAGCACTCAGAGGTCACACGAGAGAGGCAGCTCCTTTAAATAATACAACAGCTTGGGGCTCCCTTCACCTTCAGAAAGATATATATTTTTTTATTTGTATATTTTTTGCTTTGTGGGTGGTAGCATCACACCTGGGGACGTGGGGGTTGCCTGCAGTGTTACCCCTAAAGGAGTAGATTCAGGGGCTGGTAGAGTCCACAAGGCTCAGATTGGATGTCCTTATGGATGCTCACCCCCTACAACACACAGCCCAGTACAGTCAGCTCCATGTGTACACGTGTGCCAGAGGCAAAGTTTTTCCAAGAGGGTGGAGCTACCATTTCTTTAAGGCTTATAATTCTGGAACTAGAGGGTTTGGGGATGGCTTTTGTATTGTTCTCCCCACCAAATGCACACAAGCTGCCCCATTTAAATGAAGCTCCCAAGGCCAAGAGATACCAGAAATCTGAGTCCACTGCAGGTTCTGTGCTCTCACATTCCACAACAGAACATAAGGAACTCAGCCATGCATTGTTGGCACTGCTCAGACACTCCCAGCACGTTGCCCCAAGCAGCCCAGCTGGGAGGGTCCAACAGGACCAACATCCTCCCCTGCGACCAAAGCAACACGGCAATAACCAAACCCAGAGCTCTTACCTCTACTCCTTCTGTAGTTCCCAAAGCAGGAGCTGCAAAAAAATGGCAGCTCTCCTTCTGGGCTCACGCTTATCGTTCCACACTACTTCCAGGGGAACCAGTTAGTGGGGCCCTGAACCCACCACGGAGCCCTGAGCACCTGGGCTATGTGCCCAGCTGGAACTAATTACAGCAATCAATCAGTAGCTCGTCAGCATTACCCTGCGTTTGCACCAAGGACTGTCACCTGTGGGGTTTTGCCAAAGACCTCACTCTTGTTTGCACCCTTCACTTCCTCAGCTGGTTGTGGGGCTCTCCCCACTTTTATCCCTTCTTTTTCTGTTTTTGGGGGACTGTGTTCAGAGAGGGACAGCAGGATAGATAACACAGGAGTTAATTAACGGCTTGCGATGGCAGAGTGACAACAAAGTTAATTAAGGCTCCTAATATGCCTCCTGTCTACTGTGGTCAGCTACTGCATTGCCCCTGCGTGTACTCAGATGGCAGGAACATACCTGCTCCCCTCACATCTCCCTTCCCCAGAGGGATTTCTGTCACTGCCAGCTGATGGATGAGTTATTTTTCAACTAATTTTCAAAATAAACGTTATCACCTTTTCTTCTTACAATTAAGGTCATTTGTGCCTTATTTTAATTAAATGATGTTCTTATTAAGTTTTCAAAACACGCTATCTGAAGCATAATTAGCTGCTCTTTTGGTCTGCAGCAGAGATGGACGCAGCCACTGACAGATGCCACATCCCAGAAGGGGAAGCACTCTCAAACTACTTCTGGTTTTCAGACTGCCTGCAGATTCCTCCTCTGCTCCTGTCCAGCACTGTGGGATTGCAGGGAGCAAGATGAGCTGTCCCCAGTCTTCTAAGCTGAGTGCTAAGCAGGCTGTTCAGGAAGCACGGGTCCATTATTGCTCCTTGCTGAAGGATAGCCAGGTAGTACTGTGTCTTTGTAGCCATGGTTGAAAGAGTAAAATAGTCTGTATAGTAGAATCATGAAATGATTGGGAGGGACAGTGGAGATCATCTAGTTCCAACCTCTGTTGTAGGCTGGTTGTCCCACACCAGATCAGGCTGCCCAGGGCCCCATCCAATTTGGCCTTGGGCACCTCCAGGCACGGGGCATCCACAACTTCTCTGTGTGTTGAGGTTTTAAACTGTGTAGCTACAGACATTTTCCTCTAAAATTGCCCTGTGAACTGGATTTGGATGCTTAGTGCTTGGCTCCTCCCAGCAGCATCACCTGTTGTTCTTTCTCCCTTGCCAGCCCAGGGCAGAGCTCAATTCTGAGGCTCTCTGGGATGAACAGACCAGGAACACATCCCTGGAGGTAATTAAGGTCAGGTTGGATGGGGCCTCTGGGCAGCTGGGGGGCAATCAGTCCACAGCAGGGGGTTGGACCTGGGTGGGCTTTAAGGTCCCTTTCAATCCAACTATTCTATGGTTCTATGAGCTCCCCAAACACCAGGTACACGACTCCTTTACTAACAGAAAGATCTCTCCTAGGCCAGCCTTGTAAAGTTGCCTCATTGCTTCAGGATGAGGATGACAAAGCTATCATGAATGCAGTGGCACAGAACACCCACACTAATTAAGTTGGCCCCATCTAGTTGTTCTCATTAGATACAAGTAAATAAACTGACAAAAAAAAAGCATGACATTCATCGCTGTCAAATTACCAACGCAGCAGATCTCTCTGCACCATAAATCTATCCCAAAAGAATAATAAAAAAAATCCCATAAAGAAATGAAGTTGCACCACTGAAACGATAAACGTGCTTTTTTTTAAAGTAAAAAGGTCTTTCAAACCACAGGAAACACTGCACAGCCTATGAGCGACACTTCCAGTCTGCATCCTCCTCTGTGCGAACCTTGCACCCCTCCTTGTGGCACATTGAAGCAATTGCCTTGTGAGCAAAAAATCGTACTTCCAAGAGCCTGTGGGGCCACTTCCCAAAAAAGCAGAGCCAAAACCCCGAGCCAGCTTTTCACTTCTGGCTCCAAACATTGCCTTCTCCATGTTGTGAATGTCTACAGGCTAGAGACAGAAATGACTCTCCCTCTCATTAATAGGGAAACATAAGCACGTGTGTCAAACATAATTAAAGAGGAGAGTGTAGATGCGCGTGTTGCATTGGAACAGCTCAATTACTCAATCTTGATGTTTGCTTAAAGGTTACTTGTGAATGAAGGCTGCTTATAGAACAAATGACAAATGGTGAAGGCGTCCGTCAGGAATTTCTGCAGTTAGCAGAAAATCCTGGTGCTTTTCTTAAAGAAGGTACAGAAATGTGTGGGATGTCTATTGCTAGAAGCAATCTGCTCTCACCGACAAGAACAGCACGCAGGGAAGCTCCATGAGAAGTCACACCTGGTGAGCCAAGTGCAATGCTTGCTTCAGGAGCAGCACTTCAAACCTGAGCTCTAGGTCACAAAGAAGTGGTAAAATGCACTTAGAAAACGTTAAATGAAAAAGAATGCAGTAAAATTATCCCCATTTCCAACAACAGAGGTATTTGGGTTAGAATGCACCATGGACATGGGGATATTTGGTGATTTCAGCTTGGTCTAGCTGCCACAACAGTGGCAATGCCTGAAGCATCCACCTAAAGAGACAGCTCCATGTTCAGCCGGAAAGACCACCACCACACATTACATCCTCCAAATACCTTGAGAGATACTGGCAGTCTCTGAAGCCTCCACGGTAGATTAAGATTCACTCCTAAGACTTGATCCAACTGACAAGTTATTCCGAAGCACCTTCCCCACATCTCACAGGACTAAATGAAGAAGCGTGCCGAGCACAGTTTAGCTTTGCACAAGCAGATCTGCTGCATAAGGTACCATTTCCACATACCATCACATATCATCACACTTACCCCAATAGCTGCCCAGCAATCTGGCGGCCTTTGCCATTTCTTACCATAAAGGAACTGCATTGTGCTAAAAAGCCCTCCAGAATAAAGCAGATAATATCTTTTTGGGATGGCGCCTTGCTTTTTTTTTTTTTGGTCTCACTACAGCAGCTATTACATGAAACTGACCCAAACCCTCCTATTTGTGAATAAGAAAAAGCACAACTCAAACTGGTATTTGGTTTAGGATTGAATGTGTTGCACAGTGCTTAAGGAGCATTTTAGACAAAAGCGAGCTTTCTGCCAAATATCTGTGGGGGAAGAGAACATTTTTCTTCTGCTGTCTGAATGCAGTTATAAACCAGGATGACAAAGTAGCCTGGCACTGCTGCTCACAGTGAGAAAAAGCTGTGCATCCAGCTCTCCACAAGAACGGCTCCATTTGTCTTCATTCTGCCCAGCTTTGCTTCTACAGCTTTACCCTAAAGACAGATTCTCACCCCTGCAGCTCCTGGAATTCCAGGTGGAAATGGCAACAAGGGAAGAGAGCCAGCTTCAGGGCAGGGGAAGCATTTGTATGACTTTCTCTCCAGCGTAACTGCAAAAAGATGAGCTAGATTAAATACAAGCATCGTCGCTGCACAGAATGGACGGATGTATATCTAAAGCTGAAGTCTGATTAGTGAAGCAGAATTGACTGAATTTCCATAAGCATCTTTACTCCCCTCCTCATTCATTTCACTGGCTTCTAAGGCCTAACAGGTCAGTGCTAGTTTAACACCTAGCGACTGAGATTTTCACATGCAATTGCTGCTAAGCTCTGTGCTAAAAGCCTGATGGACAGATCTGATCTCACTCACAGGAGAAAAGCACACAGGTACTACAAAGATCTCTTATAGTTTAAAGAAAAATACCACAACGTGCTCAACAATGTCAGTTTTGTAGCAGATTAGGCACCCAGCTCACTGGCAGAAACAGACTTAGGCTGAAGGTACATAAAGATTTTGCTTCTTTTGCAAGGAACAGAGACTGGTAAGAGCAACTCTTCGCCATCCCAAAGAGTATCTGCAATTCAGAAAGGTAAGGAAAAGACATTAAAAGGCAAAAAGCAAAGAGGATAGAGAATACTTCAGCTGAGCA
Organism: Gallus gallus; assembly: GCF_016699485.2. Classification (NCBI taxonomy): domain Eukaryota; kingdom Metazoa; phylum Chordata; class Aves; order Galliformes; family Phasianidae; genus Gallus; species Gallus gallus. The sequence goes on along the minus strand of NC_052539.1, from coordinate 21,642,509 downwards.
GATTAGCAGACTCAATAAAGACATCTATTGTTACCAACCGCAATACTCTACAGACCACAGGCTGAAAACCACCATCTTAAACTAAGCAATCCATGAAAAATAGCTGAGAGCAGCAGGATTAAATTCATCTATGCCCCCATATCTGCACTGGAAGATTTGTAAAGGTCTGCAGATCAAAAGAGGGTGAGAACTGCTGCTCTATGAAATCAAGTCTGAATATTTTTGTTGCTGTCTCCTTTGTTATCCGATTAGCTGAATCTTAAGTCTTTGCATCATCTTGCAGTTTTCACTCTTAGCTGTTACTCTTGGGATCTTCAGACTATGATGAGCACACAGCCCCAGGTGTGCAGTGCTCAAGCACTGCTGCAGCTCCAATAATCTGCTCTTCTCACCTAAACAGACGGCCGACTGCCCAGCCATAGATTACAGCTTTCAAAGACCTCTGAATGGCTGTTTGTGAGGGTGAACAGTGATAGGACAAGGGGGAATGGCTTTAAACTGAGACAGGGAGGTTTAGGTTGGATATTAGGAAGAAGTTTTTCACACAGAGGGTGTGTGACACACTGGAACAGTTTGCCCAAGGAGGCTGTGGATGCCCCATCCCTGCAGGCATCCAAGGCCAGGCTGGATGTGGCTCTGGGCAGCCTGGTCTGGTGGTTGGCGACCCTGCACATAGCAGGGGGGTTGAAACTCTATGATCATTATGGTCCTTTTCAACCCAGGCCATTCTATGATTCTATGATCTTCAGAACGAGGAGTGAAGTGGTGCTGAACTTAAAAACTAAGAACAGTAGAAATTCACTCATCTGTAACTTAGGATCCTAACTGCTGGCAGCTTCAGAACTGCCAACAGATAACAGTTAGCAGCCCTAGTCTGAAGCGAGGCTCTTTCAACTTAACTCTCCCATTCTCCTCGGTTCAGCCTGGGCAGCAGCACAATCTCCCCACTTAGATTTCTCCTTCTGAGACGCAGCATTTTGCATAAGATCTCAGAACAACCTCGAGAAAGTCTTTTAAAAATAAATGTTGCTAGTGGGGAATGTCTTACTGTGACACAATCCTCAACTCCATGCTTAAGTTCTCCATGCTGGTCCCTCCTCCTGCCCTCACACACCCCTCAAACCAGCACTGTTCAGGCAGGGACTTTCAGTTCAGGTCTTCATGGGAGGGAAAAGCTTGCTGTAGGTCAGGCCATCATAGCCTTGCCCTTGTCCTCTGCTCCCTCTGAGACTCCACACCCTCAGATTTCAGCAAGTTTCTGAAAAGACATTTGCTTACCTTGTCTTACCAGCAGAAAGATACTTACACTGCTGGAAAATTCCCTGCTCTTCCCCATCCCTTGCAGACCTGTTGTGCAAATCCTTCCAGAGTAAGGCTTTAACACCAACATGTTGTTTACTGAAAACCTACATGTGAATAAACAGAGGTTTGTCATAAAATGCATTATGTGAAATGCGAAGACTTAAAATCAGCCTGGCAGCTTCTCAGGGTTTTTCTTTTGTTTGTTTTTAAAGAACACAAATGCCACACCACACTGTGCCAATCCTGCTTGCACTGACACCCAAAACAGCTTTGTCGCCCCTGAAGTAGAACCAAGACCAGTGTCCAACAGCAAGTTCTCAACCAGCACATTTGATAAGTACTGTGAAATGAAGAAAGGCTCCCTTAAGCACACAATTTCCAGCACTGCCGCTGTGAAAATATAAGAATAAATTGGACAAATCTATACAAGCAAGAAAAGATACCAATTCCACAGGCATTAGCCTGATCTTATCTAGTGCCAAACAGGGTCTTCAGGATTTCAGTTTTGATGGGGAAAGCTGAACTTCTAGACATGCCCATGTGTATGTATGCATGCCAGATGTATGAAGTGCACATATATACACACACACACACACACAACACTACTATATGAAAAATACCCCCTATGACAGAGAACTGTAAGCCAAGCACTTCTATTAAGCCACAGAACAAAGTTTATTGTATCTTCTCAAATTCTTTGTACAGTTTTGCTGCTAAATGGGCATGACACATTGGCATACTACCTTTAATCTTCATTTCAATCTTAACTCTGACTTGAAAGAATTGGTAACAATTAATGGCATCTTAAATAAATAAAATGACAAATAGCCTTCGCACAGACACATTACAATCCACTCCAAATTCAATATTGCTGAAACATTATTTCTTAAAAAACAAAGTGAACAAAACAAAACCAACTTTGCTATAAGGGTTTTGCTTCCTTCAGCACTTAAATACACAAAGTATACAATGAGAGAAAAGCAGTACACCGTTCTCAGCAGAATCTGCAAGAGCCAGTAACTTAGAAAGAAAACTTATTCAATCTCTAAGTAGATTAAAGAATCCTGCTTGAAGTCTTCTTCAAAAAAACCTTGATTTTAACCTTCACATTAAAACAGTTCCACTGGATCCCATCCTATGTCAGCATACTTATAGAATAAGATTTACATCCCATGATTTATTTATCTAAGGGAAAATCCGTCAAGCAAAAGCATTAGCCTCCCACACTCACAGCAGTAGTCATGGTCCATATATTCTGCAGTAGTAAACAGGTATTTGTGCTCAGTACTCTGCTAGAATTACCACCGAACCAGAAAAGATACTGTAGTTTACCCTTTGTTTCTGTATTTCTCTTACCCAGTCCAACAGCCTCGAGAACCTCAGTAAAATGAGAGTTCATGCACGTACAAATCTGCCAGCAGAGAGCAGATCACAGCATGAGAACCAACACATCTGATTCTCATTAGAAGGTAGGCTAAATTTAAAGCTTCCTTTAAATAGAGAGTAATCAATAAAGAAAAGCTGAACCCCAACGTTTCCAAGCTGTAATTGGCAACACCCATTAGCATCTCATAAACCAATTACAGTGTCAGTTAATGCAGCAAGACAAATTCTATCACTAAAATCAGTTAAAACACCCATCCTCAAGTCTTCTGGGGCTTTCTTCAGTGAAAGCTTAGGGCGTGCAAGGAATGCATGGTCGGGCCCCCACAGACCTGTGCATACTAGTCTGATGGGAGGTGGGGGGGTTACTTTAAACAAAAGGCAGGATTACACATCTGTACAAACATTTAAAACACTGCTTGTTTCAGCTAGCTACCTGCTTCTCCCAAATATAATGGCATCTGACTGCACTAATTCAAGAGAATGTGATAAAGCAGGATCAAATCTGTTTAAGGGAACAGAGCTTCCTTCTGCAAGATACCTTCCTTGTTGCTGGCCACATCGTAACAAAAGTGCAATAATTTATAATCTTCTCAAACAAACAGTTATTAAAATTATACAATTTCAGGGAAACAAATTCACAAGTTTAACCATAAAAATATTTCCCCAGGTAATAAACCTTAAAGCATTCAGTGACACAGTATTGCAGTAATTATAATACAGAAAATCCCTTCTACTTGTTACAAAAGACAGAACTGTTAGAAGAGTTGGCTTACTGTACACTATTTAATAGTTTTGCACCTTGTGAAGGCCGTGCTCTAATTAAGAACAAAACTATCATTCAAAATAAATGAGTATGGAAATACTGACCTGACTTAAAAACGTACCCTCAGCATTTTGGAAATGAAGACAAGGCATAGCCCAGGGCCATGTCATCCAGGTAGTCAAGAATTTACAAGACAGTTTACACCCAGAATCGTGAGACAGCACCCCTTTCCAATGAGTACTTTGTATGTCTATTGCTGAACAGCATATTAAGTAGTTTTGTGAGAACTACAAAAGCAGATTCTCATACTAACTGCAGTTTTACCTACAGAATCCATGTTTGGGGATAACAGAGAACTTGGTGACAAAAATTACACTCTGAAGAAAAAAAAAATCCCAGTCTCTTCAATTTGGTCCAGGTATCCAAAAGACAAACAAGGGCAATGCTTAGTGCTGCTGCTTAATTGATCATGAAGAACAGGTGTATGGCAATAAGGAATAAGAAGGGCTGCCTGTGATAGGCACAGAACTGTGACAGAACAGTCTCTTGAGAGAGATGTTTTAACTATGATTTTGCTGTGTGAGCAACCAAACTTATACTAATGGAGAACCACAAAACTCGTAACTATAGCCACAAGAAAAGATTTCCTATTAAAAAAACAAAAACAAAGCATCCATTTTTAATTAACTGCTTTTCCAATTGTCATTTGATATGTGAAAAAAAAAAAACCCAACAAAAAACCCAACATAAAACAATTACAAAGTGTGGACTGCAGTAGCAGCTATTCAAGCAAGATTCAAGCACAAGTTTAAATGATCTTCCAAGCTGGAAATTAGCCTTCTTTGTCAAATATTTGTACAACTTTTTCAAAGACCTAAAAAGAAAGAGAAGATTATTAATTTTATGAAATGTTAGGTAAACAGTCACTTGAAATTAATCCAGAACACAATAATTGATAGCATTTAAAGATGGTTTTCTTAGAATTTCTACTGATTATTTAGTAGAACAATTTCAATCAGTTCTAGGAAATGGGGACTTAATATTAAGTATTTCAAAGTTCATTAAAGTGGAAAAAAAGCCAAGAACAACAAACTGTTACACAGAAACACTGAAAATCTGTTTAGTCCAGTTCACATTCAAGCAGAAATTCATTTCTTAGTCATACCCATCTCAATCGGTTCTTCAAGAGTCAAAATGAAAGTTCCATAACCTCCACCAGTAATGAACACCAGTAACAAACTGACTTCACTAGCCATACACACATCCAAGAAAGACACCATCAATAAATACACTGCTGCTGTTACCTCCATATTTTTGGCTTATATACTTACTTCATCAACTGATTTAGAGGCATCCACTCTTCTAACTTTTCCCATTCTCTCATATAAGTCTATTATAGGCCTAGTCGACTGCAGATATGTATGAATTCTAGGAGAAAGCAAAGGAGGAAAAAAACAGAAGCATTACATAATAGAATTGAAAGAAAAGAGATCTGAAAGTTTGGGATACAGTACCTCTTTTCCAGACTCTCCCGATTATCATCACTCCTGCCACTGCTCTTGCCTCTTTCAAGACAGCGACCAATGCATATCTACAGAAAAAGCATCAAAAGGATGATCACAACCAAGAACGTAACATGCTGTCTGAAAAGCAGGAACAAACAAGAAATGCTGAATTAATAGCGCATCTTTGAAAAAAATATAAATAGGCCTGATGCTCAAAATACTGTCCAGATTTGATGTTTGTAACCTGGAATTCACACAGAGTTAAATAGTGAAAACAAAAGAAAGATCAAGTTCTGTGGTGTGCAATTAAGTTAAAAAAAATAATCTATTTATCAGAAAATTAGACCAAAAAAAAGAAGAAAGATTAAGGTGTTGGGATCTTTTTGTATCAGTTTTTATCCCTCAAGGGCGCTGCCATATTTTAAAGGCAGCATATCATGGCATTTGTTAAAGGACTAATGTATCACTGTCAAAAAGTCCTTAAAATCTAATGACTTGCTGAGTAAAATGTTGATCACTGAGTACCTACATCACAGCTCACAACTATGAAAATTAAGATGTATGCTGTCACCACTTCAGAATTAAAGCAAACATTGATATTAAACTGATTTCTGACTGAACAAGTACTCTGAAATCCTTAAGAGTAAACATAGCAGCGTCTTCTGACAATGAATCAAATAAATGTTTGATATGCTTAAAGGTTTTATAAACTCTCCTTGAGAACGCAACTGTTTGAGTTGTTTCTTCAATGTAATTTGTTTGTACAAGATTATATGGAGTGTAATTATCCACTTGCTATTTCAAAAGCCTGTAGTTTCTCATCTGCAAAAACAGGCTGCCAAAAATCCCCGAGACTCACTGACCACATTTTATTTCTATTCCTCCCCCGGTCTATTAATACTGGAAGATTCACTACCCAACAGTTTTATTGTTCTTCTTGAATGACTCTCACAATACAGCAAGAAAGGAAGTTACAGCCTAACACACTTCATTACCTCATTGTCGCAATCAAAAAAGAGAACAAAAGAAACATCCGCCTTTCCATCCATAGTCTTATTCCAGCCTTGAAGATTATCTTCGTTTCTGGGAAAGCCATCAATCAAGAACTTGTTCTTCTGGGAATTTGCAGCCATTGTTTGATCCATAGCCTGATAAGAGAATTCAAATCAAAACCTCCTGCACAGGCAACTATTTATCAATTCCTTAATCACCTCCGAAGTATTCATATATTAAATTAAGAAGCATTTGTCATAGAACTATTGCAGATGTACAACGTATTTTTTTGTTTCATCTTCAACACGTTCTAATTACTGCACTGATGTGGCAATGGAGCTTCCTTTCAAACTGACTATCCTATTTCATTAAGCTTAACATCTTTTAAAGCCCAACTTTAAAACTTTATACTCTACAGTATTATGTAACAGCACATTGCAGTACCAGATGTCAAACAGTCCCTGGTCTAGAGTGAATGACAATGAAAAGGACTCCAAAGAAGTTCAGCTGAATGAGCAAAAGAAGCCTTTTCCATCTCAGAAGAGATATTCTGATTATTTTCCTGGACATCTAATAAAGATAAAGATTGGAACTTTTCCTTCCACAGGAACATTAGCAGGTGCTCTTCTCCTCTCCTTCACCTGACTATCCTGATAAAACAGAGGGGTAATAGGGACAGTTCTTCCAAAATACTGCCGCTGCTTCGTGGCTCAGTCTGCAAGAGTGAACCAGCAAGGAAACAGCCCTTTCCTTACCCTCTTCAACAAGCTGATGGTTATTTCAACTGGTACGATTTCCCCCTCCTTAATGTAGTTCTCAATGAGTTCTCCATATTGTGAGCCTGGCCTTTTCCGTTCGTCTCGAAGGAGGTCGCCAGCAGAAAGGTGCGTGTAGCCGTACTTCTGAAAAGTGCAAAAGAAACAGGCACAGATACCCTTGAATTAGTACACATGCAAACTTACATCAGTCAACACTATCAGCCACATTTATCTTTGTATTACGACAGGAAAATACAGGAAATAGCAGCTTGCTGGTGACAGATGTATTCCATCTTCAGGATGCACAGAAAGCACAATGAGAGATTCCTGGGCAGAATGGTCAGCAGGGCCTTGGGCAGACATTCGTGTCCTGTTTCCAAAGGTAGCACTGTCACATTTGGAAATATGACGGTCTCAAAGTCCCCAGGGTGTTTCTTGCAATGTTGCATTGTACAATGAGACGTTTAACAAACTCCAGACTCTCTCTGAGCTCCACCCCCATCCTACACAAATTTACTGCTTAGTTTCTTCACTTGCTAAATCATGACTTGATCTATTGACTAATAACCACCAAAACATTTTAACACCACGCGCTGCAAAAAAGCAGAGATCAGGTCCAAGTCTATTGATTTGGGATCAGCATGCAGGAGAACATCAAACACCACGAGCCTCTTCCTTCACCTCAAAGAAAAGCTGAGAGCTTTGCTAATGCGAAACGCTGGTGAAAGTTGTTATAGTTGAATTTCTCAGGCATGTACAATCATAAATAGAAAACCAGTGCAAAGCTACAGATGCGTTGCTGTAAAAAACACAGATGTGTTGTTATAAGGGAAAATTCAGAGCACAAAACAACCCTTTGCTCGGCTCATTTAGTACCACCAGAAAACTAACCAAGCACACTCCCTGGGCAAGTATACTACATAAAAACAAGCATAAAGACATCTCCTTGATGAATACTTAAACTAAACTGGCAATAAAACAGCTAAGCTAGCCATACACCGCAAACAGAGTACACCTATACACATTTGTCCTAAAGTTTTCACACAAAACAAAAGCAGCAGCAAATTGCTTCAGGGTTATCAGCTTGGCTGCAGCAGCTTCCAAAGCAAATTTCAAAGACAGTGCCTGAACAGGATAATCAATGTGACTAAATGCACGTTAAGGCTGTGAACTTGGGATTTACAAACTTGGTGACTGGACTAAGTACAACAGAAATATTACACAACCCACTAAGTGGCTTTAGAAACATTTCAGTTGCTTTCCAATTTCACCCACAAAAGCGTGGAAAGTTTGTTCTGCATAGTCATAATTTAAGAAGGGATATAATTACCTAAATCTCCAAAATGCTACACATCTGGAAAGAAAAGGAAACAAGATTTTGCTTTAAGTAACTGTGAAGAAAAACCTCCGCTGCCATCCCCTGTAAGCTCAGTGTACTCCTGCTTTCATGTGCACTGCGTTTGGATATGCTTATTTAACTACAAATCTGCATATTAACTATGGACTACAGACACTGTAAACCAGAGTAAATCTTTTCTCTTAAGCAGGAAACCTTACTTTGCCGAATCCTAAATTAACACGGACTTCTCTGTACAGTTAAAGAACGATGATATTTTTAACATTAAGTTCCTACTCAGAAGAAAACAGGAGGAAAATATAATCCCTTCTGTTTTAGAGGATTACCAACCCATTTGATTTTCTCTGGCATGTCCCTTCTCATGCAGAAAAAGGAAGTGGAGTCAGGCAATTTTTGGAATTTTCTGTCATTTGCAACAGCAAGCGGGATTATTTCTTAAGGGCTGAACAGGGAAGTAAAAGAGAGAAGTGCTGCAGAGCGCTGTTGTATAAATGGAGTTGCTTTAGATAATAGTAAATTGTCTTCCAGAGTAACCTTCAGAATGTATTAACCAGGCAGTAAGATAAACAAACTTCTCCTTCAGTGGCAAAACATCTATTTGTTAACTGCATGGAACGCGGGAGCCAAAGACAACATGTCAGCTTAAACAACACCAACAGCACAGACAGAGGCTGGACTGCTGCTCCACACACAGCAGGCTTCAGAGATGTGGTGCTCACGCTGCTCTCGCCAGTCTGAATCAAGCCACGTGTCCAGGACACAACGTCTTCTTTCATCTCAGGCAGGACAAACCCTCAGCAAGCATCCAGAGCTGGACCAAATCTCTGCCTCCCCAAGAGCTTGCAAAAGAGATTGCAATGTTCCTGCACAACAGCTGGGGCAAGGCACTCACGTCTTACAAGTCTGCACTGTGCCAGCACAACTTCCACAAGCGCCAAGTACAGCTTGCAACAAGCTCCATCCTGGGGATTACAGCAACCACTGCCTAAGCCTTCTCCTCACAATCAGAAAGGGATGGTTGTAGCTTTCAAATAATGAAAAAGCAGTTTCTTCAGTTCTCAAGAATGCATATATGTTAGATTCATGATGTTAGCAGAGGGCTGAAAAGACAACTTTAATGAGAAAATAGCTTAAACCAAAGAATTCAAAATACTTGGATATCAAGCACCTAAAATCTGAACAGATTTCTAGATTGGAGGACAGAAAAGAAAACATTCCAAGATATATTTCATAGATTAGTTTTCCACTATGATAGCTGACAGGCATGTTCTTCTATGACAAAACACTAAATCAGTATGCAGCTACTAAACAAGCTATTTTCATTGTTTCCAAAAGCGTTTTTATATTCGGGGAACCATAATCCAGTCTCTTACAAAAATTAGTTGTCAACAAAAGACAAAATCTCATCTATCTTCAGCACCAGTGCAGACACCTTCCTCCTTCGCTTTCAAAGGTCTCTATGGAGTAGAAAGGCAAGTCTAAGTCTCCGACAATCCCACCTGAGAGATTTTCCTTAGAACAGCATCTAGTAGTGCTCTGTAAAACAGAGGAAACCACAGCTTGCTTGTTCTTTATACAAAGACCTGGAAAAGACCATCCCCACTCAGCAGGGCAAACTTGGACTGTCAGCCAGGACTTGCAACTTCTGCTCCATAGACAGAGCAAGCTTTACTTACTGTAAATACAATAAATAGATTAATATCAACTGCAGATGAGAACAGATGAGTCATATCTATGCCACTCCTGAATAGGGCAGAGTTCACTCTAGCAACTTTCTCCATGCAGCAGGACAGGATCAGCTGCTGCTGGGACTCCTCCCGCTGCCAGCCTGCTCAGGGCACAGGAGTTTCTTCCCCAACACAGCAGTATCTGGAGTCTGAAACCTCCCCGAGTGAGCAGAAGCTAAGAAAAAGCAAAGAGCAAAACAAACTACCGCTCTGACCTTGAATCCTATCTTGGCTTATCATTGTTAATCCGAAAAATGAAAGTCAAAGGGCTAAACAAACACAATACAAACGTTTATTGCCCCAGTTCCGGATTGTCATACCTTAAGCAATCTTACTAAACAACCACAGTTTGCTATATTTTCTCAGGTATGCTCTTGGAGAACTGGTTAAAATAAAAATAGAACCTTGGAAAGCACGCAGCCCTCTTTTTTTTTTTTTTTAAATCTAAAAATGTTTTGTCTGTGCCATCGACATGTGGAAAGAGAAATTTAGAGCATAAATCATATCGCAATAGCAGCCCTCCTGTCCGCTTGTTCCAGCCAAAAGCTATTTTCCCAGTTAGAGATATGCTCGTGCCTCTGGGGAAAAACAAAACACAAGGCAAAATAAAACAACATAAACCCACACCACATTAACAAAACAAAACACACAAAGGAGATCCCACTGACAGCGCCTCCGGAAAGAGGGGGCAAACAGAACGCCCCAGTGCTGCAGGAATGCTGAGCTCAATGAGACGGTTGAGAAAGGCCAAAATTCAATGCCTAGAGAGGAAGCCTGCATTCTATGAAATGGAAGCATATAGAGAATAAATCTTTAGAGGAGAAAAAACAGATTTAAACAATCAAAACAGCTCCAAAGTTCAGGAATAAGAACTCACATTCCAGCAAACAATGATGAGAACTTCACAGCTAACTGGGCTACTAATACTTGGCACTCTTGGAAGAGATTTGAGAAACTGAGTTTAAAGCAAATAACTTATAAAATGTTCTCATTGCAAGAAAGTTAATGCTGTCTCTCAACAGACTTCCAGAAGACAATTAACACGATAGCAAAAGCTAAATCTACTGCTGCTTCCAGAGGAGTGTTCCTGAAACAAAGAGTTCTTCCCAAAGTTCTCTTCTCCCTAGAGAACCTCCTTATTGTATATCCCAAAACAACTTCATACCTTTCTCTACTTGGATACCAACTGACACTCTTACAGAAGGAGAAGGCTCAGTGTCCCACTTGGTGGGATTCGTTTTGGAATGCAGCACAAGCATCCAGCCCAGGCCTGTGGTGGAGACTGAATACATTTTGTGTGCACAGAGGATGTCGTGCATACCCCAAACCTCCACAGTCACTTTGAAACAAAGCCAAAAGAAACCAAACCACCCAACAACAAACAGAAAAAAAATAGAAAAAAAAAATAACCCTATCAGTTGAAACCTTGCTTGGAATAAAGACTAAAAACTTAGCTATCATGTTCCTCCCCCCCCCCCCCCCCATCCCAGTAGAGCTTTGTGTTTCAGTTAAAGTTTGTAAAGCTTTAAACTTTAACTCAACAAAAGCATTTTTTTTCTGTGCAGATTTGAGGAATGAGGTATTTTTTCCTTGACTGTACCATAAATGTTTTTGTGAGGCAAAGTTCAGAAATCAGCAATAAAACACATTCATTTTGTCTCGTACATACACAGTAATCTCACCATCACAAAAGATATGACCTTCCAGCACTTCATGGTGCTTATCTCAAGCACCTGCATTCAGATGCCATCTGAACTACCTTGTCAGATACTGCACCACACCCAACAAGCTATGCACCAGCTTCAGGTGACATCAGAAGCACCCTTACTGTGGGAGGTTGCAGGAGCTCATCTGCAGAATGGGGAGAGAACAAAAACTTGAGGGAATTCCGCTTAATCTCTTCATAAATAGGAAGAATTGGTCTAGAGCAGCATTCCTACTGCATTTACATTTCTGTGACAACACCGTGCACATACAGAATATGTGTGTGTTCTCTCCCTATTAGCAGAAAGCAGGCTGGTTCAGCTGTCTCTTTAAACCTTAACTGCAAAGATAATGTAACCTCATCGCTTACCTGTTGCTCCCTTTTGTACACTGTGTCAGTGGCCATTCCCACTTGTTACTGCAAATTCTGCCCTTACATCACTTCTCCACTTTGGTCCAAATATGACAGGAACACATCCCTAGGTGGGGCTCCACAAGCTGAGATTTAGCTTTGTGGGTGCAATCTGTATTTCCCAAGCACTATGACTGATGCCATTTCCTTTCTCCGGCAACATAAAACAGTCAGCAAAACAATTATGACACTTTTTTGAGAAACTTATCCTGGGTAGTACACAGGCATGATGGTGATGGGCTGATGGTAGGACTAGATGATCATAGTGGTCTTTTCCAACCTTATCAATTTTGATTCCGATATGACTTCTGCTCCACTGTTACTGTTGTTTTTGAATAAGACCACTTGAAGCTAAAATTAAACAAGATCTCACCTTAGCAAAGCAAGCCTCCTGCATGTCACGTGCTCTGTCCCAGATCTCCAGAATGTACAGCAACTGAGAAGTATTTATAACACATACTGACTTTTTGTTGAGCACAAACTTCAGATTTAGAGCAAGATACGGGATCAGATTCATTCCTAATGTAAACTAATATTAATCAGTCCGTTTATACAGCAAGGATGAATGAGGTTTATTATGACTCAGTCACGGCTCCTTTTCTCTGTGGCAAGCTGCCAACAGGGTCTAAAATCCAAACGAAACTATACTTTCAACCTGAAAACAGCATTGATTGTACAAAGGCTGTTCAACTGCCTGCATCAGGGCTCTCAGAGGGACTGTGAGGACCAGGCCAAAGGTGTGCACGTAGAAAAGCTGTTGCTCAACAGCACCTCAACTGCATTTCATCCACGTGTCCATGCTTGTGCTCTTTTTAAGATTTTTCACCAGGTTCACCCCAGCCCAGGCCTCCTCAGACCCTCTCTCTCAAAAAACAAAGCCAGCGACTCCTGCACAGGATGTCAGGAGCTTCTTCTCATGCAGTGAATGGGATGTGCAGGGTTAGAGCAAGTCTGCATTTATTAGCTTTTGGACTTCTGTTGCTAGCCTCAAAAAGAAAATAAACACAGTATGAATAAAGTGAATTTTCTGTTTCCATTTTTAGCTGCAGTTCCAGTTTGAGTAGAAATGACTCATTTGAATCCTTCCTATCAACACGGTCTTTACCAAATCATATTAACCTATAAAGCCAAAGGCATTTATACTTCTAAACACATGGCAACAGCCACATGAGGCATTTCAGCCCTGAGGCTCCACTCATGGTTTGGCAAAAGCCTTTAATGACAGCCTACAAAAACTCCCTACAGTTTAAGCTCATTTGTTTGCTATGTACCAGGGACAGAATTTGACCTTACCAAAAAGGCTTTACAAACGCTATGAGCCTTTCATCCCACCACTTAATGGAAGGAATAAGCCGGTTTGAATAACAGTCTATAATTTGAGGTTAAAGCCTTTCAGAACTCTGCATAACGGCATTTTTCAGTGCAGATCACATTCACATAACCGAGTTACTCCATGCAGAGGACAGGGATGTAACAGCAGAGGGAACCTGCAGCATTAGAACTAGGACACGCATGACTGTGCCAGGCACTGGGGCTTTGTGCCTTGCTTGGTTTCTTCCTTCCATTAATAGATTCAGAAGCACGGGCACTGCTGTAGCTCTGTCATTTCTTTCAGCGTGGGTTTGGACAAACCTCGAGCCTTTGCAGATCTCAATGAGAAAAAGAACGTACTGCTGCCCAGGGGAAAAAACAAACATACAAATCCAACATAGATGTGTTCGAAAGCACTCAGGCATTAAATGCTTCTGTAATTACCCACTGATAATGGGGACTGCTGTACAATTACTGCTGGGTTTGTTTTTTAAGAGGACAGTGCCCGAACGCAATATGCACCTTCCTGTCTTTGGTATTCGTTCGACCTCACAGGGTTGTCAAAACCTATTTGGAAAACTGAAAATGGGTAAAATACAGCAGGAAGCCTCATCCTACGCCATCAGATGGAAAGCGAGAGCAGCAGTAACCTTATGGAACACGTTTTGACCTCTACCACGGCACAAAGCAGCCCCCGTTCAGAAGGTGCAGGGCTGGCAGCAGCACAAGAACCACCTCCCTGCCACGTCGCGCTGCCAGATGCACAGGGCGCAGCCCTCGAGCCCTGCGAGCCGCAGCGTTGCCACCCACCGCCACCCAGCGCCGCGGCCTTTCGGCTCGGCCCCAGGCGGCGCAGGCAGCCACCTTCCCCTCGCTTCTGGGGGCGGCCGGGGCCGGACCCAGCGGCAGCCTACAACCCCCAGCGTGCCCCGCGGCAGCGCCTGCAGAGCGCCCCGTAGCCCAGCCCTGGGGCATGCTGGGATATGTAGTCCCTCAAAAACCCCCCTCCCCCCCCCCTTCCCAGTGCAGTGCCCGCTCCACCGCCCTCACCTCCACGATGCGAGCGCACTGCGTCCCTTTACCCGCCCCGGGCCCGCCGAGGACGAAGACAACGACGGGCTTCATGAGGAGCAGGAGGCGGCGGCGGAGCAGCAGCAGGACAGCGGTGGGCGCCGAGGCCGGGACCGGTGATGGGGCTGAAGCAGAGCCGCCGCCAACCGCTGAGGTGTCCCCGCCGGCGGAAAGTGCTTCCGGGTCCCCGTCGGCGCGCGCCGGGCGGGAGGGGCGGGGCACGTGCACGCGGAGCCGGCAGCCGCTCGGCCGTTGGGCAGCGCCCCGCGCTGTGTGCCGCTCTCTCCTTACAACTCAGCGTGCAGCACGGACCGGATCACCACCCCCGCATCTTGAGGCGGGCAGCCGGGATGGGGCGGGCCACCTCGCTTCTTAGGATCCGGCTCCGCTCCTCTGGGCCCGGCCCAGTGATGGCGGCGCCCCGTACTGCCATAGCAACGCCGTCGCGCCGGACTGCGCATGCGCGCACCCCGCCTCCTTGGACCGTTTATTAGAATGGGGCCGTTTTTAAACCCCCCTGCGCGCGCTGGCGGTTGGTTCCCCGGGGTGTGCTCCGATTGGTAGAGAGAGTCATCCCCGCTGCGCGCCGATTGGCTCGGAGTGAATAGCGGGGGCGGGAGCACGTCTGGTTGTGCCTTGTGATTGGCTAGTGACAGTTGGCGGCGCGGAGCGAGGGGTTTGTGCGAGCGGCGGGAGGTGAGGCGGGGAGCGGAGCGTCGTCTTTGGCAGTGCGGCCTCAGGGCCACTCCTGGACTTCTCTGGCTCCCGGTTGGGGCGGGCCGGTACCGCGTCCGTGGAGCAGCCCTCTGTATGGAGCCCGTTCTGCCTGGAGCAGATCCGAGGTAACCACTCGCGGGGGCGGGGGGGAGGTCCGCTCAGCCTTTCCTTGAGAGCGATGGGCATTCCACGGGAATCAGTTAACGAGAGAGGCGGGGGAGCCGCTGCCAGAGCTGCCCTAAAGCGGTGGAAGCTCCTTCCTGAGGCAGCAGCTGGGCCGGGCCTGAGATTTCCAGTGCCTCCCAAGGAAGTTCTTGTTTGTTTGTTAAGCAGCAGTGAGGTACCTGCTGCACACCGTCATGTCTTCTGTGTTTTACATCAGAGTTAGTGCAGTCGGTTAGGCACCTCACAACAAAGGTACTGCTGCTTCTGTGGATCCGTTTGCCTGATTATGTGGTGGTTTCTTCGGTCTCCCTGAAGCGTGAGAGCCAATCTCGCTCTGTATCGTGTAGTTAAACAATTGCTTTGTTTCTGAAGCCTTCCACGATTAAATGGGCTGAATGCTGACTTTAAACGGGGAGCCACGTGGGGGTTTAGAAGCTGATTTAATGTTAAGCTTGCCAAATTGTGATATCTGTGTGTGTGCACACTGGGTGTTTCTAATCCTTTTCCTTGCCCGTGCTGTATCAAGCACAGCTTGTTCATATATCCAGCTTGTTGTTTTGCTTACTAAGTCATTTTTTGCTCCTTCTGACAAATGTTGCTTGAAAATCTATTGAACACAGTACCTTATTTTCTTCTTCTCTGCTATCTTTTCCCCAGACTTGTTCCTGATAGGATGGTCCCTTTCAGTTTCCCCCTGTCTAAGTATGCGCTTTGGGACCCAGTTCCCATGGGTGATGCCATTGGTTCACATATTGCCTATTACAGGTAAGGATAGCCTCTTTTTACTGGCAGCTAACAGTTAAAATACACTGTGATTAAAAGCAGCCCTTACACACAGGTCAGAGCAGCTTCCACATGTCCTTGCAACGTAATGCTTCTTGACTTTAAATTAATGCCTCCACATTCTGAC
This sequence comes from Gallus gallus, assembly GCF_016699485.2. Taxonomy (NCBI): domain Eukaryota; kingdom Metazoa; phylum Chordata; class Aves; order Galliformes; family Phasianidae; genus Gallus; species Gallus gallus. The sequence continues at coordinate 21,626,428 of NC_052539.1, read as the reverse complement.
GAAGTTTAAAATGGATTACTTTTAATTTTTTATGAGCACATTTCATTATTGAGCAGGTAGAATATGCATCATCATCACTACTCACGTAAACTCAAAGCTACACTTGGAATGTTCAACTTTCTCCAACTCAGAATTGCTGCGTTGAGCTAAAATAATGCTGATATATTTAGTCATTTTAGCCACACATTTCTTTTCCTGGCTTACATTCCTATGTCACTGAGCCCACACTACTGCTCCTGCTATTAGAATCCATTAAATATCGTGCTAAAATGAGAGAATGTGGGCTCAAAATTAGTTAAGCATTGTGGCCTACTCTACTCTTTTGGTTTATGAAACTCCTTAGAGGTTCTGTGTTTTGGTCTTAGTGTTTCTAACCAGTACTCCTGGTACTAAAATAATTCACTTGTTTATCTCTAGTTCTTGCAACAGTGTTGCTCTCCACCTGAAAAAGCTCTTCTCTCTCTGTGTTTAATCTCCCTGGAAAAAGCTCTCTAATGTTTGCTCGCTAGTCAAGCAAACCAGCACTGAGGTGATCATACAGTTCTGCTGCATTGAAAATAGGTTCTTCTTGAATATGGATCATTAGTATGTTGCACAGAATGTAAGATAACATTTAACAGTATTGCACAAAATACTAACTTTATCACCTTCCTATTTAAGGCTTTAGGCTGCTGCTTCATATTTTCTACTTGAAAGGTGATAAAAGTCAGGAAGTCATTGCAGTAAGACACACTGAAAGTAATTTGGGTCTTAAACTTGCTAATTGTCTCTTTAGAAATCCAAAGTTGTCTATGATGGAGAAACCCTTGCGACTTGCCTATCGCCACGCTAAGCAGAGCGACAAAAAGCCATTTGCCTGTTTTTTGCTTGCGACTCTCACAGTAGATGAAGGTAACTTTAAATATCAGGTACACAGACAATGGTGGTTGAATAAGCCTTTATCAAGGAGCCTGAGTTGTTGCCATTGGACGCTAACTTTATTTATTTTAAAGATGAGGAAGGCGTAACGTTAACAATAGACCGGTTTGATCCTGGTCGAGAAGCTGCCAGTGGATCAGGCAAGGTTCCAACTGCATCTCTTCCTGGAGACTTCTTGATTGCATGTACAGTTAATGTGTGGGGACCTTCTTCAGACAGTGTTATAGTGCACAGTGCTGAAGACATCAGCTTGGCTTTCAAGGTAGGTGGCTGCTGGCAGCCTTCAGGTTTTTCAAACAATGAACTGCCTTCTAGGTGGAAGATTGGACCGTGCACAGAGCTTGATTTCCAGCCTCACCAATTTAAAACAAACACAGAAAAGTAGTGGCTGAAGGAAGACCACTTAGTTGGTTATGTGTGATGAGCTGTTTGAATGTCATTGCAAAGCATGTTGAAAAGTTCTGAAATCAGTAGTCTTTACAGAAGTTTAAGGATTACACTCTCTTTAAACTTGGACTACATTCCTGCTGTGTGACCATAAATTTTCAGCTGGTCTAACCCACCCAGAATGAGCAGTATGTCTGTGGTAGAAGCAGACTTAAACAAGAAAGAGCAGCTTTTTCTTTGAAAGCTATGAGTGAGTTGCAGTATTTACGTGGTAGTTCATAAAAACCATTGCTAGGTAAGTGGCATGCAAGAAAATCTGTGAAGTCTCTATAGGCTAATAGTTATATCCAAAATATGTCTCATCTGGACCCCACGGGCAGATAGTCTAGTATATGCACCATGAATTTCATTAATTATTTGTCTGTAGTTATTGTTGTGATACATGCACAAGAATATGTATTTATATTTTATAATACCAGTAATGCTTACTTTACATCTAAATTTTCCTCATGTTGATATATCCACGTGTTGAAATACAAGTTTCTTGAAAACTAACAGCTCACTTTGAGATTCTAGTTGCCTGTTATGATTTCATTAATTCTCATACAATTCAAGTGACCTGGGATTTCTGAACATAATATAAAGCAGTGCTAATATCTGTGTAGTTTAATTTCAAATACATTTTACATTATTATTCATTATATTCAGTATAGACAGGAGCTTTGGAAACATGATTTAATAGGTTTCATTTATAAAGTACCTACTGCTGTACTGGCTATAATGAATAATTTGAGTTCCCACTGTAATAAAAACTGAATTGTAGTAGGAATATGAAGACAACTTCATTCTTTAACTTCTTTCTCTTTTCCCTACTTCTAGGATCTGCGGGACAGCCTCTGCAGTAAACATTCACTGGATCTTTCTAAACTGCTCACTGTCAGAGCTCACATTGTTTTCACAGAAAACCTGGATAATCTAAGTTTTAGTTTTCACTGGGCTTCTGTTACAGCGGCAAATATTTTGGAATACACACCAGTGAAATCTGTCCCAATCATTCCCACAGCCCTAGCAAGGAATTTGAACAGCCCTATGAATATTGCACAAGTTCAAGGAACTTATAAGTGTGGGTAAGTAAAGGATACTGCTCAAGCTCCTTAATTGGCCTGCCAGTATGTTGTGTTCCTTAAAAAGGGAGACAGAGATCGTAGTGCTTTCCTTTTTAGTAAAGCAACTGACACCAAAAGGACATAATTTCTAGTACCTAGAAAAACATAAGACATTATAAACAGGAAACAGGGTCAAGAAAAAATCTTAGCTTGTTAAGTAGGATCTCTGGCTTTTGTCTTCAGGAGCACCTTCCTGGCTAGGGCAGGCTGAGGTGTACCTAATTAACAAAACAACTATAAACAGCATTCAGTTGTTTAAACAATTTCAGTGCTGGCCCTAAAATGAGCATCAGATAAATGTGAAAAAAGCTTTTTCTGTTAATCATGCTTATAAAGATGGTATTGAGGAGTTGTCATTCTGACTGATAACTGTTTTAATAGGGTGGAACAGGGAAATTGAAGCAACTGAATGCTGTTTTAGTTTGGTGAGAGACCTTGTGAATGCATTTCTGAAAGTTATTCTTTAAATTTACTATGACTTGCTGTTAACTCTATTATGACTTGCCCTTCTGGATTCATTGCTAATAAAAAAATATTAAGCACAGGTTGTGCTTGATAATTCTTTGCACAGGGCTTTGGTGAAAAGCAGTAGATATGGAAAAAGAATGGTTTTGATCTTTTTTTTTCCCCAGCCTTTTTTCTGTCAGTACTTTTATAATCTTTCATTTGTTTCTTTAGGATTTTTTGACTTAAAAAAAAAAAAATGACAAAAAAAAACACCTTTTCTTTGTTTCAGCTACCTTACTATGGACCAGACACGAAAGCTACTTCTGCTGCTTGAGTCTGATCCAAAGGCATATGCTCTGCCATTAGTTGGAGTGTAAGTATCTGGCTCTGTATAGATCCTTACTCCTACTGATTTAAGAGGTATTTGATGGAATATGTAGTGGAAACCTGGTAATGTAATGATCTCTAATTAGATATTTCTTCTTACTTTAGTTGGATGAGTGGAGTTACTCATATCTATAGTCCTCAAGTCTGGGCCTGTTGCCTGCGATATTTATTCAGTTCTTCAATTCAAGAAAGGCAAGTCATTTTTATCTACAAAACATAAATTACTGGCTACCTGTGTCCTCCCCAGAAAGCATGACAGCACGGGCTCTGTTCAAGGGTATTTGAGAGAATATCTGATTGATGCTTTGTAGGAGTTGGGTCTGTCTGTTTTTGTTATTTCTGGTTTTGACTTATGCCTCACAAATCTTCTGGAAACTGATAACTGTTTGCAAGCTGGGTTAAACATCCCAAAGACAGAAGAAGGTAAATATTAATATCATCAAGGTCACTGCATTTTTTTTGTTTAAATAAGAATTGGCAGAAAACATTTAAACAGAAGTGGGGTTTTAGTTTTGTTCTTGGACTTTTCTTCTGTTTGATCTTTGATATGTGGTTTTTCCCTGGTTGTATCTAACCAATTGAGTTCTAACCAATTGTATTGAAGTACACTGATTTGCAGTTAGGACTGTCTTGTTATGACTTCCTCCTAAATATTCAATTTCAGTAATTGTATTTTTATTTTTTTCAGGGTGGTATTAGTAAATAATCATTCCTCACTTTCTATTGCTTCTAACCTGTAATATTTGCCAAGTTCAATTTCTACAGAAGCTGCAGGGGAGTTCAGATCTTTACAGTTTTAAAATGCTCTTCTAGTAAATAAGCCTAAAATATGCTGTATGTATAACATTTTTGTATGCTCAATCATACTTGCTTTTCAATTATTAAATGAAAACCCATTTGGTGAACAGATGTTTGTAATTACTGAACAGGCTTTTTCCTTAAGCAATTTAAATACACACAGATGCAGATAAGAGCCCAATTAGATGATTAGATTTGTGTAGCCAACTTAGATGCTTGACTTTCATTAACTTTCTGTGATTTTATCCTAGAAGTGAATTAAGTTGATTTGATAAATCATGCAAAGAGAATTAACCTCTGCAGACTAGCTGCTTAATCTGTACATCATCCATCTTCAACTCTTAAGTTGTAAGAATCATTTTGAAGTTCTGTCTGAATGTGCTTTTCAAGCTTGTTATTCTTACTGCTTTTTCTATCACAAATAGAAGTAAAAAAAGAAAGAAGTATGAAAGTAGTCATACCATTTCCTGGAAGTACAGATTGTTTTCTCTGTCCTTGCTTGGACTTCTGTGTTAATGTTGACTGCTGTAAATTCACTATTTTCTACCTGTGTAAAAAAAACTTAGTATAATTATTCCTCAGAAATCTGTTTGTTTTTTTAACATTCATGAGCATTTTTTGAATGCTGAGGAGTAGGAAATATCATTTTTACAATGTTTTCTTCTATACAATTACTGAGGTCCTTCAGTAATTCAGTCAAAGTAGTAAGTGATCCCAAAGGAGGTAGAAAGCAGAAAAAGTATTCCCACCATTTCTGTACTTTGCTTTGATTCTTACATATGGCATCAGTCACCAGTCTCTCTGCTCTACCTATATATAGCTAAGTGCTACTCAAAATGCAGTAAGTGACCAGTCTGATAAATTGTGTGATAACTTGTCCAATATATTGAGAAGCTAATGACCTTCTTCCTGTTTTTTTTAAGATGTGGGCTTTTTTCTATTTTAGGGTTTTCTCAGAATCTGGGAGTTTTCTTATTGTGCTTTATTCATTGACACACAAAGAACCAGAGTTTTATGAATGTGGTCCTTGCAGAGGGCAGACTGAATTAGGGTTCCAGCTCTTAACTTGCAATGAAACAGTACACCTCTTTAAAGTAAGTGGCTTGATTACTTACTGCATCACAGTAGTTAAAAAAATCAATGTTAGTTTCAGTATTTAAAGGAGGCAAATAATGTGACCCAAATGAAACTGCAGTGTTTAAAAATGATAGCTGTTTAGTGTTACTTATATCTGTTTTGGCAGTGTTTTAATTGTAAGTTGAGCATATATCAAAGTGAGAGAGAACCTCTAAAGTCAGCACCTGCTGCCTTTACTAGTAGTATTTACGAAATCTGCCTTTTAAAATGCATTGTGCTGTGTTGAACTTTGCTAATGCCTTTTTTTTTTTTAATGACCTTTTGGCTTTATGAGCAGAGATTGTCATTTCCTATAGCATTTGTTAATCTGGTATGCTGTGTACATGCTGAAAACTGCTATCAACTGCTATGGGTGATGCATATTTGTGTTTGCTTTCTGAAGGGCAAAGCCCAGCTAGTTATGCTGTGTTCAAAGATGAATGCAAAATGACATTCAGTGGTTGGTAACTTGCAGAGCTCTTGCTGTGCTTCAGTAATAAAGCAGGAGAAATTGTATCTTTGTGCAAGGTAACTTTCTGAAAGAATTTGGTACAGTACCTTGGAAGTACTCAAAGAGCTTGAGGAAACCCTAGAAAATCTCTGTTCTTTAAATGTTTTCCTAGGAAAATGCAGAACCTGAGGTTGAACGGTTCATTTGTTTAATGCATGCTCTGATAAAGAAACACACAGGGTAATGTGACCTGTACTATTGTGCTCTGCTCTTTCTCCAGAAAAAGCTTTCTGAAGACAGCAAGGCCTCTAGTAACTGAGGCTTCCTTCTGCTGTCTCCAGCTGTGTGTGAATTAGTATAGGAACAGTTGTTGTTTTCTATGATGAAGGCTTGTGGAAGACTATCTAAGCAGTTACAACAAGGAAGCATCTGCTGGTGGCTATAATTAGGCCAACTAGTTTACAGAGTAGCAAGGGGAACAGTGTTAAACAGGAAAGGAAGCCTGCCTACTTGTAGTGGTGAAAGAATTGAGAATTGAAAGTAAAGAACAAGCAACAAATAATCAGTTACAAACTTCCTTGAAACTATTTCTTTGGGAGCAGTATGTTGGTTATCAAAAGTTGACATTGGCATGCTTCACAAATACAGAAAACTTCATTTCAGAATGTTGAACCTTCAGACAAGAGCCCTATCCAGTTTGTACTGAGTGCAGAGAAACAAAATGCAGAAACAGAGTTCTTCAGCAGAATCTGCAAGAAACTTCCTATTAAAAGGTAAATCTTTCTGATGTCATTTATGCACAAAAATCATATATATATATATATATCTCTCTCAAAACAGATTTCTTTTTACATCTTCTGTGTAGGCTGTCAGGCTAGCTCTGACTATAGAGATGATTTTTGCATTAAAATCTGAATGGGCTTCTGTTTATTCTTAGAGTTCACATTCAAGTAAGATGGTCAAACTTTTTCTCCATTGCTAGAGAAAGTACTAGTAATTCTACTCTTGATACTGGTGGTTGTACTTTATACATTAGGTGTTTCTGATGAGGCCTCTTTACTGATGGAGCTTGGAGTCCTTTGGCTCAAATCTCCAAAATGTACTTACACTGGTTAAAAACTTGTTTTCTTCTGACCTTTCAGAGCTGAGACTTGGATAGGTTGAAACTTAAGGATTTCAGGGAACCTGACTTATCCATCAATGTTTTATCTAGGGCTGAAAGATGGCCCATATTGTCTTTATTCTTTAAACAATGTCACAATCTTTACTTTAGCACTCCCTATCTTCCTAACATAAATCAATGCTTCTCTGTTAGAAGATGTGTACGTATGGGGATGTGGAGAGAAGAGGATTAATGTATTTATTACCCCAAAACAGCATTTGTATTTTCATTGTTTGGTCTTAGAGCTGTTTGCCATAGGAACTTTCTGGTTAACCAGGGAGATGTCTAACTGCTGATTATTAAAAAAAAATGATGCTGATATTTCACTGTAGACTGTATAGTGAAAGATGTGAAGGTTTATATTACTGCTGCCCAATCTGACAAGCAGAAGTTTTTAGTTTGACTAATGTTGTTTTAGCCCTCCTCATGGTTGTTCACCTGGTAAGCTGTCAGCAAGTGATCATGACTCTGGTGTAGAAGATGAGGATTTATCCCCAAGGCCAATTCCAAGTCCTCACCCAGTGAGTCAACAGGTAACTGAGTAAATAATGTCTCTAGGTTTCTTGGATCCTAGAAGATGTGATAACTGAAGCAGCAAAGCTAGCTGTAATGGGATGAGAGCTTCATCGTCAAAATGCTAACAGAAACAGAACTGAAGTGGACTGAGAGTCCCAGCTCCTGTCTCTAGTCAGTCTGCTTTTGTGCTAAGGTTATAGGCACTTTTTAATTCCTGCATATGCTAGCATTTGGGAAAAGATTATCTGCTATTTTATCTTGGTGGGTTTGTTTGTTTGTTTTACTGAAGTGCATACAAGTATAAGGGAATACCTGTAACAATGTATTTGATAATCCAAAATAATGGTGCTGTCTCCTGGGTCTAACGATAGTAAGAGGGGACATGTAGCCTTGCACTCCAGACTGACAAGGCTTTTGTTTGGTAGATACAGCTATTAAGCCATACGGAGGCAGAACAGACTGATCCTATAGATTTTTCTGCTTTTTCTGTGACAGGACTCTCCAGTCATTAAAAAGATATTCCTTATATAGCTGTTGTGGAGCTGGTAACAGTCATACAGTTTTGCATGGAAACATTATCTTGGACAAATACTAGGAAATTCTGCTTGTGAAGTGCAGAAGGACAGTATTTTAGAGAAAACTTAAACTTATGTAATTACCCTCAGGTTACCAGGATCTTTCCATCAGTTCCTGAACTGTCCCTTGTTTTGGATGGGAGCTTTGTGGAATCAGGACAACTGCCTAAGCCCGTGGGGACTTCAAATGCTAAAAGTCGTCCACAAGCACTACATCAATCTGTTAAAAAGAAATGCTACTTAGGATCTGTGTATTACCCCACCCAGTGCTCTGAAGACAAACAGAACTTTTCTGCTAATATGGGAGATCCTTCATTGAGGCAATTACCAAGCCATTTAAACCAGAAGATTCCAACTTCGAGGTCTTCCTGGGGAAAGCAGACTCTGGTACAGCAACAGTTGCGCTGTAAGAAATCTTGTCCACAATCAAGAAAAAGTTCTGGATCTTCTTCTCCTTCAACCCCTTGTAGTGGGCCTTCTCCAGATACATCTGTGCATCAACCCAGAAGGCCACCGCAAAGGCTTGTACTAAATCCTGAGGGAGCTGCACAGCAGGGAGAACCTCTGGTTAGAAATACCTCAGTATCTGACTCCAGGCAGCTTCCTGCTGTTACACAGCCAGTCCCCTACAACTCCTCTACTTTTTCACTGCAGAGCTGCAGAAGACCACCAGAACTGCAGATGCCAGCTCATGTTCTGCCTTGCTGTCCAGCCAGTGCGTGCAACCGTCAGTTTCCTGCTTCAGTCCAATATAATTCAATAAACTCATGGCAAGGAATTGGTGAAATGAACCCCAAACACAGAACAGAAGTTCAATCAGAGATAGCTCAACAGAACCCACACACAGTGTTCCATCAGAATACCATCTGTCCAAACATTTGCTGCAGTTATACAACAAGTAGCCCTATAAGTATGGGGTATCATGGGAATATGGGGAGCTGTTCTCTTGAAAATAACTTGTCACCTGGAATAAGACAGCCTTCAGGTGCAAGCCCCTCTAGTCACCAGTGCTGTGGTGCTCACTCACCTTGTTTGCACACGCCTGCTTCTACAGCAGGATCAGATAACGGGATGATGGGATTATCTCCAGATGCTTACCGGGTTCTTACAGAACAAGATAGACAACTCAAATTACTTCAAGCTCAGGTTTGTTGAAATGGCTTCTTTCTCCTCTGCCCTCTTAGTGGTTGTTTTGATACTTTCCCTGTCAAAGGAATAAACTGAACATCTAGCTTCACCAGGAAGAGAAAGCCTATCATACATGGTCCAGCCTGGGGATGGAATAAGCTCTGCTAATTGATGTTCTCAAAACAAACTTTGAGTTTTTTTCCCTAGTTAAACTTTATGAATTATAACAATAAATGTAATGTGAAGGTTTCTTTTTCATCAGACTGGTTTATAATGCAAACTGATATGCCTTCTATGTAGTTGTTTTTCAATTTTTTTTAAGTAAATTACTGTTTGTCAGTATATACAGACTGGAGACTGGAATTAATGTAAATGTACAGGTGAAGTATGGAGTGTTCTCATGAGTTATTTTGTCCACCTTCCAGTCTACAACTTCCAGAGCTGTTGAATTCTTGCTTAAAAAAATCTAAATTATTTGCACCAAATCTGCAGGATTCATCAGGTGTTTGCTGGGCTGGAGAATTGGGTTTTGCTGATCTCACCAAGTACTAAGTTTTATTTCAATACCAGGTTAAGTGCTTTCAAAATGCCCACCTTGTGAATTACACTGCAGGGTGTGACTTGGGATTGATGGAGCCAGTGTTTGAATTCTGCTGCTAGCAATGAATTATGGGAATAGAAAAAATCAGTACAATCACAAGCAATATGTATTTCTCCTGCCTAAACTAGAAAACTGAAATAGGCTTGTATTGGGAGCTGTTGAGTCATGGCCTGAACCACTGTTTGATTACCCAGGAAAAGGACTGGGTCAGCCCTGGGAGCATAGATGAAGGCAATTCACCTGTGTGACTGGAAGGGCTGGAGCCTGGCTGCATCTCTCTTAGACCCCATTTAAAGGTTGACTGCCACTCTGGAAGGCTCTCTGGTTGGAATCCCTCCCTTGTGGAGTCCTTCCTGTGAGCCTAGATCTTTGGAGATGGGTGAACACCTTTCCTTTTGTAATACCATCTCATCTGCACCAATCTTCCTAATTATAACAAGGCTGTAGTTGTAGCTCCTGTATGTAAAATCAAGCTCTCAAAGCACGAACTGTGTATCAGGGAGGGAAAACATTCCTCACTTCCTCATTGTACAAATACATTGGAGCTGTGGAGTAATCAACAAGCAGGGTGAAGACTTGAGTGAGGACTGCCTGGATAACTGTAATTTTATCATTTAAGTGCTTGTTTGTTGGTTTTATAATTTAATACAGACCTGTTTTGACATTATATATGGACAGCTGGCATATAAAATGCTTGGCTGGTGAATGATAGCTTTGCATATAAATAAAAGGGACAGAAAATACTTCCAACAAATGTAGCATAAATAGGTTTTACTCAGGTTGTCTTGATGTAGTCCTGTCAACATGCACAAAACCTCTTATTTGATAGCTCTGCCACCATGCACTGCTGAGAATGGAATGTTATGAGACTTCTGCGGCAGTGCATCCTGGATTTGAGTCCAGATCTTAAAGGATGCAAACTTAATTAGCTTCTGCCTATTATACTTTATATTTCACTGTACAAATTACACCATTCTGATAACCGTTACAGATCCAACGCTTATTGGAAGCACAGGCTCGCCAGGCTTGTTCCTCTGAAGCAGCTACAGCTAGCAGTGCTCTGCAGCCTGAGAAGCAAGGGGAACCTGTTACTATGGAAACACAGTCCTCGCCAGGTTTACCCATGAGGAAAAGTGTGAGCATTGCTGTGAGCACAGGTAGAATGTCATTCCTTAAGAAAAAGTGGTCATCACTTCATGAATGTTTCTGTGATTTTGATTGTACAGAGAGGGAATGTACTGCAGAAATGCTGAATGTTCACAAGCGTGTACCTCAATACCAACAGCAGCTGAGTTCTCTGGGTGTTATTTGTGAGTTTAGGCTGCAATGGCAGCAATTTCCATCACTGGAAGGGTTATTTTTCTGATAGCTTTAGCATTGTCTTGTTTCTGTTTAAAAAGAAAAATTACTTAAAAAGAGAACAGCCACTTTTTAATGCACTATTTTGAAAAGAAATAGCTATTACCTTATCTGATTATCTTAAATATATTTATTGCTAACATGTTATCTGTGGCTCGTACAGGTGTATACAGGCCCATACATGAAGGAAGACTATTCTCTTTAGATCTAGCGAGTTTTGCATCTTACTTTAAGGTTACATATTACTGTGTTGGTTCCTGTTTAATCTATAGAAAAATATTACTTTGTTAATCTGGTAAATTTTCAAGATGGCTCACTTGTTTTCATCAAGTGTGCTTGGTGAGCATACTTCTTAAAGTAGCACTCAAATAGTGTTGTTGCAAATATTGGCTGTTCTGAACCTTAAATCACTTATAAAGTGTTGAAAAAAATGAATGCAAGCAAATAATTCCTCTAGCTTTACAATGCCAAAGGGTCTCAAAAGATACCAGCGGCTTTCCTAAATGGGTAAATCTCTCTTCTCTTCTAGGTGCAAGCTTATTTTGGAATGCATCCCCAGAAAAACAGGATGACACTGTACCACAGGGAAAGAAAGAGGATGCAGAGATTTCCAAGGAAGATATAAGCATTTCAATTAATGCTGAACAAGATGCAAGTAACACCAGTATTGCTTCTTCCTTAAAGGTTGTTGACATGCCCAGCTTTGTAGACAGTATTCGTCTTGTGGAAGATGGAACTCATCAGAATACTCTCCAGTAAGTAACTAGAAATATCTGGTGTTCACATAAGCTGAACTGCCTTTCAGAAGTTATCACCTCTTTGTAATTCTTTTTTTCAGGAATTATAAATAATCACCTGACTTCAGTTATGTTCTTCCCCTTTGTTTTTGATTATGCTTTGCATTGTGCAGCTCGCCAAAACACAGCTGTCTTTAGAGTTTGCATTTATCAGTCATGCACATTTAGCTACTTACCTATCAGCAGCAGCTGATGGCAGAAGCCTTTAACTTGGAAACGCATGTATAGTGCTGGCAGCATTCCCTTTTTCACCTTAACTCCTGAGCAGAAAGGGAACACTGCTGTAGCTACTTGTTTGCCTTTGCAGCATTCCAAAGCTTTTCAGTTCTTGAGGGGCTTAAGACAAAAAGGTTTTGGTTATGACTGTCCTCTGAATTCCTCTACACCTAATTGCATTGTGTATGCAGGTGCCAACTTCACTGACAGTTCACTATTTCTTAAGGTCAGATTCCTTGTGTTGTAGTAACTAATCTGTCTAATCTGGGAAGAAACTTCAAAAACATTCAGTTATCTACAACATCAGTGTTATTTTTATGTATATAAAAATACGTATATTGAGTTATATAATAGCTCAACAATTTGGCATTTAATGCTCAGAGAATATTAGTTTATTTAAAAAAAAAAGAGGTGAAATATCCTTCCAGTTAGATTAGATTTCTAAAATAGTCATATTGGAAAAGGTGGCTTATAATTAAGGTAGAATTTAAATATTCTTTGTCCATTATTACAATTCTATCTACAAGCATATACTGTTACCATAAGTATTACTGACACAAATACATCTTTTGAATGTCGTATCTTAAAGAAATGCAGTCTTAAGGTTCTCTTCAACTTGGATTCATAAAGTTGTGAAACAGCTGTGCAACTGTCTTATAATGAGAATATGCAGCATCACTCAGATTCCTCCAAAGAGGAAGGAGATGCTTTTGGGAATGATGAATAATTGTTAATATAACAGTAACTGATAACCTACATTGACTATCTAGCATGTCATGTGATTTAAATCTTATCGCTTTCAATGCAGGCAATTGATCAGTTGGGTTCTGAAATTCTGTTATCTTACACTTGTCTCTTGAGGAGGGGCTGGAAGAGGAAGGAGGGTCGCTTAACAATCTCTTTGGGATGATGGTACTATTGATGTATCTGAGCTCAGACGGTTTATGAGATGCAAATGCTGGCTTGCGAGTGAGGATGCAGAGCATTTCATTGTCACTCATTCTAGAATATCTATCCCAGGGTTTTCAAATAAAAAGGGTAAATTATGGTTTTTGTTTCACAGTTGTTAGGGAGAAATATTTCAGCTATGGGTTTGTTTTCAATTCATTCATATTCTGTGTGTACCGAATATGTATGTACTTGTAACAGCATCTTTGAGAAGTTCTTACATGGGCTTTAAACTACCACATCAATGTTGTTACCAGTTATTTAATATTTATATTTAAAATAAAGTCATATTCAGAACATATGGAAAACACATTACTCCTAAAGTGTCCATGAAAATACTGAGGACTAATTGCAGTTTTTTAATGATATGTTTAATCTGCTTTAAGGTTAAGCGTCTTCATCGTGTTTTGACTAACCCAGAGAAGACAATGCATTCTCTTGGAAAAACAGTGAGGCTTTCATAATGTTACTCTGGAAGCTGCTTCTTCAGTCCTCAAAAGGCTCCTTGCTGCAGTTGTTTTCTTTCAAAGTCTTAGGCAGAAAACAAATTGAGGAGTGCTAGATCCTATTTCCAATACTGTATCTTCTCTTCTGGTGTTCACAATAGGACACCAGGAGTGATATCTGTATCTTCTCTTCAAGGAAACACCTAGTTATGTCAATGGTCTCTTTCAGGACTGGAAATGTCTCCCAAGCACTCGCTCACAGCTCATCCTTAGAGGAAAGTGCTAGCATGTGCTTACAGGAAGAACCAACAGAGGGAGCAAGCAACCACGTGGTGGTAACAAGTGAGCAAAACCTGGAGCCAGCCATCTCTGTGTTGCCCCGGCATCCATCAGAGGATCAGAAACTTTACCAGGATTTGCTGGTAATTAATTTAAATTTGATATTCTGTACTGCATGGAAGTAGCAACAACACACTGCTGAAGTCACGACGTAGTATTGGCGTCACAGAAAACTGTGTGCAATTTTCAAGCTCATATGTTATATGCTATGGAAAAGCTCTGAGTTTTCAGGTCTTCTCTTTGAGGTTTAAATGGCCATTCTTTACTTCACTCTTCTGTGTATATACAGAGTACCATCTACTGCCAAATTAATTGTGTAGTTAAAAGTTGATGTCAGTAGATAGCTTTCCCCAGTTAGCACCCTTTAGAACATCACAGTACTTTACCTTCAAGTCCCTTAAAGGATGGAGGCTTTAATTTTCACGGTATTGCATTTAAATTGAGGACAAGTGCTTACAGAAAACTTGAAATACAAAGTAGTCCAGTGTTTTTCTACTCTTCTGTGATATGACTTGATTGTATCCAAGCTGAATATGAGTCTGGTGTGTTTCTCAGACTAAGTTGTTAGCTCAGCTAGTTGTACATAGCAAAATAATTGCTTGAAACAAAAACAGAGTTGTTTTATGGCAACTCCTACATGTCATGGTTTTAGCAGCGTGGGCTCTTACCTACTCTCTTTTTTTCTCTAGGGCCAAGTAAACCATCTATTAAAGTCTTCAGAAGAACAAGATCACTTTCCTGTAAAAGCAGGGTTTGTTAACGATGATGGTGCAAAGTATCAGAGTATCAATGATAGAACAGAAAGGGATTCAGGGACTGACACAGAAGTGGTAGATAAAGAGAGCGTGATTAATGCTACACTCAAACAGCTGAGAAGTCTTGGAGTGACGATTGAATCGCCGGGCAGAATGAAGAAAAATACACACAAAGTGGAGAATGCCAGGTAAAATACTGACTGTTTTGAGCAGTAACTTTTAGATCCTGCCACAAATGGGAATCAGCTTAGTGAGCAAAGAAGAGACTGTATTTGCTGCCAGTGGGGATTATTTGGCAGCTTGATCTGCATTTTCTGCACAAAGATGAAACACTAGCTCATGCTATGGGTATTTCACATAGGTGTTAGAGCTCTGTTAGCAAATTCAATTTAATGTAACACAAGTAGCTCTAGCCATTAGAGCATCTGGTGATTCTTAAGTATTGTGTGTGTGGAAGCACACAATTCCTTAGAGAAAATGCTTGAGTAACTTCAGTCCTCTGGGCTATGTCAGAATATTCCAGGGAGACACCATTTAAACTTGTGAGGCTGAACATTAAGCAGCAATCATTAGATATTTTTATCACAACCTCTTAACCCACATCTTGCATTTCACCAGTGTAAGTGAAACTGTTATCATAACTTCCACATATATTCAAAATGGGTTCTGTCCTAATCACTTCAGATTGTGAATGCTTTGAATTGAAGTAGAGGGAGGCTGTAGTGGCTGGGCAGGGAAGATGCCTTGGTGAAATGAACAAACAAATGAACAGAAGTAGAATCGAGCAGAATAGAGTGAGTCTTCTCTTCAGCTATATATCAAAAGCTATTTCTAGTTGTACAGAAAAGCTCTTTTCTCTCCATTTCACTTTAAGTTCATCAGATATTTTTACATGTACAAGAAACTGGTATGGCAAACAAGTGAATGAATGTGCCTCTTACTGAAGGACATCTTTAAAAACTAGAACCTTGCCATTGGGAAAGATGAGATGTCCTTGATATCTCTGTTACTGGGTTTGCACCTTTTATTGAAATACAAATTGGAAATTAGATGCTAGCACCCAGAGTCCTAGGGTCAGAGGCATGTAACTTCTCATTTAGCAATGAGAGTTGGCCAACAGCTCAAATCAGCTGTGAACAACCAGCTCTGAAATCTGCTGGAGGTTGCTTCTTCTCCATAGCAGGGCTGTGGATAGCATTGAATCAAGGGAATATCACCAGTGTTCCAAGATATTGTTCTAATCAGTGTGATTAGCTGCAGAGATGCTCTTTAACATATGCAGAATGTCTGGTCTCAGCACCGAGCAGTCTGATTGAGCTGTAATGTTCAGAAAGGAGGAGAAATCTATACAATGAGCAAAATAATTTATCAGATTATTCTGTGAAATGCATACTGCTTTCCCTGTAAATCTAAACTAAGTTTTTGGTGCTTTATTTCAGCATATTAGCTTGCATAAATCCTGAAGCGGTGGTTCCTGGACTAAACTACATGTCATTTGCCAATGTCAGCATGTGTGGCTTAACTCCTAATGTAGCTGATCTGAGCATGGAAGCAAATGCTATAGCACTCAAGTATCTCAGTGAAAATCAGTTATCTAGGCTCTCTCTCAGTCACTCGGGCCAAAATCCTCCTACTGATTTGTGTTTCCAAGACATCTTGCATTCAAATGTGGAAAAGAGCATGGTGGGTCTTAGCTTAATTTCCCCCAACAATATGTCGTTTGCAACCAAGAAGTACATGAAACGGTATGGACTGATACAGGGAGGGGACAGTAGTGAAGATGAAGAGGAACTGCATGTTCAAGATGGCAATTATGGCACTGTCGAAAGTGAAAGTGTGCTGCACAAGAACTTTACCCCTCTGTTGGATGGCTTAAACCACAGGACTGAATTATCCAAAAGAGCTGATGAAGAAACTCCCGTTCATCTGAAAAGTCCCAGCAGAGAGTTGACTGCTAATGCTCTTCTACCAGAATTGAACAGCCCTATATTAAGAAACATTACAAATGAAATTTTTCTTCCCGGAGCAGAACAAGCAAATGAAAACTCGGTTCAGATTTTAAAGGATTTGAAGTCAAAGCACAAATTGTTACCTGGGAAGGTTGAATTCACCGAACAACCTGGCAGGAAAGGTGGAGAAGATATTCAAGTATTCACTGGAAATCTGCACGCTCCAGGCCTTGGAACATTAAGCCAGTCAAACAGTGTGAATTCTGTTGGCACCATTCTTGATGTGAAACAACTCAGGCAGCTGCCGAAGTTGTTCTGAGCATCTCCCCAGATAACTGGCAGATACTGTTTCAAATCTAAAAGGGACCCCTTTGTAAAAGACTACAGGAAACCAAGGATTAAGTTATCTTTTATGAGGTCACTTTATTGTAGCAACATAAAACTTGCAAGGCTGAGCTTTCAATTCAGGTTGATGACAACCACTTCCAGGTGTCTGCATCAGCACTGCTCAGCATGGAAGTCTATTTGCACTTTTGTTTACAGTTAAACATAATTTTGAAGTATCTAGAAGGTGAATCGACTTGAACCCAAGATGTCCTCTTTGCTTAGTTGTAATAATGCTGCTTGTTTTTACATGCTTTTTAATTGACTTTTTTAAACAGTGACTTTTAC
This sequence comes from Gallus gallus, assembly GCF_016699485.2. NCBI lineage: Eukaryota > Metazoa > Chordata > Aves > Galliformes > Phasianidae > Gallus > Gallus gallus. The sequence goes on along the minus strand of NC_052539.1, from coordinate 21,609,295 downwards.
TTGTGCCTACTGTGAAGCCATAGGTCCTGTGTGGCATAGCAGGGGTAATGGAGCTAAAGCACTAACTTCCAGAAGCTTTAAGTGTTTGGATTGCTGTGTGGGTTGTGTTGGGTGGGAAGGGCCGTGTAATCATGGCTTTACTGTGCATACAATTACTTTGATTTCAGGCAAGATGGCACACGTAACAAACTGTATCATGAAATCTTAGAAGGAAATTGGAAAAACTAGCACTTTTATCATTTTTTGTGATCTTTCTCTGGGTGTTTTTTATTTATTAAAATGTACATATTGCTCATAGAGGTCCACGTTTTCATTAAAAAAACAAACAAACAAAACCACCTTCACTTGTCTGTAGTTTTTATGTCAGAACTTGCCCATCCCCAGTCGTTGTGTAGCACGGCTAACAAAGGCACTGCTGGCACTTTGTATTCAGCAATTCCAATATTGGGTGGTGGGATAAGCAAAAATAAGAGAAATTGTTTTACTTTTGTCCCTTATTAACATACAGATTAGTCTGTGAAAGCATTACGGTCTATTACTGAAATTGCTGTTACAGGATTATGGAAGAGGGCTGCTCCACAAGTTGAGGAATTCAACTATCAATTAACTGTTCCCTTTCTGTTAGCGGTTTGACTCCTGTTTGATTCTTTAGGTATAGTAGACATGTCCGTGCTTTCTTTTTCCCTGCTGGAAGTCCCAGGTGCTCAGTGCTGGCTCTGGCAGCTCTGCTTCCTTTGGCAAGTCCTGCCTAAGGCCACGTCAGCCAGCATCAGTGCGGTGTAACGCAGCTCCCTTCTGACCTCCTGGACTTGGAAATGAGACAGCAGCAGTGGAAGTTGCAATTTAGTCCAGTTCCCACCATCCATAACATCCAACCAGGGCTGAATGACAGCGGAGCCATCTGTTTTTGCCCTGGCTCTGCTACATCAACATGCTTTGCATTTAAAACAAAGTTTGTTCAGATCTGTGTTAATGATGGCATTGTCTCAACAGAAGTTCAGCCTCTGGTGCTGACCTTGTCTTTCCTGCTCACGGGGTGTTAAACTAGAAATTAAAGCAACCCACGCTAATGTCCCAGGTCTTTCCTGTTCAAACCCAAAGGACTACAGTAGCTCTGTTAGTTCACAGTAGGTTTGAGTGTATAGTAATTGCTAATTAATTGATTACGCTGGCAAGAGTGTTGTCCAGCACCTACCACCTCCTAGGCCATTGCGAGCCAAAGAATTGGACAAAATAAACCACTTACTATTTCAGAGCAAGGCCTAACTGCCTGTATATGGAACAGAAAGCAGCAGCTTGCATTAAGCTGTGTCAGAATTCCTCTCCTTCTGCCATCACTATGGATATCTGCTGCCTTTCAGGGGAGCTATTACTTTCCTATGCTGAGAAGCAGGGAGTCTGTCCCGTGCTCAATCTCTGGTGGCTCAGGTCCAGGCTTGCTGTCTGGCAGCCTCTTTTCTGCTGAAGTAGTCAAAAAATAGTTAATGTTTTTGGACATTCCACTGGGATGAATGAGGCAATTCGTACCTCTGAGCTATTGTTGTGGGGTTTTGTTCTTTGTTTCCTATTGTAAAATGTCTGGAAACACAGGAAGATGACAGTTGTATCGGTTAATATTCTGAAGGCTTTCCTCAGATGCTTGAGGGCTAAAAGCAATGTGAAAACTAAAGCCCAACTGCTCGCCAACAGCTCGGGGCAAAGATGTGGCAATGCACTGAGTTACACAAATCGCGTAATGCGGGATGGCAAATAGAGCAAGTGAGAGCTGTTAATTTACTGACCAACAAAACAAACCACCCTCCCCTAAAACTGCCTTTCCTTTCAGAGCGTGGTGCTGAGCAGCTGGGAGATGCCCGGCCTTGGAGCTGCGACCAAACTCAAGCTGGGATTTGGGGAGGGGACAGCCCTGTTTAAGGCTTTACAGAGTCAGAATGGCTGGGGTAGGAAGGGACCTTACAGACCGTCCAACCCCCTGCCGTGGGCCGGTTGCCCCCAGCAGAGCAGGCTGCCCAGCACCCCATCCAACCCGGGCTGGATGTCTCCGGGGATGAGGGACCCCCAGCTTCTCTGGGCAGCCCTGTGCCCAGCGAGGGTCCCCCACAGCCACGTGGGTGCAGCTCCCACCCCGCAGGGGGGGCTTCGGCTGGGGGCGTGCAGAAGATGCTCGCCTTCCTAATCTCCCCAGCCCAGCCCCGGCTGTTCTATCTTTAACACTTCCTGTTGGTTAGAGGAGCCGGCTTGAAAATGGTCGTGTTTCCTGGCTGGAGGCACGGCGGAGCTCTCCAACGCGTCGTGACCGGCCCCGCCGCACGCACCCGCACACGCACTGCCGGCGTCGTGAGCGCACCGCGACCCGGGGGGCGAACCTCTCCCACGGCCGCATCCAGAGCGGGAGGCTGAGAGGGGAAGGAGTGAAAGGAAGAATAACAGCTCCGGCATTTCCCCGCCCGAGCCCGTGTGCGTGCAGGTGGCGGGGACACAATAGCGACCCGCGCACCCCCGGCGCATCGCCGCCGGCAGGTGCGGCCGCTGCGCCCGACCCGTCCGCCCCTTTTCCCCCGGGGATGGCACGGCGGAGGTCCGCTCTCCCGTAGAGGGGATCGAGGCCCTTCCCGAGACCGGTCCAGCCGTGATCCCGGCCTCCCCGTGCCATTTCTTTTGTAATTTCGTTGATTTTCGGCTTCCCCGAGGGATCGAAAATCGCTCTCTGCCACCGTCTTTAGGACCGGTGGACGTAGAGATAACGGATGGCACCCTCCGTCATCCCCATCTCTCCCCGCTTCCTCCTCCGGGCAACGCGGGGAGGTGCCCTCATGCCCCCCCGCCCCCACCCCCGTACCCCAAAGCCCGCACGGGGAAGGCCGGCACCGTTCCCATTCCCCCGTTCCCGTTCCCATCTCCTCGTCCCCACGAGCTCCAGCCCCGACGTTGCGCGCCGCCGGGTCCGGCCCTTCCCCCTTTTCTCCCTTTCCCCCCTTTTCCTACACTGTCTGCCCTGAGCCCGGCGCTGAGCTCTCCCCACCTCTCCCACCCCAAATTTCCCGAGGCCGAACTGTTCCCGACCCCTCCCCGTCCTCCAGCGGGGATGCGCGGCCACCCCAATCCGAGCGCTAAGAAAGGACACCCGCACTGCAGCGGGGGACGAAGGCTGCGGATGGGGCCAAAGCAACCCACACCCCTTCCCTCTCTTTCAGCACCCCCACCGATTTATTTTGGCTCATTAAATTTAATTAAGAACGGAGTATGTGCTCCATCAAGGAAAAAAAAAAAAAAAAAAAAAAGAAGCAAAGAACCCCCCCTCCCCCCCCACATCCAAATGCAGGGCCATAATAACCTCCGAGAGGACTAAAATAAAGAATCACCATTCAGACTCGGGCAGCACAGTGCAATATTTTATTGCTCTCTTTTTTATTTTTTTTCCCCCTTCCTTGCAGTGTCTTTTTAAGAGCATCTAAGCACACACACATAAAAAGCTAGAAGGCATTCCGGAGTTATTCCTATGCATATCCCTGCAATAATTTTCCGCTTTCCTTCGATAAAATTGCCAAATAATAATGAATCATTTCATAAATAATGGGTTTAGAAGCTTATCAGGGCAGGCGGGCCACTGCTGGGGCTTTATCTCTCTCGGCCACATTGCAGTAGTGTTCCGCTCTCCATACTAAATAGGAAACTGGACGTGATGTGGAATTAGAGCCTCCCCAGCTGAAGCCACCCCACATTACTACAAATATAGCCGCCGTGCGTAGGCCACAAAATGGCTCCACTCACTTTTCCCAATGAAAAGCAAATGGTGAGTGGGGAGGGATCGGGCCTCGCAGCGGGATGGGGGTGGAGGGGGGCACGATGGGGGGCGAGGGGGGGGGGGATTTGGGGGGCACGCGGGGGGTCTTCTGCGGTGTGTTAAAGACAGGTGAAAGGAGGGGGGAGTCAAATGCGGCTTTTCCACGGTTGGGCTTTATTTTTATTGTTGTTCTCCTTTGATGAGGGGGGGGGCTGAAGTTGCCTTTCCTTGCTAACCTCCCCCCCCCCCTTCGGGTGCGGCCCGCACTATCGGGGTGCTGAGGGCCATGTGGGGCGATGAGGGGTGATACGGGGCGATGCCCACAGCCCCGCCGGGGGGGCCCGGCCTGAACCGACCGCCGGACGGTGCGTGGGGGTTTCTCCCCACCCCGTTCCCCATCCCTTTCCCGCTCCGTTTTGGGGGTAATTCTCCCCTCCAAGGGCACAGGGAGAGGTGCGCGGCCGGGGTGGAAATTTCCTGCCCATCCACGGCCGCAAAACAAAAGGAGTTGGAAGCTCAGAACACAACGGGCGGGGATTTAATGCCCCCCCCCTCCATTTTCTCCGTACAGTTACCCCTAAACGAAACCAAAACGCAACGGATTTGGGGCGTTTTTTGGTTTATTTCGTTTTAAAGAATAATAAAAGCAGAAAGAAGAGCAGAGGAGAAGCCGACGGGTTTATTCCGTTGTTTAACGAAGAGCAAAGCCCCCGTTCGGCATTTCGCTGCGGGGGGGGCACGGCTCTCTCCTTCCTGTTGATCTCAGCGGGGCCGCTCCGGGCGGACACCGGCCCCGGTCCTCCGCGCTGTGCTCCGCGGCTCCGGGAGCGGCCCCGCCGCTATTCGCGGCCCCATCGGAACGAACCAACCCCGACCCCATCCGGAATCTCCTTCCCGGGGATTCAAATCCAAAAAAACCCCCACCTGATTCAGCCCCAAAATATGTGGTTTTTTTTTTTCCTCCTTTTCTCCGCTTTTTACTTTTCTTTATTAATATCCCCCCTAAACGTATTATTTTTTCCCCCAAATATCCCAGCTTTCCCCTTGAATTTATCATCCTTTTCCCCCGAAGACACCACTTCTCCCCGCTCCGCACAGCTGCGGGCCGTGTGCCGGGGCCGTGCGCGGTGCCCCCGTCCCCGCGGTGCCATTCCCGTGTCCCCCAGACCCACCCTCTCTCTCTCTTTCTCTCCCCCCCTTCTCTTCCTCCCAGGCTTTAGCAGTTTTATCCCGATGCGGGTGTCCTTCCTCTCTGTAAAGTCGTAAGTACCTCGAGGTGGGAGGAGTAAATTCAGCCTGACACTGAGAGCGCTTTTGTTGAAACGGGAGAGACTCGCGGTGTCCCTACTTAAATATGACACATGTGAGTAATCTCTTCCTATACAATATGGGAATAGGCAATTAGATGCTCTTTCTGGAGGGCTGGCAGGGCGGGGGGAGGCAGTAAAGCTTTGGGTTGAATGGTTGTTATTATTATTACTATCGTTATTATTATTATTATAGATGAGAGTTGTGATCAAAATAATAATAATAATAATAATTTTCTCTGGGGTTGGATCAACCCAGAAATGACAATAATTGACCCAAAGCGAAGCAGCGGGGATGTCGGGAATGAGATCTGCTCCGTTATTTATAGGGAGAGGAGAAAAAAAAAAAAAAAAAAGGAAAGAAAGAAAGAAAGAAAGAGCGAGGAGGGAGGTGGGAGAAGGAGAAATAGTCGCGATAGGGCTGCCCGCCCTCGGCTCTGTCGCGATAGTTTCGTTATAGGGGAGAAAGAAGGGAGCGGGGACGCAGACAATTGTCGTGCGCGGCCGCGGCTGCTCCGAGCCGGGGCCCCTTCCTCCTTCCTGCTGAGCTCATTGGGGGTGCGGGGCTTTGTGTGAGCGCTTCTCTCCCCCCCCCCCCATTCGGCAGCGCCTGGAGCTCTGTTTCCATGTTGAAAATTAATAACAATTATTCTCATACGAATAAAGTGAGAATTGCACCTCAATGGGCCGAAATGTCCTCAAAACGGAGCGGGGAGAACCCCCGGCCTCCTTCCACTTCCCTGTCCCTGTGGGTGCGGTGTGGGGCGGGGGGGGAGGGGGGGGGGGGTCCCAGGGTCATTCGTACAGGGGTACAAGGGAGAGGGGGTGGGGGTGTTTCTGCCGTGACGTCACGCCGCCGCTGCGTGACGTCACGCCGCCGAAGCGGGGGGACCCCCCTGTCGGGTTCGGGCCGCCCCGAGCGCTGCTCTCCCCGCAGGACGATGGACAGGCCGCCCGCCCCGCCGCCCCCCAGCAGTGACCCCCGCGATGCCCGCCGCCACGACCCCGAAGCGGAGCCCACGAGCGAGCCCGACAGCAGCCGCGGGGGCATGGAGCCGCCGGCCGAGCCCCAGCTGCTGCTCAACGGGGCGGCCAAAGAGGCGGGCCGACCCTCCCCCGGGCCCCCCGCCGCCGCCGTGCCCGTCATCGAGCTGGTGCGCCGGGGGGGCTCCTTGGACATAAAAAGCCGAGAGGCGGCGGGGGAGGCGATGCAGAGAGCGCCGGGCGCCGAGCCGTGCCGCGCCGCCGAAGCCGCCTGCGAAGCCCGCATGGTGCAGCTGAGCCCCCCCGCGCTGCCGCTGCAGCCCCCCGGCAGGGCCATGCTCTACAACCTGGGGCAACCGCTGGGCACCATCGGCAGGTCCGTGCCTCCCCCCGGCCCCCACCGCGTCCCCGGGGCTGAGGGGAAGGAGAGGAGGGAAGGGGGTTGGTTGGGGGGGGGGGGTGAGGGGAGCTGAGTCATCGCCAAAAAAAAAAAGAAAAAAGAGAAAAGAAAAAAAAAAGGCAAACTTTGCGAAGGAAGAAAGGGGGGAAAAAAGAGCAAAACTGTCGTTCCTGGAGGGGGGGAAGGGGAAGCCTGGCAGAAACACCACGGGTAGAGCCGACATGGGGTGTTTCGCTGTGGTCCTGTAGTGGAGTACGGGGAGGAAAGGGGTTGAGCTGTGCGGTGCTCCCGGAGCTCCCCCGCTCAGCCCCAGGGACGGAAAATGGCCCCACGGGCACAGCGCGTATCCCACGCCGGGCGTCCCTTACATCCCCCGTGGGCTGCGGGGTCCGGGAGCATCTCCCGAGAGGTCGGGGCCGCCTCACGCCGCTCTGCCTCTGTTTGCAGCGGGTTCTTCGGCGAGCCGGACTCCTTCTCCATGTACGGCAGCAACCGGGTGAAGAGGAGACCGTCGCCCTACGAGATGGAGATCACCGACGGTGAGTACGGGGAAAAGCCCAAAATGTGGAGAGGGATTATCATGGGATGCAGAGAGGGCCACCCCCCCGGCTCGGGGAAGGCACGGCACAGATCCGTGCGCAGCGTGGTTGGTGCCATTGGGAGCAGCGTGCGGGGTTGGTTGGGGGCAGCCGGTCTGAGATGAATAGCAGAGGAAGGCACCGTGCTGGGGGCTGTGTTGAGGTGTGGGGTCCAATGGCGGGGATGGGTTGGTGGTTGGACTGGGTGGCCTTAGAGGTCCTTCCCAACCTCAGTGGTGCTACGGCTATAGAAATAGACACGCCGCTTTCTAAAGAGTAGACGGTATTTGATGGTATCCAAATGTTTGTCTCCAGGTGTGTACAGGTAGGGCCCAGCCTTGCAGATCCCACCTCATGTAAATTTGCAAAATTAGGATCAGTTTGAGGGGGAATACACGTACCGGATGGTGAGGTCTGGGCATGAGGAGTCAGCACATGTCACCACTGCTGGGCTGTCCCTGTGCTCAGGTGGTGACGGCACACTGCAGGAGAACAGGGACAGCACACAGCGACAGTGCCCCATGTGCAAAATACACACACGTGTGGAGATGGAGATGTGAGAAAATATCTGAGAGGATATTCTGTAATTTTGGAAGCTCTTCCTGCTGGTTTTCCTCAGATCTGTAATTACAATTACAATTTAACAAGCATCGATCGACCCATTGATTGGAACAAAATCCAGGCATAACTTTGCAGCCAACTGCTTGGCTTAATTAGGGGGCTTCTTTGGGAGAAATGAAGCTCTTCCATTATAATACAGCTAAGGGGTATTTTAAATTTCTCCACTGCCTGACACACTTTGGCCCAAACCCGTCCCCTCTTAAAAATACGCTTAATTCAGTCGCTGGCATTGATGCAAGAATCAAACACTGTAGTGGTGTCAGAATTTGTTACATTCTTGATCTTGTTTGGGGAGGAAAATGGGCAGGTTGATATTTGATTTCAGCATGTTATGAGACGATGCTGCTTAGCTTCCCATGGATGAGATGTGCTTGAAGCCTGTGAAGATTGAGATTTTTGGATAATTAACACGATCCACATTTTTTTTTTCCTTATCCCTTTATGAGAGCAAAAAGGTGTTAAGCTGCACCTCTTAAATCCAGGGCTGTGTGCTCTGTTTTGTCCAGAAAGGGCATTTAAGAGCAGGAATTGTATTGCCGTAGGAGATGGCAGCACGTTGTCACTGCACTCAGCAGAGCCAGGCAGCGCCGGTGGCTGAGCTCCCTTCGGTCCCCATAGAGGAGAGATGGTGTGTGATGGGAATCCCACAGCCCATCCTTTGGGGTGCATCTCATCAGTGTGTTAATTGAAAAACTTTGCTTCGAAACCTGTGGTGATTTGCACTGCCCGCGATGTTCCCCATTCCATCCAGCATGGTCATTCTCCCATCGTTTCTTGGGGTTGCTGTGTCCTTCCATTGTTGGTGTGTCCTGGAGGTGAGGATGGAGATGGCTGATGGCAGTGTCTCCTTCCACGCACTGCTTTTCTGTGGATCCCAGGACCTGCAGTCCCGATTTTACTTCTGGGCAGACTTCTGCTTTGGGTCTCTCCCAGCATTAAGGCAATATCACCTCATGCCATCAGGAGCTGCCTTGATGAGCTGAAAGGAGGACTGATAGATGGAGAATGGATGATTTCATTCCTGAGCACAGGAACACCTCCTCTGTTACATGCCCTACAGGAATATGGCTGTAAAATTAGAAATGTAGCTGGCACTGACAGTAGCAGAGCCAAATGGTCATCACTGGCACTTGGGAGACCTTTCTCCAATCAGTGTCTGATGGAGAGTGCTTGCACTGATGGACAAGAGGGAGCAGAAGGTCCATGGGGCAGCTGGAAAGCTGCTTTGTCCTCCTCCCACGGTCACCCTTGAGGCAAGGACACTGCTTCCAGCGTGTGTTACACCAGGGTGAGTCCTGCTGCCCCATCACATGAAGCACCCGGAGGGCTGGTGATCTGTGCCAGCTCTGGATCCCGGTGGCATCAGGGCAGAAGGAAGGTCTTGGGACCTTGGAGCTGTTAAAGCCTCAGCTCATGCCAATTTCCCCTGCCCCAGTGATGTGACTTTTGGGATAGAAAAATAAAGCCATCTGACGAGCTAGCCTTTTAATAGGACCTTTGTTGCTGAGATACCCTAAAAATACACGTAATGGTGAGCCATTCTCCTTGGAGAGCTAAATTTAGGCATCTCAGGGGGCGTCTAATAAGGTGCAACTCAACTTTTCCCTTCCATTGAACGGGAGCTGTGGCTGTTGCGGCTCCTTGATTAGCTTCCTGCTAGTTGGAAACTCCTGGTCCTGTGCCTTGATGATGGGACTAAAATAGAGTGATGTGAGAAATGAGCAAATTATTAAGTGACCAGGGAGGTGGTGGAGTTTCAAGAACCATGGAGATGAGGGACTGAGGGACACGGTTAGTGGACCGTATTGGTGGTAGCTGGATGGTTGGGCTGGGTGATCTCAGCTTTTCCAACCTTAATGATCCTATGATGCTCTGATTCTACGACCCGGTAGGCGCTGCTAATAACTGTATGCCATTGCAATTGCAGGTCCTCACACGAAGGTGGTCCGCCGCATTTTCACCAACAGCCGGGAGAGGTGGAGGCAACAGAACGTGAACGGAGCCTTCGCAGAGCTCCGCAAGCTCATCCCCACGCACCCGCCCGACAAAAAGCTCAGCAAGAATGAGATCTTGCGCCTGGCTATGAAATACATCAACTTCCTGGCCAAGCTGCTCAACGACCAGGAGGAGGAAGGAAACCAAAGGGGCAAAGTGAACAAAGACTCGGGGATAGTCCAGGAAGACCTCCTGCAGGACATGCTGTCTCCGAACTCCAGCTGTGGAAGCTCTTTGGATGGAGCGGCGAGCCCGGACAGCTTCACGGAGGAGCACGACACGCTCGACTCCAAGCACGCACGGAACCTGCACCACACCATCCTCCCCGTCGAAGGCAGCGCACAGCGGTGATGACCCCAAATCGCTCCCCGAGCGCTCAGAGGGTGGCGAGACCCAGGCGGGTGGGATTTGGGACCCGGCCCTTGGCTCCCCGTCCTCTCGGCCCAGGTTGGCACGTTGGCCAACCGAATGGGATGGACGCTCGGTGTTTAGGTACGGGATCGTACGAAGAAGAAAAGCATTGAAGTCGTCTTCGTTGTACATACTGATTCTAAGGACAGGAGGGGAATGTGGCCAGCACCCCTCCGGCATTCTGAGGGTTTTTGGGGCCACCTGAGGGTCACTTCTCAAGCAGTCGCACGGCTGGGACATGAGGAATGAAACATAGGGCTGTGGAGCACAAGCAACTGGTCCGAGCCATGCTCCCGTTGACCAAGACCTTCTGACTGTATCTTTTTAATGAGGTGAAAATGCCCTCAGCAAAAGAACTATTAAAAGGATTGAGACTGTCTTTTTTCTCTATCTCTACTTTTTTTTTTTTTAATTGTTTTTGTCCCCTTTCCTTTCCCTTCTACCTAACGTTGGATTGTTTGGGGTGTTGTATTTATGACGTGAGATTCCTTCTGTTCAATGCCGTCATGCAGTGTCCACTGAACATAAAGGTACATAGGGTGTTCTGTGCTCCCCACCGCCCCCTGAGCCCCCAACCCCAAGCTGTAACACAGTGGGTGAGGTCCTGCAGTGGTCTCCTCAAGTTTCCCCAGAGGTTTCTGTAGGGCTGAGCTTCTCTCAAGGAAGATGAAACTCAGAATAGGTTAAGGAGAGAAAAGTTGACTAGTGATGCCTCCCCTTGAACCAGGGACTTCTTTGAATGAAAAAAGGCAAAAAGGAATCAATGATGCATCAACAGTTCGTGTGTACATAGGGTTATAAAAGGGTTTCGGTGGTATGCTTTGAATGTTTTGGTTTTGTTGTGTGAAAGTGGTGGTGGTAGTGCACCCCTGCAAGCGCCCACAGGCTGGATGCAATTAGACAGTAGGAGTCCCTTGATTGGCTGAGGCTGGTAGGAGCCACAGCCGTGCTGTATCTCCTGGCATGGGGTGAGCGCTAAGAGCGCTGATGGGATCATCCCAAGGGCTTAGGGGCTGCAGGGATGGTTTGGGGCCAAGCGTCTGTGCTCTGTGGTTCCTCCGTTTCAAACCATGTGTGGAGGCTCCAAGGCAAAGAAATCACTGCGTTACACCAAAATCCAGACAGGTCCTTCATAAGGGAGAAAGCCTTCGAGCTTGGTTTTAGGGCCTCTTGTAAATAATAGGCTGAGACTTTCCTCAGCATGGAATGGGTGCGTTGGGTGGGATGTGCTTCGAGCCCAGCCCCAGATTCTCAGAAACCAACAGCTTCGCCCAGCATGTAGTGGGGAGAAGGAGGACGATGCCCTCCTGGACCCAGACCCTGCGTACAGGGATGGCTTAAGTGAAGGGGTTACCATGGGGCAGTGCTGAGCACGAGGGGCTGCTGTTGTCACCGGTGTCCCTGGGGATGGGCAGGGGGTGGTGACCCAGGGGGGGGGGGGGTTGGGGTCTCATTCACTTTTTGTCCAATTATTGCAAGAAAAAAACACCAACACTCCGAGATTCCTCATTCCCCAGAATTCTGGTTGGTTTTCTTTTTATTTCTCCCTTCTTGGTAGCTGTAACAGTTGGCCAATGGTACAACCTCCTCGGTCCCCATACGCACACCTGCCCATAGCACGCTGCCGTCCTGCCGGGGTATGTACAGTTGTCCTTTAATCGTGATTGAATGGTACATTTCCCCCCCCCACCTCACCCCCCCCCCCCCCGCCTGCTTCACGTCTCCGTGTGTGGAGCATCGCCCCGGTTCTGTTTGAACAGCACTGCCGCTCAGTGTCGTACCATGTGATTGAATCCTCCCTCTGCCATTCTTTTCTCTCCCGGTCCCGTCCCCCTCCCTGCCTCCCTCCCTTTGGCTTTCTGCATTTTTTTTCAGCAGAAACGAGGTAACCAGACCCGGTACCCCGACTCTCGACCCACTGTGGATGTGCTATTTAGAAAACACATTTGTTGTAATGTGTGTGTATATATAAATATATATATATAATGAATATATCAAGAATATTTCTAAATAAAGTTTTACAAAGCAGCCTCCGCTCGCTTTCCTCTCTCCCCCCCCCCACCTCGTGCCCATTGGCACTTCAGCTCTGTGCCCAGCTGGGAAAAGCTGCCAACAGCCAGCAGATCCCTTGCAAAACCATTTCCCCATCCTGAAAGCAGGAAGGAAGCGGTGGTATGGAGCAATCCCCCGTGTTGGGCGGGCGCCTGGGCACTGCCACCCACTGTGTGCGTGTCCCCAGAGGTCCCTCAGTGGTGGCCTTGCCCCTCTGTTGGGGATGGGGCTGCTGGGGGCAATGCTGCCGTGCTCAGAGCCGGGCAGTGTTTGCCTATGGCTCAATAGGCAGCGATAGGCAATGGTGGGTAGTTATAGGGATTCCTCCTTTATTTTAATTAGAAAAAAATAGAAATGCATGCCAGAGCCTGGTGCACACTAAAAAAGCAGTTGAGCTGGTGACATCAGCCATTTATATGTGCATTTAAGTGTATATTTATATATACATAAATATATATCATTTATAGGCAATACTGAAGATGGCATAAATACACATATACATCATTTACAGGCTATGTTGATGGCGGTGTACGTACGTATATACGTATCATTAATGGGCTATGTTGGAGATGGCATATATACAGATATACATCATCTATAGGCTATGCTGAAGGTGAATACAGCTGCAGCATGCCACTGCCGTGCCGTGAGCAGGAGGACAGCACTATTCCCTTCCACCCCTATGACTTTGGCAGTTGCCATCAGGGTGGGCAGAGCCCCAGGGTTGAGGCGTTGGGTGTTATCTGCTGCCAACCCCATCACTGCTGCACAGATGTTCCAACCCCATCCCCACTCTGTCCCGGATGGAGCTGATAGCTCTCGCACCCTTTATCTCTCCCTCCCACATCCCATTCTGCTCCCCCCCCCCCCCCTCCCTGCCCAGGACAAGTTTCTCTCCTCCTCCCCCTTCATGCAGCCCTTGCATGTACCCAAGGTGAGGGTTTACAACCACTCCCTACACATATACACCGAACATACCGTTGGTGTCAGATGGAGCCAACTGGTTATGGACATCACCTTCAGAAGTGATGGGGATTTTGGTCCATCTCCTACTGCGGGGAATGTTTTGGCAAATCATAGAACGGCACTGAAAGGTATTTTGTTCACCCACCTTCTCCTGTGCCCCTGGTGATATGGAGGCTCCCAGGGGCAGAAAATCCCCGGTCACACTGTGCTCCTGCGATGGCTGTGGCGCAGATGGAATTAGGAAGGAGGGGAAGTGGCATTTAGATTAAATTGAATTCAAACTACAAGAAAAGAGAGAAGGTGGGAGGAGCACGTGCTTAGAGCCAGCAGAACGAGAAACAAAAAAGCAAAACCACCCCAAATTTGGGCAGCTTTCATTGTCCAGCCTCATTATCTGGCTTTAATTACAACCTGTTTGGGAAAGCCACGCTCCAGGGCAGCCTAGACTGGGAAAAGAGCAGGTACCTGCATTGCTCCGTGCCCTCCCACATTACCAAATCAAAATATGCTCACGGAACAACAGGCCCCAAATATTCCCACCCACGCAGGCGATGGGAAAGCTTCGCCTTCATTATTAGCGGCCATCGACAACTGGGAGCGGTAATTTATTGCTGGCAGAGCTGCTCCCCGCTCATCCCACGGCTGCCAGGGTTCCCACAAAGCCACACAAAGGCTGCGGGTGCCCAGGGGACCGCATGCTGTCACGGGTAGAGCCGTCCTCCTCCCAGCCCTCCCCTGCCTGCCTGATTCTCCTGCCTCTCCCTTTGCTTCTTGCTGCCCGACACTTAAGCACCGCTTGGGGCTCCCTGAGTTGTCACATTCCGGGATAAGGCTCGTGGTGATGGCCAACCCTATTGGGAACGGAGGTGGAGATGCTCCGAGGCACACAGGGCTCCAAGGAGCCTCATGTCAGGGGTCCGGCCGTCATCTTCAGGTTTGTCCCCCCTCGGACACATCGATTCTTCCCCCCCTCCTCGAGCTATTCTGAGACGCCCCAGTGACCTTTAGGGGAACAATTTGCCATTGTGTTTTGGTGAAGCCCGGCCTCTATTTTTACACTCTGTTTTGCTGATGCGGGCAAAGAGAGCGAGACGGGAATCCAGCAGGAAATGGGAGGGAGCGTCTGGAGAGCAGTTCAATCTGCCCCGGCCCTTTGATGTGCCGGGATTGGGGCCGGGCCGGGCCGGGACAGCGGCGGGGATGGGGCTGCGTGACCCAGCGGGGCTTCGCTTGTGTCCCTCCCAGCACTCCACGTGGATCGGGTTAGGGGGGAAGTTTTGTACTCGGGGTGCTGAGGCACAGCCGGCCAGAGAGCTGTGGGTGCCCCATCCCTGGAGGTGCTCAAGGCCAGGCTGGACGGGACGTGGGCAGCCTGAGCTGGTGGAGACACCCAGCCCACGGCAGGGGGTTAGGCTGGGGTGCTTTAAGGTCCCTTCCAACCCAAACCATTCTGTGATTCTGTCATTCAAACCGAGTGAGATGATTCTTTAATGCTACCCCGTACGTCCTATCCCATCTCCCATCACCCGTCTCCCAACCAGTGCCGATCTCACGTACGGCGCTCGATGTCCGCGCTCACTTCTGCACGTGCAGCCTTCGCTGCCGCCTCTCTGGAACGGGCTCGGGGCACTCCACGTCGCAGATAAACGCTGCATCAAAGATACCGCAGCTCACCCGCTTCCTGCCCGCCGGCGGGGCCGGGACCAGCGGGGCCGCTCGGGGCTGTGGCTGCTGCCGGCCCGGGGCCGCCTCCCGCCGCCACTACCCCGAACTGCCGGCAGAGGGCGCTGCGGGACGGCCGCAGCCACGGCCGAGCGGGTCGGGAGCTGCCGGCACTGCCCGGTATCTTACGGGTTCGTCTCATCCCTTTCTTTCCTCTTTCCCCTTTTCCCTTTTTCTTTTTCCCATTCTCTTTTACCCTTTTCCCTTCCTCCTTCCCCTTTTCCCCTTCTTCCTTCTCCCTTTCCCCTTTTCCTTTTCTCCTTTCCCCTTATTCTCTGTCCCCGTTTTTCCTCATTCCCTTATTCCTTTTCAATTTTACATTTTCCCCCATTTGCTTTCCTTTTTTCCCCCTTTCCTCTTTCTTTTCCCTATTTTAATTTTTCCCTTTTCCTCTCCTCTCCTCTCCTCTCCTCTCCTCTCCTCTCCTCTCCTCTCCTCTCCTCTCCTCTCCTCTCCTCTCCTCTCCTCTCCTCTCCTCTCCTCTCCTCTCCTCTCCTCTCCTCTCCTCTCCTCTCCTCTCCTCTCCTCTCCTCTCCTCTCCTCTCCTCTCCTCTCTCCTCTATTTTGCACCCCTCTTCCTTCCCCAGGTTCTCCATTTCTTCACACCCACGGAAATGGCCCCTCCACACCAATGGAAATGGCAAAGACACCCCCAGGAGCCCTCACCTTTCATACTTCAGCCCCACATAGGGCTGCACTGGAGGCAGAAGGTGCTGTGACTTCCCCCATTATCTGCACCTGTTTGTTCGGGTCACAGCCAGCACAGCGACTTTATTTTATTATTATTATTATTGTTATTTCTTTCCTTTTTAATTTTGCAGCCAGCCAAATGCTGCAGAACCCAGAGGCGAAGCAGCCAGGCCAAACCCTGCCCTGTGTTATGGAAATCGCGGCTGCCACCCGGCAGATGCGGGCTGCGGAAATAATGCGGCTGTTGAGCCGACACAGAGGAGGAGAGGGGAGCTTTTGTCTGGCACTCGCCGGGGCTGGAGAACACTTGTCGAGCAACAACTGGAACTCCTTGAAAAGAAGTGGAGGTTATTAGGAGTGTTTCTCTCGGTGCCGACGGCCCCGTTATTTTTCCCTTCAGATGCCAGGCAGGATCTGCGGTGTTGGGAGGGAGAAAAGAGAGACCACCTGACAGCACGCTGATGGTGAAGGGAATAAATAGGGCTGGAGGCAGCCGGCAGGGCTCTGGCAACTCGGACCCCGTGTTTCAAGGGTGCTTCGCCTTCCCCGGGGTAACTGGGGCAGCACAATGATCAGCTGGCCTGGGAGACGTCCATCCATCCCTCTATCTGCCCGCCTATCTCTCCCTCTGTCTCGCTGCACATCCCTCCAGCCCCCTTTCTCTGGTGTGCAATAAAAAGCAGCGATGCCCTTTCCGAAGCCAGGAGCAAAATGAATGCCTTCTCTCCCTAATTCAGGTAGCTCCTCATAAATCTTCCCAGCTTCGGCGTGGTCTCCTAGGACTCCTGGGGCAGTTGGGAACCTATGTAATCAGCTCGGACGATCAGCTCTGTTTGTCGCTCTCCAGTTGCCGAAAAGCCCTTTGAACCCTTTGTGTCTTTATTGAATGATCCCGGAGTCCCCTGACGATTTTGCCAGTCTGGCCCATTCTGCACACCAGCTCCTGGGTTAATAACCCACTGAAATCCCGCAGTGATGTGCGGAGGGTGGGGAGAGCCATGGCCCCACTGCCAAGCCTCTTATCGCAGCATCTTCCCATGTCTCCTCCTCGGCGCTCCCACGCGCTGCAGATTTCCATGCAAACACAAAACGTGGCCAGCAAGGAGGGCTCCGAGCCAGCATGAGAGCATCCAGGGAAAGATACACCTGGTGCTGGGAGAAGAAAGCTGGAAGTCCCCCTTGGGGAGACTCAACGGGGGCTGGGACGGATGAAAAGCCCCAAGCTGCCTTGGGTGAAGTGTTTCTTTGTAGCACATTTTAGTGCCTTTTTGGTTTCAGTTGGTCAGGAGTCAAACAGAGGGATGGTGGCTGCTGGCAGAGGTTTGCTGTGATGCTGAGCCCTTTGGTAACACTGCTCAGGTTCCAGCCTGCTGGCAGCAAATCCAGAGCTGTCCAAGCCCAGGAGGATTCCTTCCATCAGGGAAATGCTCTGCTGTCCTCTTTAGGAATCGTTTGAGTTGGGAGGAACCCTCAAAGGTCACCTGGCCCAATTCCCCTGCCATGAACAGAGAGAGCCGTGTCCATCTGCAATGGCCAGGTCTCTTGCCACCTGCCCCAGCGTCCCCAGCCATCCCATCCCACGGTGATCACCATCCAGATCTCCACCTCTTCTCCGCTCAGTCTTCCCCAAAGGCACTGTTGGTGTTTCTCCTTCTGAAGGATGCTGCCCTCCACACACCACAACTTAGTATGGACCACCATCAAGTAGTAGGCAAAGTAACCTAATCTATGAGCGCATTAGGGTGTCGGAAAACAATAATCCAAGAAGGAAACACATTATCTGTCCTTGTTACTTTACAAAGTAATTTAAATTAATTTTTCCCTAGAGTGGTTAGGGAGCACTGCAACTTGCCCTTGCCTATTCTCTCCGGCTAATGAAGCTTTACCAGAGACTGCTCGTGAATTCCTATTAAGACCTCATCTTAGAGGTTACAGGGCAAAGCAATTTCTGCTCCTGGGAAAGATGCCTATGAATTTGTAATTGTAAGGCCGTGTTTGATAGGGATTAGCATCTGAAAGGGGTAGAGTGGTGGGTAGCAGAGAAAACATTATTTCAATTAGCGGAAGAAAAGCAACTTAACATCTGATTACAGTTTACACTTTTAATTTTCTCCTATTCTGGCATCTGGGATAATTATTTCCTGAAATCATCCACACCCACCGAGCAGCCAGCTCTTCCTTTCTCTTCCTCCTGGTCATGGTGGTGGTGATTGACATGGGAATGGCTGATGAGCTGGCTTTGTTCCTTTCTGTTCTTCTCCCGGGCTATAGCCGGACTCAGGGAATCTGGGCATGGAGGGGAGGATGCTGTGCCAAACCTGACTGAAATAAGATGTGGTGTTTCCCATCATGCCGAGGAGGTGTAGGACGTGGCGGAGCTTTGCTCAGTTGTTGGGTTCATAGCTGGTGTGGTGGTCAGCAGCACGGCACAGTGCTAATGCCCTTCTCTCCTACTAACAAAACAGTGCAACTGGGAAAACATTTAAAGAGACTGGAAATGCCCTGGGAGACCTGAAGGCCAGAGCTTTCCTCTGCGCTCAGGAATTGCCTCTCATCACTTACTTACCTTCCTCGCAGCCTACAGAGGCAGATGCCTTTTGCTCTGTACGGACCTGCCGCAACCCACGGTCCTGCTGCTTTTCTCTGCCTTATTGGTCTCCTGCTTCCTAATGGCGATGCAATCGGTTTTCAGACCGGGGATTCCTCGTAAGAAGGCACGTTGTTATTTAAGGAAGATCATGAAATCCATCCTTAATGAAAGGACAGGAGAAACCCCTTCCACCAAGTTACGCCGAAGCCCGAGATTATCATTTTTATGGGCTTCCAATCTCTCCAGCCTTGCGTCTTATCAGCAAATGCAGCTGGAGGCTTCAAAACACTCCCAGCTTGCTGCTGATTTTGTGGGATGAAGATTAGAGATGATCAGATAGTGAATTATTCATTCCACTTGATATCTCTGGGCAGGAGGGAATATCCGAGCACGAGTCAGCTCCCTCCTTGCTGTCTGAGCATCTTCCAGCGGTATTAGGGAAGAGCGGAGGCAAGGGGCCAGGCTGACATGAACACAGAGTTGGAGCCCCGAAGCCAATGGCTCCACCAGGCTCCTTCACCTGGTGGGCAAAGAAGCAGCAGCAGAGGTTTAAAAACGAATGAGGGTAGATTTACATTGGACGTAAGGAGATTTTTTCATGATGGGGGTAGTGAGGGAATGGAACAGCTTGCTTTGGGAAGCTGTGGTTGTTCCATCAATGGAACTGTTCAAAGCTGAGTTGGATGGGGCTTTGAGGTCCAGTGGCAGATGTCCCTGCTCATGGTAGAGGGATGGGTTAGGTGGTCTTTGAGATCCCTTCCAACCCAATGATTTTGTTCTCTCAGAGGAAAATGAAGAGAGTAGCCCAGTCCTTGGGTGGACGAAGGGTCTCAGACACAGCATTGATTTTAGGGACCACCTACCAGCCCTTGTGGGACCTCTTTCAGCCATGTAACAAAATACAAGGTGGGATGAAGGCCCCATGGAACACGGGGGGTTGGGACAGCCGTGCTCTACTGCACGATGGCACGTGGGTGCCAGCTGCCTCTGAGCATTGGTTGTTACCCAGTCCAATTGGGCACTGTTTCATGAAGTTCCTCTGGGGGTGGTGGCTCTGGATGTCCCTTGTCCTTCTCCCTGCTTCCCAGACCTTGCACAACCCTTCTGCCAAGTGACTCTGCCACTGAATAACCGGCCAAGGAAATAGCTCACCCATTGCAGGAGGTGAACGTCCTGCCAGCCCCGACTCGACCCTGCTGGGGAGTCTGGGTGAAAACCCACGTTTTTAATGGAAGAAAAGAAAAAATCTTTTCTTTTTGCACTGTTCAGGTTGGCTTCTGTCTGCTTTATCTATTCATTTATTTATTTTCGTGGCTCTTTCTGGTGACGTGGGGGAGGGAGATGGGGTGGATGAAAGAGGAGAGGAGGATGGGAGGGAGGGAGGAAGGAAATGAAGGAAAAAAGAAAAACAACCTCCATACAAACACTGAAGCCCACAACGTTTCTCAAAGAGGAACTGGCATCTGCTCTGAGCCGTATCACCCAGGAACACATTTTAGGCTCAGGAATGCGCTCTGAGCCAATGTTAATGTTGGCTAAAAATAACAAAAGAAAAATAGAAAAAAAAATAGAGGAAGAAATGTCAATTTTTTGGAGGATATCAACATAATCCTGAAATGCCAAGACCTGGATTTGTCCAAGTCCTGTTCTATGGGAAACAGCTCCTAAGAGTCCCTTGGAGAGAGCCGGGTTGGGGCTCAGTGCTGCAGAGGGAATTGCCCTTCTCTGCCTCAGTTTCCCCCTTCAGTAAAATGGCTCCAAAAGGGTTTGCTCTGCCACATCCCTGTGCTGCTGAGAGCATAAGCGTGGCGGATGACAACACTTCCAAAGTGCTGCCATGGGAACTTGCAGCTTCTTGTCTCTGCTTCGCGTGCTCCCACTGCCAGAATCACAAAAGGGCGAAGTGGTGGTGAATTATTTGTTGGACTTTCTGATCTTGTCCCTGCAGTAAACCCATTGCCATTGCGGTTCCTCATCCGACCCCCAGGCCTGGCTGAGTGAGTGCAGCCGAGCAGGTGCCAGTGGGCCCTTTGGCCACAGTTGTGCATACCTCCCTAATAGCTGCCATGGGCTCAGCAGATGCCTCGGAGCAGAGAAGAGCTTTGAGATAAGCAAAGGAATGAGTGCCTGCCCTCATGGCCAAGGGCAGAAGAACCCTGCCTTAAGTTTCTTCTTTCTTTGCAAATCAGCCCTGCTGTCCCTGGGGCTGAGCTGAGCAGAGAAGATGGGAAGAAGTCCCCGAGTATGGCGGGGCTGAGCGTGATGCGGACGCAGGGTGGGCAGCAATAGGTGGCAGATGCCACAGGTGCTGCACTTTCTAAAGGCAGCCCCAGGACTGGGCGTTGGTGAAGCTTTCTGCTGAAGGCAGGCTTTCTTTTTCCTGGTGGGGTTGTACTAAGGAACAAGTAGCCAAGAGCACAAGCCCTGCATGCTTCTTTGGAATGGATAACATGCAAATAAGTCACTGGGAAACCAAAGGTCACTCTCATTACTATTTCTTCCTAAGCCAGCTCATCCCCTTTGGTTTGTAACAGCATTGCTTTTACAGGGACACACTGTGGGCAGATCCTTCCCAGGTGCGTGGAGAGAGTCCCCTCCTTGGAGAGCCCTTTCCCTGCATGAGCAAAGCTGGTGGGGCTGAGGCTGAGCCCACCTTGTGCTGCATGGGGGACTGAGGCGTGGGGAGATGAGTGTGCAAAGGAACCTGTGGGAAAGCTGGGGGCTGGGCTTGTGCTCCTCCAACCCATCTCCAAATATAAATGGCACTGCTTGAGGTCTGGGGAAAGAAAACAAATGAAGAGCAGGATGTCAGCAGCGCTGTTATGTGTTTCTATCTCTTGTGGTATCAGAAAAACTTCAGGATCAGCCCTGAAGGCTCAATAAAACCAACGCTCAGTTTATGATGTTTAATAGCCTCTATCTAGCAACGCCTGTGATAGAGGAGGCAGCAATCAGCAGCGAGGCCGGTTTAATAAAGGGATGTTTCTAAGCCACAAATGTGTTTTCCCAGCTTGTTAATGACACTTGGTGCAAAGGACAGCAGCATTCCTCTCCTGTACCTGGCGCTCCGTTTCCCTGCTGAGCTGTGCTGTGAGTGTGGGCTGTGCTCTGTGGGTGCTCCCCAGGACTCCCTTGCTGGGATGGGGCATGGGGGTGGGAAGGGGTTCCTCGGGGAGCCCCAACCCCTGCACTGTGGGACAGTGGGGCTGACGGGGAGCTCTCAGGGCTGACATTTCAACTCTCTGCTCGGCCGCATTCCCCAAAGGCCACAGCAGGGATTTGCCGATGAGGGCGTTAGTTCTTCCTCCCGCACCCTTACAGTCGCTGTCTGTGCGTCTCGGCTCCCTTCCAAGCCCTAAGGGAACAGCCAGGTTCAAGTCACCTTGCCCCAAATTCCCCTTAATCCCTCTCTCTAGGGCGGAAGAAAGAGACACCTCCTCCACACCCCTCCTCCCCTTCCCGGAGTCGGATTTGAATACCCAGGTGTGAGCATCAGCCACCCTCGTTAACGAGTTTGATAATTTACCCGGCTCATTCCTGCCGGAGGGATCCGAACGCGGCGCGGCTCTTCCCGGCCCCGCACCGCCACCCGCAGCCCTACCGCCCCGCACCGTAACCCCGCACCATGCCGGCCCTGCGGCTCCTCGCCCTCGGGCTCCTCCTGGCTTTGGAGCCCGCGAGCTGCCAGGAAGGTAAGAGCTCCATTGCTGGGGAAACTGAGGCACACGGAGGGGTAGGGGTGGTTTTGGGAACAGGAGAGCTGCTCGGGAATGGGAAAAATGCCTCAGCTCCCCCTGCAGCTCTGCCTTCCTACATGAGCTCGGTCTGGCTGCCTATAGAACAGTCTTTACCTGTTTAGCTTGACGCCGGGTCACGCCGTGATGCAGCGGCTCCAACTGATCCCCAGCGCCCAGAGATGGGCAATGTGCTTTCTTACACGCTGCTTGCTTTCCTTCCCCCTGGAAAGCACTGCTCTGCTTCTCGCTCCCAAAGTGGCAGGTTTTGTTAATCTGCCGTTCTGATCTCTGTGGAGGTGGCAGGGCCAAATATTTCCCTCTGCAAATCACGCTTTCATTCCCTTCCTGGAGACTTAATAGAGAAACTTCCTATTGCTCTGACATTATTTTTATGGAACTCAGGGCTTGTCTGACACCACAAATAATCAGGAGTAATTAAAACAAATCAGATCCTGCCAAAGAGCTGGAACATTCCCTCCCCCCTTTCTCCTCCTGATGCCCCGGCCTTGACCGCTCTTCCTCTATTTGTTTACCAACTCGTGAAAGATTGAGCACTGTGGGGTCTCCACCGTCAGCAGGATTGGATGTTTTGCTGCTGCCTTGAAAGAAAAGCCTTTAGTGAAGTTTCAGAGCTGGCACAGCTTCCTCGGCCATAACAAAGCGCTGGCACAGCTGCTCGGGGAGGCGGTGGGGTCACCGACCCTGGAGGTGTTAGGAACCATGGAGGTGTGGCACTGAGGGATGTGGGCAGTGGGCATGGTGGGGTTGGGTTGGGGTTGGTGATCTCGGAGGTCTTTTCCAACACTGTAATTGTATGAAAGCTCAGGGGACAGCTGATGCCTTCCAAGCACTCAGGGAAAACGGCTCAGAAGTCCTGGATGCGCCTTCAGACCAGCCTTGGAGCAGGGAAACAGAGTTAGAGCACATGCAAAGGCTTATTTTGGCACTGGCGTTCACCCTGGTCTTGTTTGTAGCTGCAGATGGATGGGTGTGTGTCTGCCAGGGAGTGCAGAGTCTGCATCCCGCGCTGGTTAGTTGGCTGAGCAGTTCCTGTCTGATGGGAAAACAAAACCATCGTTACTATGGGCAGAAGGGAGGTGAGGTGGCAGGGATGCTCTGGGAGGGATGTTTCCATTAGAACCTTTTTTGGGAAGGGGTCCCCCCATCCCCAGGGTCACGCACCTTGCTGAGCACTTTGACTCCGCTGTGGTTTTCTGCTCATATTTATGCACTGTGTTCTCACATCCCCTGGCAGCCAGGCTCTGTGAGGCTGCTCAAAGCCAGAACTGCCCCATTCTGGTGTGCTGCTTACCCCTTTAGCTCTGGGTGCTCCGAAATTATATGGGAACAGCTGGCTGGAGGTCTCCTGCCATTTGTCTTCTCACTTTCCTTCTTGGAACAGCAAAAGAAGAGAACTTGGAGGTTTTGGTCACTGCTGAATGCCATAGATTAGTTGAGGTGGGAAGGGATCTCTGGAGGTTGCCTGCTCAGCCCCAGCAGGAACACCTATGACAGGGTGCCCAGGCCCAGCTCCAGGCAGCTTTAGAAGATCTCCAAGGAGAAACGTGTTCTGGTGCCCCATCACCCGCACAGCACAGAAGTGCTTCCTGCTGTTTTGACGGCAATCCATTCTCGAGCTGACCCTGAACTCCCACAGCCCCATCACAAACCTCACTGCGGGCTGGAAGCCACGGCCCAGGCAGGAAAATAAAACACAAATAATAAATAAATCTGGCAGAGATAACAGCCAAGGACTGAGCAAGGGAGGAAACAAAGCTGTCAGGGCCCCAGAGCAGGGGGAATATTCATCTCTGGGGCTGCACCGTGGGGCAGGAGCATCTCCTGCCCATTGGGTAGTGCTGGTGGGGACCAAGCCCTGCTCCCTCTGCCTGCTGCCAGCTGTGTGGCACCACTCAGTGCTGACCTGAGGGGCTGCAGTTGAGCCATGTGGATACAAGAGGGAATTTCCGCCTGGATTCCTCCTGGCTGAGTGTCCACCCAAAGACTTTGCAGTGAGCACAGCAAAGTGTCCGCACAGGCAAAAGGAAGGGTGAGACAGCTGCCAGCAGCACAGGCAGCGTGACTGTGGGGGACTGGTTTGCAAATGCAGGTTGCACAGTCCACCTTTATTGCCTCTGGGAAAGGTTATTTGCAGTTGAGAGCAGAAATTTGTCTGGACGCTGTGTTCAGCCATGGAAGTCTCTGGAACTGGGCTGAAGTGGTGCCATTGGTGCCTGGTGGCAGTGGTCGTGACGTGGCTCTGAACTCAGCTCCCTTCTGGATGCTGGTGACACTGTGCTGGAGCATCCAAACCAAGTGGACAAAGCACATGCATGAATCTCTAATCCCTCTTCTCCTTCGTTCCCTGCAGCCAGGGGCAGCCTCCAGCCTTGGTCACAAGGTGTCATCGCCGTGGTGGTGTTTCTGGTGCTGGTGGCAATCTGCTTCGTGGTCAACAGATTCTGGTGCAAGAAGCAGCAGTGAGTGCTGGGGCCCAGGGGGTGCTTGGGGCTGTCCTGTCTGTCTGTCACTGAATGAGGTGGCCGAGCAGCTGCAGCACAGTGATGTGGACTCAACCCATGGGAGATACAGTGTGGGGCCATTGCTCAGCTTGGCTGACCCCTGCCTGCCTGCTGGGCTGCGGGACTTGGTCTGGAAGCCCCTCATTGGTGAGGACAAGTGCTGGAGATGCTTCCCAGTGGGCTGGGGTGTGCAAACATGCACACAAACACTGTGCTGTGCCAAGGGAGGCACGGCCCTGCCTATCTGTCCCTGTCACTCCTGGCTGTGGGTGATCATTTTGCAACGGCATACACAGAAGGCAACTGGAAAAACCAGTTAGCAGGACAAAATAACCCCATGTTTGTGTGTGTGTGTGGATGGATGAGCAGGAGCACCCTGCTGAGATGCCATCAGTTCCAACCAGGGTCACATGTTGCTGAGAGTCCCATATTGTCCCCATGGTGCCACAGCTGCCCCCTTCTCTCTGCTGCTTTCCCCTTACCCCGGCACAGCCCCCACTGTTGGGATCTTTCCTCTCCCCTTCCAGGGATAATGTTGAGACAGTGGTGAGCATCGGGGCCAAGGAAGAGGCAGTTGTGCCCAATGGACGTGAAGGGACATACGTGATCTCTGCAGTGGACGTCAGGTGAAGGACCCCTCCCTGTGGCCCATAGGCTCAGCAAAGTCATGTCCTGCTCTGGGCCTCTCTCAGGTGTTGGGGCATGATACCATCTTGTGCTTCTCCCTCTGACAGGTCCAAGGAGAACCAGCACGCCTACGAGAACACTCTGGATCCAGAGGAGAAGGTGATCACCACCGCCATGTAGCACCAGCTGGTGGTGGGACCCTCTGCACTGACATCCCCATGCATGGCAGCTCCTCTGTCCCAGACCTTCAGACTTCTGTCCCTTTGTTTGACCCCAGGGGAGGTCTGGGGCTGTCACCTCCCCAGCTCTGTGGCCACCCCACCTACTCAGCCCAGCCTATGCCCCCCACCCCTTGGAACAGAGGATGCTGACCCACTCCAGATGCTGCTGCATGCATGGGACCCCATGTTCCCTCCCCAAATCCCTTCCTCTCTGGGGAACTGTCAGTGGAAAACCCACTCTCATGTCAACAGCTCATCCTCCTTTTTATGAACAAAGGCTCTATGCCATTCATTTCAGATTCAGAACAAATTGCCTCCCCTGTACATATCTTCTCTGCCAGCAATAAAGGGAATTGCTGTCCATCCAGGCTCATTCTGCTGGTGACCCACGGGATTCTCCAGCATCTCATGGCACTCCCAGTCCTCAGGCACTTTGGGGAGGGTGGGACAGAATGGCGGAGGATGCTCAGAGAGGGGCCAGCGCCTCATGGGTGGGATCCACTGCTTATTTCCTAGCTTAGATATACTTAGCACCAGGGGATGTAGCTTGTGATGCCATATACAAGTTGGGTCCTGGTGCCACCAACTGCTGCGAGCTCCTTTTCTGCAGCCACAGCTTCTGCAGGTGACGCTGCTGATGTCCCTGATGGGTGGGGATGGAAATTCAGGCGTGGTGCAAAACAGGAGTGTCCCCATGCCAGCTATCTCCCCATTAAGGTAAACATCGTGGAACCAATGCTGAGAAATCACAGCTGGCATCAGGGAAATGGCATGGGGTGGAAGATGGGGCAGAAGGTTCAGAAGGGCTGAGCCCTGCGGTGCAGCCCTCCTTTTGCAGACGGAGGCTGTGTTGTGCTAGAAGTGCTTTTGTGACTGCGGGGCTGCAGCAGGATCTGCAGGGTGCTGCTCTGACATGAGTGCCACTGACACTGCCCCCACGCCCATTCTGGGGGTGTATGGCCATAGGGATGGGAAGGAGCCCCCCCTCAAATCTCACCTCCTGGCTTTTCGCTGGTGGCTGCCACACTGCACAGCTCTGACAAACAACCTTCCCAGATCTCCCCGGTAATGATTTGCTCAGCAGAATGTACAAGGATTACTCATTCTGCAGCCCGCTGCGTCAGCACTCAGGCTCGTGGCTCGGGGAGCGGCGAAAGGATGGGAACCCATTAATTTTTACCTCTCAGTTGCAAAAGAAGTTACAAAACAGCAGCCTTATAATGAGTAACAAGTTGTCCCCGACCACACGTATGCCCTGGGTGAGCCGTGATGGGTTTGGGATGGGCAGTGGTGGCAGGTGGATGGTTGGACTGGATGATCTTAGAGGTCTTTCCCGGCCTTAATGATTCTATGATGCAGGGATGCTGTGGTTGCTCAGTGCGTGGCATCCCACTCCTGAGAAGGGCAGCTGTAGGTCTGGGCAAGGACAGGGATGGGGATTTGGGATGAACGCGGGCAGTCTCTAACAAACAGAACGCAACAAGCATAAATGAAATTTATTGTTGGAAAATCTTAATTAGATTTTAAGCCCCAAAGGGAGAAAAGTGAGGTGTTATCTGACGCAGCTAATGAGTGTTAAGGGTCTATTGTTGTCTTTCTTGTTTACCTTTCTGTGCTGGCTGATATGGCCTGGACCCTCGCCTGCGCTGCCATAATTAGGATATCTCATCTCCCACTGATAGGGCCAGGGATGCTGTTTGTAGCACAGCGCTGCCCCATCCCCTCCTGGTGGAACAGTATGGTGAAGAAGACAGTGTCCTGGCACCCACTGCACCGACCCCATGAGCTGGGGGATGCCTTGGGGCCCCCAGCAACACTAAGAACCTCAGGGACATTAAATCATAGAATGGCTTGGGTTGGAAGGGATCTCAAAGGTTATCTATTCTCAATCTCCTGCCGTGGGCTGCCAACCATTGAAATCACCTGCTGGCCCCAGGTGATACCGCTAGTGAAGGCAGGTTAATTCTGCCTAACCCTGAGGATAAGTAAATAGTTCCAGGTGGTTTAATGGAGGGGTTGCTGTATAGGGTTGAAGTGTTGCAGAATGGGAGGTTTGCTCCAGCCTTGCCCCACGCGGTGCAGCCTTGGGTCGATGTCTTGGTGTTGGGCTCCTCAGCATCCAAGCAATGGGATTTGGACCTGCAGAGCACAAAGGGAGGTTTGGCACCACGATGGGAGCGAGTAACAGTGGCAGAGCACATGGAGGGGACTATCACAGTCCCTTGGGGTGTAGCCTGGTGGCACCGGTGCAAATGGGAGCGGGGCACGTGAGATAGATGTGTGTGGGCAACGGGGCCACGAAGTTTTTGGTCTTGATTCAAGGTACTGAGAGCCAGGAGTAAAATACCATCCATTGTCGGTTCATACACCCTTAGTAGCCAAACAAACATCCCTGGAGCCGGTCCTTATCACTTTATTACACCTGCTAGAGTGAATAGATTAAAGAGGACAGGGGAGGGGGGGGGAGAAAGCAGAAGAATCCAGGAGGAAAAAAAAAAAAAAAAACGGGTTTGGGGATTGTTAATTATTCTCTGGGGTCTCTAATCTTTAACTGGCAAACAGCATCGCTAACTGTCTTAAAGCCCCTCCTGGAACATCCTGATAATAAGCCATCTGCATGAAGGCACCCCGTTATCTGCCCTCCTCCAGCCGTCTGTGACATGGCTGGAGTGGGAGATAATGGATGCGCGGCGTGTAATAACGACACGTCATTCATGATTATCGGCCCGATACCCAACCTTTTAGCTCCATTGTTTGTGCATCGAGGAAAAGAAAAAAAGAGAAGGGGAGGGAGGGAAAGATGGGGGGAAAAAAAATAAAGGGGGGGGATTTTTGGTGCTGTGTGTACAGCCTAAAGCATCTCCCTGCCAAAGAGGCCGGCTCTGGTGGCATCTCCCTGAGGGGCTGTGGTACCCGGTAAGGAATCACCCATCCGGATGCTGTATCCATGGTGATGGATGGAGAGGGATGAAGCAGCATAGAACTGTCACTGCCTGGCAGGAGGTGTTGCGGACAGGGCTCGGGTGATGGGGTGTCCAGCACTTTCTCTTCGTGCTGCTTTTGCAGTGGGGTCGGTGGAGGAGGTCGTGCTGTGCAGCCTTTTCCCAGGGAAGATGGCTGATGGAGGTGGCAGAGCGGAATGACCAAATCATTCCCTGCGCATAAC
This sequence comes from Gallus gallus, assembly GCF_016699485.2. Classification (NCBI taxonomy): domain Eukaryota; kingdom Metazoa; phylum Chordata; class Aves; order Galliformes; family Phasianidae; genus Gallus; species Gallus gallus. The sequence continues at coordinate 21,580,922 of NC_052539.1, read as the reverse complement.
AGCCCAGCTGCAGCACCCGGACCCTCGAGGATGTGGGATTTTATCCTTTCAAAGCTGGGGAGGGGGGGAGGAGGATTGAGGGGGGCAGATCTTTGAGAGCAGCGTGAGCCCATGGGTGCTGCAAGGGTGATGGCATCACCACCTCTGTCTGCATGCAGTCCCTGTGCCTCAGCTTCCCCGGTGCTCGCTGTGCCCTCAGGAAGAGGGGCAATGACTCCTCTTCCTGACCCTAACAACCCTCCCCCCCCTCCCGAGCCCATAGGCAGCGCCAGGCTGTGCTGCACTCAGAACCCGGGGGCTGCCTGCAGAAGGGCGGATTTGGGTTTTTCCCGGTTCTCTCAGTGCCCCCCAGCGGAGCGGCGCGGACCTGCAAGCTGAGCTGGGGAAAAGGGGGGTCCCAAGGCCGCCCCCCGCCCCCCAACCTCATGGGGTGGGCACAGAGAACCTCCCCGAGCCGTCCCCTAAGCCCCTCCGGCACCGCTCTCTGATGATGGCGCTTTTGCCTTTCACTCGTGTACTGAGCGCTCAGTTCTCAGCCCACGCAGGAAAAGTCTTGGGACCAACCCATGCTTTGTTTCTGCCCGTGGGTTTTTGTCATCGCCACCGCTGCTTTTGTTCTGCTGCTTTCAAAGGCAGCTTGCTGTGGTTATTTCCTTACCACAGAAAAGCTAACATGGTGCAGGGCGAGGGCTGGGTGTCCCATAGCATGGGAGTGCTTCGAGCTCTATTCTCAGGGCATAAAACTCCTTCAAGTAGCCTTTGTGGCTTGGGGGAATGCAATGCCAGGGCTGCACCCTCCTGTGCTGTACAACAATGGGTGCAGCTCATTCCCAATGAAGCTCAAGTGGCCTCATCCTCTCCCACTGACTGTAGGTGCAAAAGCATTCAAGGCCACGCTCGCAGACCAGCTTGGCAAGGCTTTATTCACATTTTGGAGGAGAACGAGGCTAAAGTGGTGGTGCTGAGGGCTTTCTCCAGGCTACCCACTGTCTGAACACCCTCAGCTCCAGGAAGTTCAGTGTCAGGTTGGGAAAACCTGCTGGCCTTCATTTCTGCAATGCCAGGCACGATGCCAGCCTGCAGCTCATCAAGGCAGGGCTCTTCCCAGAGCTTAATGTGGAGGCGCTCAGATAGAAATCCCATCAGGGCAGACTAGAGATGAGGAGAATACAGAAGATCCCTGCTAACCCTCCAAGAAACCTCAGGAGTGCTGTTCCTGAGGCAAGGAGGGGACTTGAGCCTGCAGGGCACAAGGTGCTCAGTGTGGGGTTAGTGGGGGTAAGACATAAGGTGGGTCTGGTGGGTATCCCCCTCCCTGGCCCAGGTGTTCAGGAAGGCTACAGGTTGGCACCTCTGGGTGAAGAGTGGCCTTTGGGAACTGCTTGTGGCACCTCATCAGGTCAGCAAATCTTTTTCAGATGCAGGTGGATACCGCTTCTGGACTTGAGGATGAGCTGCTGTGTCAGCATAGGAGGCTTGGAGGCATTGGGGAACAGCTCGAAGCGGAGCAGGGTCAGTGCCAGAGCCACCTTCATCTCGTTCATAGCAAACTGCTGCCCAATGCAGTTCCTGGGGAGAGGGCAAAGGCTCAGGTTGAAGCCTGCAAGTTAATGAGACCTGCATTCCCAGTGCCTTGGGTGTGGGAAGTGCTCTGGAGCTAGCAGAGCTCAGTAGACATCCCATCATGGAGACTCTTTGAGATGGCAAAGCCAACTTGACCCAGGGGTGCTGAGGGGATTAGGATCCAGAGCACAACCCCACGCACCTATGAGGAGGGAGAGGGATGAAGGATTTCCCACCTGGATCCAGCAGAGAAAGGCAGGAACGCATGTGAATGCCTGTGTGCTGAGTTCTCAGGAGAAAACCTCAGGGGATCGAATACCTGTGGGAGCAGCAAAGGCCGTTTGGTCAGCATTGGCCCAAGCATGAGCAGCAGCAGGTTCTCTGGTCCCCAAGGTAGGACTGGAAGTGGCCTTTGCTGCTCCAGGGGAGCTGCAGCTGACGCTCATTCATTCCTCTGCAAAGCCACTGGATGGATGAGAAGGGGGTGCTGGTGGCTTTGCAGATCTTCCCCTTGGAGATATCTCATCAGAGCTGCTGAAGGCAGGCAGAGTAGCTCCGTGTCACCTTGCATAAAGACAAGCTTTGCAAAGCCTTTGGGGTGTTTGGTAGCAGCATTTAACTTTACATTTACACACGGACCGTCGGAATAAAAGGCAAAAAGAACACCCACCCTCCCCAGAAATATGGCATGGAGGTGTGAGCTGCCTTGTTCAAGGACAGTGATAGCCTGGGCTGTGAGATCATCTCCCCATTCTTGCTGTGAAGGTGACATACCTCGGGATCTTCCCATACATCCCGGTTCCTGTGGATACCAAATATGTTCAACGAAACCTGGGAGCCTGGAAGTGAGAAAATACTCATGATGTGAAAATACTCATCATGTGAAGGGTGAAGACTGAGAGTGTTTGGGGGACGCCCTCCCTCCCTGGACTCTGCTGGGGCTGTGGCGGAGGATTTGGCAGAAACATTTTCCAGCCTGTCCACATGGGTTAGCTCTGAATCTTTCCCATGGAAGAAATAATGGTCTCAAAGCTGGGCCCCACTCTGGTACTGATGGGTGAACACCTACTCTTGGACACGATCAGCATTATGCAGGTTCTGGGCCCTCACCATTCACCCTTCCAGGCTCAATGAGCGTGGTGGCTCTGTGCAGCCTTTTGGAGAGAGAAGTAAGACTGGAAGCCCCCCAACCAGCCCCCTCCACCCTTGTGATGGACAGCAGCAAGAAGGATGAACACAGACCTTCAGGTAAGCTGCGCCCATCAGAAAACGTAACAGGTTTAGAGAGCCTTCGGGACACTGCAGGGACGGGTGGGAACAGGCGCAAGCTCTCCTTGATGCACATGGTGCTGTATGTCATCTTCCCCAGGTCCTCCCTGAAAGCAAACCAGGGCTCAGGCTATGCTTGGTGGCAGCAATGGGGAAATGAGATATTAAATCATTAATGTTGAAAAAAGATGTCTAAGGTCATCCAGCCCGATCTGTCCCCACCATGCCCACTGACCATGTCCCTCAGAGCCACATCCCCATGGTTCTGGAGCACCTCCAGGGATGGTGACCCCACCACCTCCCTTGGCAGCTGTGCCATTGCATCACTGCTCTTCTGGAGATGAATTTATTCCTGATATCCAAGCTGAGCCCCTTCCCCGGCACAACTTAAGGCAATTACCTCTTCTGAAAAAAGCTTCAGGTAAAGAACTCAGAACTGCTAGCTCACCACTCAATGGTATCCCGGTTCCCCATGATCCCCTGGATCTCCTCCCTGCACAGTGCCTGGTGCTTGGGGTGCAATGCCATGCAGTACAGGAGCCATGAGATCCCACTGGCTGTGGTGTCGTGCCCCTCAAACATGAATGTGTCCACCTCAGCACGCAGGTCCTCATCAGACAGGCCAACTCCATTCTCATCCTAGCAAAGAGGAGAATATATCATTCTCATGCTCTCATTAACTGGGCTAGCTCTGTTGCGTGTAAAAACAGCCCTAGATGCTGAGAAAGAAGGACCTGGTTTGGCTTCTTTTGTATCTCCTTGTATACCAAGAGCTAAGCCAGTAGAAACTATATCCAGTATACGTGAGAACAGAGCTGTTGGTTGCTGACTCTGCAGTCAACAGAGCTGGGTTTTATTGCAATACCAGCTCCTGGCCCTTCAGCAGGACAGCCTATTGCAGGACAACCCATTTGTTCCTCTGTTACGTTTTTCAGTAGTTTGGTTTCTTTTGGCTTTTGTTTAAGATGGTGGCACAAAAGAAAGCAGAAGCCCCACAAAGAGCAGTGAGCACAGTGTCTTCATCCTCAACACCAAATGGCAGCTTCTGTCCAGAGTTTCTGAAGGCATCTGTGAAGGTAAAACTACAGAAGGCAGGGAGCAAAACCTCCTGAGAGAACTGCAGCCAAGGCGGCCTCCTTGTATCCTCCCCAAAGGTCTTTCTTCGGGTTTCTGATAGCCCACACCTTTCAAAATAGGAATGGACTTGATGGAAGTGAACAAGGAAGGTGAAATTCTGAGCTATTTATGTTTGCTCACTGCATCCCACACATCTTTATTACCTTTCCTTTCTGTCCACCTTTCCCCAGGCTAGGAAATAGGGATGCTCGTTCAACCCTTGTGCCATGCAAGTACAATCTATGGTATCTGATGGGATTATGTCAAACCTTCACCTTGGTACAAAGAAGAATGTCCAGAAAATCCAGGTGTCTCTTCTTCCGGATCTTGTCTAGCTCCTTGTCATTGGAGAGCAATATCTTTCTTTCTTGTATTACTTTATCTATGTAGAAAAACGACCAATGTTAGATGCATCCTGCCAGAGAGCTCACAATTGTTTGTTCAGCCTCTTGGACCCTGTTTAATGTCTAACTCTCTGGCCAGTGCTTTTTGTAACCCCACTGAGCTGCTCCAGATGCGAGTGTGCAAGAGGTGCAGCTGGGAGAGCAAGGAGCAGAAATACCTGTGTGGGCATGGGCCCGCCTGCAGGCATCCTGAAACTCCCGGCTGCTGTGAGTCAGGTCATAGAAGGCATCTTGGTAGGAGAAATTCTGTATTCTCTTGTTTATGAGGTAGCCCAGGTCGAAAACGGCTTTGATGTAAGTGTCTGAGTTGCTGTAAGAGGTCGAGGTCAGAGTGTGTGTTAGCAGTGCAAGTAGATTAAACAGGGGCACTCGCTGTCCCAGGGTTGGGAAGTTTGTGTGCTGACCTCTGAGTCTGGCAGTTGGCGTTGTAGCTGAAGGCGCATTTCATGATGCTGTCCAGCGCCATCAGGCTGACGTCTTCGAAGAGCTCTACTGACTTCTTCTTCTCCCATTTATCCTAGTGGTGGAGAAAGCGTGAGGAGAGACAGACTTCCAGAGCAGACTCAGCCACAGTACCATCAGGTCATGATTCCTGTCCCTATTTCGATCCACACCGCTAGTTATTGTCTCCAAAAAAGAGGCCCTAGTTCACTGCATATCCTGTGAACGTAATCAAACCGTTCTTTGCATTTCTTTTTCTGTGTCTACCATTGCTGGGCTATGAACAGATATTCTCGCTGTGGCTGATTTCATTGGGAAGCAGGTGGAAGAGAGAATAAGTGCAACAGCCAGAGGAAGAAATTTCAGAGAAACAAAACTGAAAAGCAAATTTAAGAAAATAATTCCCCCCCACGCCCTCAGATGACAGAGCTCTAGCAACCATCTAAGCCTCTTCCCCCCTCTTACCAACATCACTTTGACTGAGTCTGACATCAGGGACACGTAAGATTTCAGCACATCATAGTGAAACGCTGGAGTGAGCAACTTCCGATGCTGAAACCATTTGGTTCCACTCAAGACCAGCAACCCTTTGCCTGTAGACACCAGAAACAGCCATCAGCCACCCCACTCTGCTCGTGGCTCCAGCAGCCTCACTGCTGCTCATGGCCAAGCAGCAGGTGATGTTCAGGGCCTGGGGGGGGAAGGCATGCTGCTCAACGATGGGGACAACTCCAGTGCTAATGCTCACTGCCTAACCCTCCTGCTTGCATGCTCTGGTTTTAGGATGGAAGAAAGTGAAATAAAGGAAGAGGATAATGAAACGTGTGACGCGGCTTATAGGCTTAATGGAAGAAAATTGCTCACCAATCCATGGAACTAAGAACTGATAAGGTACAGGAGGCTTGGGATCTGTAAAACAAAATAAAGGCCAGAACAGTATAAGTGGCTAATGAACACAATGTATCAAGAAAATTCAGGATAAACTGCCAGTAGAATCCCTCCTCTTTATCACAGTGTACGTAGGTCGCTCCAGAAGTAATGCCTCCTATTTATTTCCAGGGAAACTATAATAGCTACAAAGAGCACAGTAACACTATTTGATAGAGCAAATTCTCAGGTACAAATCACTATTCTTTCAACTCTGTCACCACCATTAACTGTGCATTTTTGCCAACAGTGAACAAGAAGCCTGCATGCCACGCCTGTAAAAATGGAGGTGACCCACTGTTTCACAGCTGCTAGGATGGCATTATTGCTTTTCATCAGCCAGAACAGATGGAAGTCAGAAGGTACCAAATCTGGACTACACAGTTGGTGTGGGAGGAATGCCTGCCAAGACTGGCAATGTACCCCACACTCTTCAAACTGGCACATGGCCTGATATTATAGTGTTACAAGAGAAAGGTTGTCTTCTTCTCAAAGTTCAAACATTCAGCATAGTGTCATGATAAAGAAATCAGAGCTGATGAGTTGTTTGGGTTCCAGGAAAACCAGAAGGATCTCCCCTTTCCTGTTGCAGAGGACAGTGCACATCACTGTACGCGCTGAGGGTTGCATCTTGAACATTTTCTTTGATGGGGAATTCACATGGTGCCACTTGCCACTCCATGGACTGCTGTAGTGACTTGGGCTCATAGTTGTGACACCATGTCTTGTCAGTGGTAGTGACGTGATCCAGAAAACTATCACCTTCAGCCTCCTTTTTTTGTTCAATAGGTCCTGACAAACTTGCATGTGGTGTTCTTTCTGTTCCTGTGTAAGCACTCGTGGGATCAACATGGTGTAAACTCTGTAATATTCCAACATTTCCACCACAGTTTCCAATGCATTGAAGCTAATATTCAGCTCTGTATGCAGCTCCCTGGTTGCAATCCAGAGATGAACTGATTGAGACAGTCTTAATGTCATGGACTGACAGCTGTGCTGGCCATCCAGAATGTGGCTTGTCTTTCACACTGCTGTCACCGCTGCTGAAATGCACCACCCACCTCACTGTGCTCACATCCACTGTTCTCCACAAACATTCAGCAAGCATCAATGAATGTCAGCAGGTGTCAAACTCGATTTTGTCATGCTGCCTCTCTACTGCCATCTGTTGCACGGCGACAAAATGTAATGGAATATTGGTGGGAAGGTTCAGCATATACTGCCATACCACGAACATCCTCTTCTGATGGTATGGGCCAACGTAATAAAATAGGAGGCATTACTTTTGGAGCTGCCCTTATAGAACTAGTCTTGTTTCCATGTGTAAAATACTCTAACACTAGAGGTAAAGTTTAAATGTGATCTTCTACATCTATGGCCTCAGTGAACACGGGAAAAATATGTGTGGAAAATAAACAGCCATGACAAATCTCAAAGCTGAGAAGAATGAACGTAAGTCCTTGGGAATCCACCAAGCACAAACAACTCCACAAAAAGGAGCAGAGAGAAAATCTTGAGTTGTCTTCTGAGAGCCATCGCTCTGCCAGGTCACACACATTACTGCATTTAGTAGGAAGCACAAATATCGTGGTGGCTGATGCTGTAGAAGGACATGCTTCCCAGGGAAGAGTGAAGGACTGTAATCCCCAAACCCAAGAGAAGAGAATTACCTCCTCGTCCAAGTATAGTCTTGGCATATTCAGGATGGTGGACTATTAGAGATGGCAGCACTGGTCCAAACCATCTGGGAAAGGCATATGGGTATTCTTCTCCCAGTGACACTAATAGATTCAATACTTTGTCACCAGTTATCTGCAACGATAGTGAAGCAGAAACTGAATTCAGGCAGAAAAATAAGGATGTGCAGGGAGAGCAGACGCTAAATTTATCTTTCTATGGAAACCACATGCAAGTTGTCTCCTCCTGGGAAACAGAGAAAGCAGATGCTGGGACAAACCCACCCCAGCTGAGCCCAGCTCTGTCCTTACCAGATGGTTGTGGCCATAGAGCCAATGCGCTGGGGGACCAGGAAATGCTTCCAGGGCTTTGAGGATCTTCTTCCTCCCCTGATAGAATCTGACCACCTTCAGTAGGACAAAGATGACACCAAGCACCACAGACAGCTGCAGAATGACAGCAGAAGGTCTGGCTATGTTGTCCAGGAGAGACACCATGCTGGCCTGAGTCTGGGGTGCCTGACGCTGCCTTGTTTTCCCTGCTTCTCTTCTACAGCTCCTTCAGCGGAGCTGGCAAAGTGCTGCTCATGCAAGGTCTGGATGAGTTTTATAGCAGAAGTGTACCAATAAGCAGTGTGTCAGCTTGACCCACAGCCAGAATTCCTACAGTCCCCGTTGACCCTTTTACCCACTTGCAATAACCTGTGGATGGAAATGGCTTGTTAGCAAACACCCTGTAAACATTTACTTTTTCTGAAGGTTGTTACATCCCAACTGTGAATGAAAATGCTTGCAGCAGCACAGAACTCCATCTCTGCCCCCTTCACATACGCCCAGGTAGATGAATGATAAGGGCTAGTAGTCCCCAGCGCACCCACATGAGGTGAGAAGCATACAGATTACTTCTCTCTGACTGATCCAGCCACCCTCAGCTGTAAAAAACAGTGCTCTTAGTGACTGTAACAACACACAGCTGGGCTGTAATCAAAGGAACAGCCAAAACCTGACCAGCACACAAGGGATCGTGATATGCTTTCTAAATGGTCCTATATAGATGAGACAGGAGACAAAAGCATTGCCTTGAAGAGTTGACTGTCAAGACATAAGTCAAAGAGCAGAAGAGCAGCAAAAATAGTTGTCGTAAAACTGAGGTATGCATAACCTGAAGGGGAGGGGTGATGATGTGATGGTGTTCACTCTACAGTCCTGGTGAATCTTCCTTTCCCTGCCTGCAGGGCTGGGGGAGGGCTTGGGCTGAGAACTTGCTACTTTTGGCTTATTTCTGGGTGTACTGCAAAGACAGGGATCCCAGATGGGCTGAAATAACTTCCCATTTGGGTGTTTGGATATTATGAGGATCAAATGGGTCATCAGCTGCTGGACCTGTTAGTCCAACATGCTAAAGCATTGGGGCTCCTGAGTTGTGTGGGTGTTTCTCTTTGACTTAACACGTCTCCAAAACAAGGGTCTTCAGATGGATAGACACTTTCCTTTATCATTTAGCCTAGCTTAGACCACAGCCAATTGAAACCCATGGTTTCTGCTGGTAGAATCACTTTACTGAATGCACGCAGCCCTAGTCAGAATGTTTAAACCTCGGAGACGGAAAGTTTATAAGAAAATATCCCACAAGGCCCACTCTCCAGGTATTATTTGACTCCATAACAATATCTGAAGGCTAGTAAACAGGGTGACTTTTCCCTCAGCTGGCTTGTGAGCTGTTTGTTAATGATTGCAATGAGTGCCCTTGGTACGGGTGGTTTCACTTATACTACAGTCTCTGAGCTATCCACCTCTTGTGAGAGCTTGCAGGATAAACCTGAGGGCTTCTGGGGGGGGGGTACTTTTGCTTTGACTTGAAAGATGTCACATTTATGAGCTACTCTAAGCCTGTTCACGGGCTGCCAACACTCTTGCTTGTCTTCCAGTGTTGTATGCAACACCATGAATCTTCAGCATCTCCCTAGAAAAAGTGCTGGGGTCATTTCCTCAGCTGAGATAACTCAAGCTAACTGGACTCTTGTTAGCATGATGGGAAGATGTATTGCAAAGAGCTGCACCCCTGGAACCTCCTTTACGATGATGTCTCTGGTTCTTCAGGCTAGGAGGAAAAAGAAGGCTTATCCCCTGGCTGGTATTTGTCATTGTGCTTTCTGCTGTGTCATTGCTACATGCTGCATGGTTTGACCCAGAGCCTGGTAAATCATTAGAGCCACATCAACCAACTATTCTGAAATTTAAAGAAAACATCAATATTTTTTTGTAAGGCAAAGCTGAGGGTTAAACTGTTGGCTTGGATAACTCCTATGACAGGATAACTGCCATGACAAAGCAGAGTGCTTTTCACACACTTGGCCAGCTTCATGATGCTCATTGTATCTTGCAATCCCCAGATGGATCTGTGCAAACGTTCAGAGAGTGGGAAGTTGTTCAGGAGGCTGAAGATTGCAGTATGTCAGGTCAGGCATTCCTTAGGGAAGGAGTTCATCCTACATTCATCCGTAGCCCAAGCAGGAGAGACTCAATTTGTTTTTGTGCTCCTGAGCAGGAGTGACCAACTCCAGAGATTTCATGGCCATAGAAGATGCATCTTCTCTCCTCCGCCCAGCACCTCCAGCTCTTCCTGTGATCATCCTCCATCATCTTCAGTGTTGTGATTAATAGGTAATTAGGAGAGGAGGCACTGTGGGCTGATTGGCAAGCTGGCTGGGAAACCAGATGAAATCACTGAGAGGATTTGGACAGATCTGTCGTGATTCTTGGGGTTAACCTTGAAGTTCTAGCAGTCGTGCTACAGGAGACCCCATTCCCAACCTCCAATGCATCATAGACTCTATCTCTCCTCCAGGTGACTTTACCTCTCACCTAGTTCTAAAAAAGCCTTCAGACTTGTTCAGAGCCCCTCTAGGAAATCAGCCCATCAACACTCAGCCTCTCCTCTGGCCTTATGCACGAGTATGGATGGGAGAGAGAAGGGGAGGGGATGAGGACCTGAGGGCAGTGGGATGGCTTCTGTGGGTCATTTGTGCTGAGGACCTGTGGCACATGCATAGAAGTTGGGTGCCTTGCCAGGGTCATGTAACGGATGAAGAGAGAGATGGGGGCTGAGCCGCTGGTAAGTAGCAATGGAGCTGTTTTGGGGTGTCCTATGACACCTACCCCATTACCAGAGTGACTGATCTGGGCCTGCAATCCCCTATAAAATGGTAGAGAAATCACCCAAGCCTCACAGGGACCTGTCTGGGGAATCACTGGCATGGAGTCAGACTAAACTTTATAATCCTCTAGAAATTCTCACTGGGACAAAGTTCCTGGAAAACGTGTTCGATCATAGATAACTGAGCAGGGTGGATTTTTACCCATCTGGTTCCCTGGTAGTTATTAAATAACCAGTATCAATTGCTGAGCATGGAGTCAAGGATACTTGGGTTGTCTTGAAGGTCAAGTGAAAGAAGAGCCTTCAGCTAATAGGGAAGACAGCAGAATGACTACACCCTCATTTATGGGGATTTCAGGCTATGAACGTTGAACGTCGCTCTCAGGGTTTTGGGAGTCTTCCCACTTGATTTAGACACCTCAAGAGAAGCGATGACTTGGAGCATGCTGTTAGCATCTGTTGCAGAAGGTCTGCGCTGCCAAACAGGTGAAATTTAGGTGGCAAATTGGTATTTTGCCCCTGAGCTTGACGTTGCAGCAGCTGCTTCCCTGGGTGTGCCTGTGTTTATTCAGGTAGGAAGAAGAGTCCAAGCCATCTGTCCCTGTGTATTCCTGTAGTGCTTAGTGCTGAGAGACAAAATGTAGTTGTGTTGCCAACAGGAATAATGTTTCAGGCTTCCTAACACGTGATATATGAGGATATGATGGAAAGAGTTCAGCAAGTGTCGTAGAGTAATGTGAGCTGTCTGGATCCCATCTGACCACACACATCTCTAGGGTGACTTTATGTTTGGAAGCATTTAATACTGCTGCCTTACAACTATGCTGCAATATTTATCTAATTTACAGGCTGCTCCCAGTGTAAAATCCCAGTGGGGTTTGGATGGGGATTGCTGGTAGCACCTGACATCAGGTTTGCACTGAGAGCCACATGGGTCCCGTGCAGGGACCGCATCCCCTGGGGACAATGTGCCACCCTCTGTGCTTGGTGAGAAGGTGACACCAACAGGCTGATGTGGGTTAGTGAGAGATGGGGCTGTTCAGCTGTAGCAATGAAAGAAGTCCAATGAATACATACCCTACTGCACTCAGCAGAGCCCATCTCTTGAGAGCTAGTTAAATTAGTTATCTAAAAGACTGAATCGGGCAGTCCAAGGTTAGTACATCATCTCTGCAATTGCCCTTTTGGCAGAAAGTAGGATTAAAGAATGAGGTAACCTGTCTGCATCTAAAGCTTGGCAGTCTTTATGATTTTTCTCATTTTGCATTTCAGAATATGTTGGCAAGGTACATTTTGCAGTATGTGCAGTTGCCTTTATGCTTGAATCTCAGAATAGAGCTGAAGGACACTCATTTCATTTAGTGAAAGGAGATGCAAGGGAAGGTTTTGGAGAAATATTTGTATTTATGTATCCAGGTTCGGTGTTTGCTTTGATTACAACAGCAGGATATTGCTGATTCACATTACTGTTATGGTCCTCTACCTCTTCAAAACACTTTTTTAGAGAGGCTGCTGCACAGCCAGCTGTCTCCTTTGAGGTTTTGTGCAATGCCTGCATCTGTCTCTGCACTCTGTGTGTGCCCTTACAGAGCTGCATCCTCATCACTTGAGCACTTTTTCCTATTTATCAAGATAATTTCAAACCTTCATACCACCCTTCAAATTGCTTGCAGGCTCTCCAAGTTTCATAACATCTGGATTTTTTTAATAAGCATTCTCTCTATTCCATCATCACAATCAGCAGTAGATTGAGGAACTTTCAGTCCCATGCTTAACAACCTCAGTAAAACATTGGTTCAGGTTGGATATTAGGAAAAAATATTGTCTTGGAAAGAATGGTGATGTGCTTGCATAGCTGCCCAGGGAGGTGGTGGGGTCCCCATCCATGGAGGTGTTCAGAAACTGTGGAGCTGTGGCACTGAGGGACACGGTCAGAGGGCAGGGTGGGGACAGGTTGATGGTTGGATGATCTTAGAGGTCTTTTCCAACCTTATTGATTCTATGAGATGCTCGGTTGTCTGGTGGGACTGAGTTGGCGAGGATTAGCAATCCAAACTCAATACAGCAGCTGTTACAGGAATCAATGGTTTATTAATGCAAAAATCACATCATATTTTGCAGCTTGAGCAAAAGTTCCGAGCCCAATCTGTAACCAGTGCATTGAGTGCAATCAGGCATTGAGTGAGAGAAGAGGTGAGGTCAGCTCTGAGCTGACCTGCAGGCACTGGGGTGCCCACAGGGACAAGTTTGGATGTTGGCAGCCACACAGGAGCTAGGAATCCTCGTACCCCAAGCTACTGTGCACCCTGTATCCGAGGCAAACATTTCATCCTGGTCTGCTCAGTCCCTCCCACTGACGCTCAGGCCATTTTCCAGCATCAATGGATTTTCTTTAAGTACAAATGAATGCCGTTCTTGGAGCGAAGGATGAGCCGAGGTATCTTATGGGGGGGATTGGTGAGGTCAGGGGACAGCTCGAAGCGGAGCAGGATCAGCGCCAGGGCCACCTTCATCTCAATCATGGCAAACTGCTGCCCAATGCAGTTCCTGACATAAAGACAGCAATCACCCAGGGGACGTGAGCAGGGGACAACTGAGGGGGCTGGAAAGAGGAGCCCTTGGCACATGCTCCACTGGGCTAAGCCATTGCCAGGGACATAGGTTTCTGCACCCCACTGCTCTTCCCATGCCCAGTGTTTTACCTCATTCCAGCAGCAAAAGGCAGAAAGGCGTGAGAGTGCCTGCCAGATACGTTCTCTGGAGAAAACCGCAGTGGGTCAAACACCTGGGAATGAAGTATATACAGCAAAAAAGAAACAGTTATTTAAGGAGCAAAGGTACTGTGATTGGTACTCTCGGAAGTGCAACGCCCCGTAATTTCTGAACAACTCCACTGGAAAGAAGGTGCACTTTGAGGTGGACTGGAACTCATAAACCAGATTCCCTTGGCTTTCACGGAGCAGTGCTGCCAGCACAAATCAGGCAGAGCAATGATTACAACTAAGAAACAGTGGTGCATGGATGTAGTTCAATTCTTCACCTATAAGCTAATCAAAATCACCTTCATGCCTGCTACTACAAGAAACTTCCTGGAGCACTTCATTGCTACACCCACTGCAGAGGCAGCACAAATGCCACTGCTTGAGCACCAAAACTTACCAAAGGATCCTTCCATACCAAGGGATTTCGGTGAATGAGATAAATGCTTATTGCAGTGATAGTGCCTGTAAAGTAGTTGAGGAGGAGAAAAGGGCTCAGTGGCACAGACACACAGTTTTACTGTGTTGAGCAATGTTGAGCAGAACCAGGATCCACAGACCTTCTGGCAGGGTGCGACCATCGTGGAAGGTGATGGGCTTGCTGAGCTGCCGGGACACACCAGGCACCGGTGGGTAGAGGCGAAGGCTCTCCTTGATGCACATGGTGCTGTAGGTCATCTTCCCCAGGTCTTCCCTGCAGAAGCAGGGGATGCTAAGCTGCAAGTGCCCTCCTGCTTCCCCCTTGCAATGGCTGGGGCATGGAGGGAGCACGGGTTGCTGCATGCTAGGCACCCCGACAACGTTAATAGCCATTCAGCAAGCTTAAGGACAACATGATGGTGAAACACAAAAAGCCATGACTACAACATGCATGCAGCTACCTGGAAAAAGAGCAATCCCTTAGCACTCCAGCTCCCAGGACTTTAAGGCACTGCTCGCTTAGGAATGATTGCAGTGGGGAAATGTGCAACCTTACCACTGAATGGTGTCCCGACTGCCCAGGATGTCCTTGATCTCCTCCCTGCACCGTGCCTGGTGCTCGGGGTGTGACGCCAGGCAGTACAGGACCCATGAGAGCCCACTGGCTGTGGTGTCATGCCCCTCAAACATGAACGTGTCCACTTCAGCACGCAGGTCCTCATCAGACAGGCCAGCTCCGGTCTCATCCTAGCAACACAGAGACAGCTTCAGTGGTCCCATTTAACCCAGGAAGGAACATTGCAAAGAGAGGTGATGATGGCCTTGGATAAATCTCTGCATAGACTGAATTTAGGGATGCTTTTTTTTTTTTTTGCCTGTAAACCCCTTTGTCCCCATGATATTAAGACTATGAAATCCCTTTCCAGGTTGTCATCCCAGACACTGCCAGCATCTCAGTGGTTGAACACTGGGACATCCCCATTCTTCCTCATTTGGATAGGACTGGGCACGATGCCTGCAGCTAATGTAAAACAATATCCCCTGGGGATGTCTGTGAGTTTGTGGCACTGCCACAGGGACTGAATTTTGCTCCCTATGGCATGTGCCCTCCTCAGATGTGATGAGCCATGCACCTCACTGCTCACCTTAGCACAGAGTAGAATGTCCAGGAAGTCCAAATGCCTCTTCTTCTTGATCTTCTCAAACTCCCGTTCATCTTTAAGGGACTCCTTTCGCTCCTGGATCACTTTGTCTGAGTAAATAAGAGCTGAAGACTCAGCAGGGCAGGAGATGCTGAACCTGGAAATCACCTCCTGAACACAAAGCTGGACAAAGAGGTGGCTTCCTCCCTGCTCCCAATGCACTGACGTGTATTTCTTCATGCAGGTAGTTCTACTTTTTCAGGAGCATGACAATAAGTGATGTGCATGTGGCTGTTGTTGCAATAGCACATCCTTTTCCACAAACTTCTTTGCTCACCACAGCTCCCTTGGTCTGCATGATCACAGTTTGGGCAAGGGGATAACACATGCATGGGGCTCCCAAGGGGATGCCTGATTCTCAACTCTGCATGGGTTTCTTTGGGCCAGAGACTGGAGACAGCAGATGTGGCAGACACTTCGGCCACGTCCCTTCCTTGAAGGTTCTTCCAGACACTCTATATGACAACTTTGGGAGAGGATAATGACAGTGCATACCTGTGTGGTCGTGAGCAAGCTGGCAAACCTTCCTGAACTGGTATCCATGGGGGCTGAGCCAGTAAATGAAGTCATTGTGGTAGGGGAAGATGCGGAGTCGCTCGTGCACCATGCGGCACAGGTCATAGACAGCCTGGATGTAGGTATTTTGCCTGGAAAGAAGGGATGGGATTCACACTGCTGCATATGCTGGGAGGGCATTATGTACCAGCCTGGAGTCTGCTCTGTCCCCAGCCTCACTGGGGTTCATCCATAGTGACTAACCAAGTATTAAGGGATAATGGCATCAGGAAGTACTCTGTAAGCCTTCTGTTAGAAGGCTGCTGCATTACTACTGAGCAAGTGCTTGCCCAACAGACCCTGCAGTTTGAGTCAGGTTTATTTACGTCAAAGCCTAAATTCGGGTGTGTTTTGACAAGCAGTTTGCCTGCTTTCTCTCTGAGCTGCAAACTTTCAGCCAGGGATTGGACACTGACCTGTCGGTCTGGCAGTTGCTGTGGTAGCTGAAGGCACATTTCATGATGCTGTCGAGAGTCATCAAGCTGACGTGCTCAAAGAGCTCCACCGATTTCCCATTTGTGATCAGCTTTTCCCACTTATCCTAGTGGGCAAAGGAGAAAAAAGAGAATGCAAAAGACAGTTCTGCACTCACCCTCCCATTAAGGAAGTGCTTAGTAGGGGACGTGTCCTGAAGGAATGGAGAAGTGAAGAGGATCTCTTAGTTGCTGTCAAAACTCCGGAGAAGGGAACCAGCAGCCAGAGCAATGTGTGCTGGCACCAGGCTTCCCCCAGTCTCTTTTTTCTTTATCTCTCCAGAATATATGACTGTAGTGCCTAGGATGCAAGCTCCCAATCAAGGCTTTTCCCGCATCTCATGATTTCTGTCCCACTGTGTTTTTTCAGCATAAAATATAGGAACTCTTGCTCAACGTTTCCCATAGGGTATCCTAAGAGAAACCATAAATACTGCAAAATTACTTTGGATCTTCTTTCCTTCTGGGGCCATAAGGAACCGGTGACCCAAAAGCTAAGAAAGGGAAGAGAGACAGGAGCATGGATGCACCTGAGCTCTTAGAGCATGAAATCAAGCTGGGGAACAGTGCTTATGTGGATAGAATTTTGTCTTTGGTACAGATTGCCACCTAGTGGAATGGCTGACACAGTGGGCCTCCAGCTCCTTGCCCAAGTCACAGCTCATCTTTGCAAGTACTAGCAGCCAGGACGCTGCAAGAAGACTCTTATCTCATGGTTACAATCAGAATCATGGGTGATAACATAGGACAGAGAGAGGTACAGACACTGTCCCTACCAGCATCACATTGGTAGACTCTGCCATGAGGGCTACATAAGGCTTCAAGACGTCGTAATGAAAGCCTGGTGTCAGGAGCTTCCGATGTTGGTGCCATTTGGGCCCATGCAGGATCAGCAAGCCATTCCCTTTGGAAATACAAGCAGTGAAAAAGCAGAATGGTTTCTACAGACACAACACAAACAGATCTACCACAATAGATCATTTCCAGAGGTTGTGGTCACCTCCAGGTGTAAGCAATTCTCATTTGTACAAGTGGCTATGTCTGAACTTTAATTTAAATCACAAAAACTAGTACTATTTAGCACCTTTTCCAACAAGCAGAATAACTTCAGACATTTTTGGGAAGGAACAAGTGCAATGCTGCTTGTTTATAATGTGTTCTCAACTAACTTCAGGATAGTTCCCAGTAGGCAAAGGCCTGGAAATACCTACCAATCCATGGGATAAGGTGCTTATAGCTGAGGTTATCCTTGGGATCTGTAAAAGAAAGAGGGGAAAAAAAGAAAGAGAAGGAAACAGAAAACATTTCACCAGCATCACTCCACTGGTTGGCACCTGAAAGCTCACCCTGGGGTATTGCTTTCTGTAGGGTGTGAAACTGAACTAGTGGCATCCTTGCAGAACTGACCACTATTTCATGGTAAAACAATACTGTTGGGCCAACTGACCACTGTTTCATGGTAAAACAATACTGTTAGGTCCAATTGTGAGAAAGTGTATAAACGCAGATGCTCAGACTGGAGTAAACAAAAGTACTGGTAGTCCAAAGTTGAACGGGCATGTTGTAGGGTAAATGATTAACCCTCTCAGATGCACTGTTGAGCACCTTTCTCACTGGAAGCGCCAAACCAATGGCTCAATGGGACTGAGCCAACACCAAAGCTCTGAGCTGCCTTCTCCTTGCTGAGATCAGGCTCTGAGAAGGGAGCTTTTCAAGGAGGACTCAAGGAAGATAGATCTGCTAGTAGATTTTGAGGACCCCTGGTCCCTTGCAGCCCTCAGTGGGCCATGCAGCTGCATGCCTGGAGTACATGGCAGCCAGCTCTCTCTGTAAAACAACCCAACGTTGATTTCTGTAATACAACCTATTTGTGACACCCTGCCTTGCTGAGAATTGCCATCCTAGCTTGGGAAAGTTGCAGTCTGGGGCTGCTGCTCCACAGCTGAACCATTGCCTCTTACCTCCTCTGGCAAAAAGGGCTTTGGCATATTCAGGATCGTTGATCACCAGGACTGCCGAGAAACCCCCAAACCAGATAGGGTGGGCATGTTGGTACTTCAGTGCCCATGCCTCTGCCTTTTCCAGCACATCTTCTTCTTTGAGAAACTGTAGTTGCGAAGAAGGGAAAAGAGACAGAATGCTCAGGTTTGGTGAACATAGAAAATCTCCTTAGCCACTGTTTTCAAAAGCTCAAGGTCTTCCTGCATCACAAAATCAAGCTATCACCTGCATGGGGCTGGCCTTGGTTTGCAGGGCAGGAGAAGCAGAAGTGCTTATTACTTTGAACCACCATATAAAATAATTATTCCTTATCAATTGATCATAGCCATGGAGAGCACCCTTATGGGCAGAAGTGCATACTGCCTATTGCTGCATGAATGGACATCGTTACTTGTAGCAGTGGTAGTTGGCAGTTCATTCTTTGAAAGCAATCATAGTTTTATTGCTTTTACAGCCAGTTTTATTGTATATTACACAGGCAACAACCAGCAAACTGGTTAGATTGGGTTAGTGCAAAGAGTCACAAGCAGAGTCAAAAAGTCCACATGTACTAATTGCCTTTTCTTTAAACAAAAACTGCTCTGCCCAAGCTGCTAACTCATGCACAGATGTAGTCCAGCTATGACAATGCACAGAGGGAAGGATTTTGGTGAGCTAGGGCTGAAACGGTAGCTGCTGAAGTGCAACGAATTCGATAGCAGTGTAGAAATGAGCTGAAATGTCACCCTATTTACTGAATTGAGTGAATGTTTGCTCAGTTCCTTTAGTGCTGACTTCTCTCGGTTCAGCTATTTGCTTGGCTGGCATTTCTCAAGCGGGTGTTTGTGCCCCAGCATTGTCCCAGGGGGTCCGGTAGCAGCTGAGTCCCCCCACTAGTCTATACCTTAGACAGTGTCAGCAGAGAGGGAAGTTGGCATGGCACCTATGTTTCCTCCTGTTGGTGCAATAACAGAAAGCATAAACATGCTGGAAGAAACTGGGGCAGCTATAAGCTTCGTTGTGCGTGGCTTTTCCAGATGGCTCAAGTCCCAGTAACAGTCATTGCACCTTTAGAGCATTGACACCCAGTTTGATCTATGTCACTGGGAAAAATCCCAGAGCAGAAGGCAGATGAGTTCATGTGCAAGGAGAGGTTATGGCAGAATCATTGAGGTTGGAAAGGACCTCTAAGATCATCCTGTTCAACCCCACCCCACCATGCCCACTGACCACGTCCCTCAGTGCCTCATCCCCATGGTTCTTGAACACCTCCAGGGACGGTGACCCCATCACCTCCATTGGCAGCTGTGCCACTGCATCACCTCTCTTTCTGAAAAGAGACCTTTCCTACTATCTAACCTGAACCTCCCCTGGAGAAACCTAAGGCCATGACCTCTAGTTCTATTGTGGTCACCAAACAAGGACGTAGAGGAACGTCCACTGACAGCTCCTGCTTCTTAACCAGAGCTCCAGACATGAGGTTTTGGGTAAAAAAACAACAGCAACAACAACAACAAAAATACAAAACAGCACTTCCGTTTCTTCCTCCCCTGGGTGTTTTGAAAGGAAAGTATAACCTCAGCTCTTCTAAAGAGGAAAAGTGATAGCACGATCTCACATTGAAATGCAAGCTTTGGAATGGATCCAGCACTAAAAGCATCTGGAAAGAGGTGCCTAAGGAGATTTTTAATGACCACACATTGATAACAAATGAAGCAGAGGAAACACAGTAGCTGAAATCTGAGCACTGAGCTGCACTACTCTTGGTCAAAAATAGGCATCCTCCACCGGATGCTGAAACAGGCGAGATGCACAGGAGAGGCTGCTCGGGGACTGAGCCCTACTCGGCCACCTCCCTCCGCTCCCCAGGAGCTGTGCCCATGAGGAAGGGTGGCCAGGAACTGATGCTCTGGGTTTGAATAGCCATGGTACTGCAGTTAGGCTGAACTAGATGGAAATAGGAGCTCTCAGTGCTCCCCTGAACACAGCTGCCAGACATCCTGCCAGCTTCTCTTCCACCACGGCACCTACAGATGTTGCTTTCAGCACGTGTCCAGGGCATTGACAGCTTCCTCACCAGCTCACAACTGCTGGCTTCTAGCAAACTTAGCAGCACTGACTAAAACTAACAGAACTCTCTTTCAGTAACAGAAGCATGCCCAATATAAAAGGTTTTCTTTGTCCAAGGTGAAAGGTAAATTCAGAACAACCTAACAATTATGGGTGTGAGTAATCAGCACCAAAGAGTTCCGTCCCAGTATCATCTGGCACAACTGAGATCTGATGAACATGCTCTGTTTAATTGCAGTTTTAAAGTCTAACTGGCACTGCAACAAACCCCTGAGCTGGCCTGGCCTCGTGCTTGTACTGCCAAGAGCTCATTTGTACTGTCAGACACAGAGAGACTGCAGCGTGGATGTGGTCACTCAGGGGTCTCCTGTCTGGCTGAACCTTTCCACTAATTTTTCCACCTTGTTCTTTGGGTTGGTTGTTATTTAATGTGCCACAGCAGGGGATCAGCAGAGCCCACGTGAGGTGCCAGCATGCTTTTAGAATCACAGCATGGCTTGGGGTGGAAGTGATCTTAAAGACCACCAGGGCAGGGATGCATTCCACTAGAGCAGGCTGCCCAGGGCCAGGTTGGATGGGGCTTTGAGCGCTTCCAGCACAAATCCAAAAGCTTTTCCATTTTTGTTCTGATTAAAAAGCCTTTCACATTGGCCAGCTCACAAAGCTGCCAGCAACCAACAGCCAAGCTGATCTGCACGGACAAATGCATACCTTGAGGTACAGCCATGCACTCCAAGCATGACTTTCTTATATGCATGTGTGTAGTTAGCCAGGGGGTCAAATCAACCTCATAAAGCCTTAAATCCTGTCTCCCTATCACATCCACACACCGCTCCCGGCGATCACAAGCAGAGAAAAGGCACGGGGAGAAAAAGGGTCCTCCCGCACATCACCCACCCTCCCCCCCGTGTCACCCCCTCCCGCAGCGCCCACCCGCGCCCCACCGCACCTCCTGAACGTGCCCGAGCAGCCAATGCGTGGGGTGCCCGGGGAAGGCGGACAGCGCCCGCAGCAGCTCCCGCCGCCGGTGGTACAGCTGGATGGCCTTCAGCAGCACGCACGTCAGGCAGAAGACGGCGGCCAAGTGCAGCACCCGGGCCACATCCACGCCGAACCACGTCGCCTTCATCCTTGCGGTACCCGCGGGCACCAGCGCTCTTTCTTATCCCCGCCGGCGGCCAATGCAGGGCGGAGGGGCCGGGCCCGAGGTCCGAGCGGCCGCCGAATCACGGCAGAGCTTATTGCGAGCGGAGCATCCAGCCCTGCCCGGCGCCGGGGCTCGGGCAGAACGGGAGGAGGAGCGCGGGCGGTGCTGGGCACTGAGGGAGGAGTGGAAAAGCCCAGAGCTGCCGGGGAGCTGCCTCGGCTTGCACCCCGCCACCTTTGTGTATATGTATGTTCGTAATTGCCACAGTTAATTCCGTTTTCTTCTCGGGAGACCCGAAGTGGGTATTTGGCAGAAATACTGTGTGTGGAGTTTCAAGGCTTCACTACAGTGATGCTCTCGTGGTGTGACTCCCTGTGCGACCTGAGCTATAATTTCGAGCTGTAGCTTAAAAACGGTTGGGACAAAATGTGGAGGTGCGTTCTCCGCAGTGAGGTTGGTGAGGAACAGATGAGTCCCACCACAGGGCAAGTCATAAAGCAGTGACCAAAGCCATGGGCTGAGCCATGGCCAGGTGTTCCCGCAGCAATGGGCACACAGTGGCACCACCAGGCTTTGGGGACTGCTCCTGTGTGGCTTCACGGGGATAAACAACGGGCACCAGGGGTGGCTGATGGACATGAGGGCATGCTGTGGAGAACTGGGATTGTTTAGTATGGAGAAACACAGAATCATGGAATCGTTACGGTTGGAAAAGTCCTCTAAGAATACCAAGTCCAGCCACTGACCGCATCCCTCAGTGCCACATCTTCACGGTTCTGGAACACCTCAGGGATGGTGACCCCAGCACCTCCTTGGGCAGCCTGTGGTAGCACATCGCTGCTCTTTCTCAGAGGAATTTTTCCTTATATCCACCCAGAACTTCCCCTGGAGCAATGTAAGGCCATCACCTCTCATCCTCTCACAGTTAGGTGGGAGAAGAGGCTGATGCCCACCTCACCACAGCCTCCTTTCAGAGAGCTGTAGAGAGCAAATAAGGTCTTCCCTGAGCCTAGCAGTAGGGTGAGAAGTAACGGCCTCAAGTATAAAAGTATCTTAGCATCAAGATAACATTTCACTGTGCCCACAAGCGATATTTGTAGAGAATACCCTCTCTATGGATGCTGGTAAAGGGCTGCCTCCACAGCAGCAGGGCCGCCCTGGTGGAGGTGGGATTCGAAACCGAGACATCTCCCACCAATATCTCCTCAGCGGCTCTGCAAGCGGCGGGTTGCCCCTGAAGGAGGCGGGATTCGAACTCTCGTTCTCACACGCCACTTTCACCCCAACGGAGAGGCGGGGCGGGTCCCGCCGCCCAACGGGAGCGCGGCTTGCTGGCGGGCGAGGGGCGGGCCGCGGCGGCGCCCGCAGCTGCCATGGCGCGGGCGGGGGACCGGGACGGGGCTGCACGGGGCCGGCGGGGGAGCAGCGGCGGCCCCGCGCAGCGCCTGTAGCCGCGGCGGGGCCCCGCGGAGCTGGCGAGTCGGGGCGAGGAGGCGGCGGGGGCCGCGGCGGCGGCAGGAGGAGGAGGCGGTGGCGGCAGCGAGGGGCAGCCGCCGGCCGCTCCGCCGCCCCCCACGCCGCACAAGAGGATGAAGAAGCGCAAGGAGCTGAACGCCCTCATCGGCCTGGCCGCCGACGGCCGCAGGAAGAAGCCCGCCAAGAAGGGCTCGGGGCACCGGCTGCTGCGCACCGAGCCGCCCGCATCCGACTCCGAGTCCAGCTCTGAGGAGGACGAGTTCGCGGCGGCGGGGGGACGGGGCCGCTGCGCCAAGTGAGAGCGGGGCGGGGGAACGGCCCGCGGTGGGGTCACCGTCCCGGCGGGTGTTCAGGGGCCGTGGGGACGCGGCTCTGAGGACGCGGTCGGTGGGCATGGCGGGGTGAGGTTGGACCGATGATCTTAGAGTGCTTGTCTGCTTTCCTCAGGGGGGACTACCTACGCTGCTGCAAGTTCTGTTACCCTCTCTGTGCTTTCGTCATTCTGGCCGCCTGCGTGGTGGCGTGTGTGGGCCTCGTCTGGATGCAGGTGGCTCTCAAGGAGGACCTGGATGTGATCAAGGAAAAGTTCCGAACCAGTAAGTACGTGTGTGGCTGTGCTGCCGCGTGTTCGCTTTGAGTAGTATGGAGAGCTCTGGCTGCCCACCTGCTCGGTCCACACCTGAAGGCACAGAGCTGACACACCGCCATGACTGGAGGAGTCCTCTGAACCCAAAATAACTGGAGGCTGAGCAAGCCTAAGGCATGTGGCGTGCATTCTTGACTGCTGGTACCTCCCAAGGAAGAGGGAAAGAGGGACGCAGCCGCTTGTACCTCCGTGCTTCTGAAAGACCTACTTTGGGTTTGGCAGTGCTCCCTTCTGAAGCCACTGTTATAAAAAGTTCTAAGAAAGCAGCCTGGGGAATTTTGATCCTTCTTCAGCCCCCCCCCCCCCCCTCCCTTCCTGCATGCAGGAAAGCTGAAGTTTTGCCTGAAGAGTGTCTTTGTTCACTGCAAATTGTGTCCTATAACTTCAGTGTTTATGTTAGGATTGTTTATTTATTTATTTATTTATTTATTTTGCCCAAGACAATCTTAAATTCAATTCCAAAGTTCTTGGAATTGAATTGAAAAGTTTGAGGATGCTCAGGCTGGAGGCAAGTAGAGAGCTTCATTTGTTTATGGTAGAAGGAGATACTGAGGAAGTGTGCTTGCTGTTCTTTGAGAACATCTCAGCTGCGGGTGTCTGGGGCTTCCTGTTGGGTGTGTAATGTTGCTGCAAGGTGGGGAGGAGCTGGTAGCTGAGCTGTCTGCCAGGGTGGAGTCTTCTAGCTGGCTGGCACTGCCTTGTGGCTCTGAGCTCACTGAGCCTGGTTTTGTCCTGTTGTGGATGAGCTAACTGCTAGTCTTTATGCACTGATCTACTTGAAGCTGTGGTGTGTACTAGCATTAAAAGTTCTGTGTGATGACATCTGTTGGCTTTGGTGTAGTTAAGTTTCATCATTCCTGTTGTACACAGGCATCTTTGTTAAAGCAGTTGTTCGCTTTGGGCACTCTGTCTGGCTGCCACAGATGTGCTTGTTCTCTCCTTAATAGCTCTGGTAGAAAGACAGCACATTATCCTTCATGCGGTGATAAAAACAGTCCTGCATTCCCTTGCTGCTGAAGTAGCATCCCTAGAAGCTGGATGAGAGAGGCATCATTAAAAACAAGAACAGCAGCAACAGAAAGACGGACAGCAAGAATAACCTGGTTCTAAAAGATAAATTCTGCTTTGGTGGAACAGGTGGGTGGAAGGAGGAGCGAAGTCATGCAGGTCCATTGTTCCAGTGGCTGCTCAGGATAAACAGTCTTTGAATCTTCATCTCTATTTCTTCCTCCCATAAGAGCAGATTCCTGTGGCAGTTCTTGTTCTGCCATCCTTTGAGCAAGCTGAGTGTGGAATGAGAGCTTTTTTTTTTTTTTTTAAATAAGACTTCTTTGTATGTTTGGTACATTCAGAGTGGGTGGAAATCATTGTAGCATTGCCATTTGGTTGTTAGTAGTGGTGCTAAGAATGTGCATGTAGTATCTAACCTTCCTAGCACTGTAGGAAAGTCTTAAATGCAGTTTTTGTACACAGTGAGAGTAGCAAAATAGAAAGTAAACTGTTTACAAGAGCCTCTCACGTCTCGTGAGGAGACATCTGATTCAGTGTGATGTATTTGCATCATGGAATGCAAATGCGCAAACAGCCCTGAGTCTGATTTGGCTAAAACACACCTTTAGAGAACATTGTAACCAGAAGCATTATTTGGATCTTGAGCAATCAGTGCAAGTTACTCCATTCCTAAAAGTGACTTCAGAGCTTGCTTTAAGAGAGGTGAAGTGGCTTTCAGAAAATACCCAGGTTCTGTGTACTTAAGCATCCACTCCATGGGCATCAAACTCTCTTGAAGGGCTTTGCCCCCTTGTGCATGGGATTTCCCACGTGGAAATTCATCCTGATACATACTGTTAGGTCCCAGTGCTCTCAGCAGTCTGGGCTCTGGAAGATGGCAATTTGTACTGAAGCGTTGCAGAGCAGAGGTGCTGGTTGTGCAGAACCCTGTCATCTCCATCTCAAAAGCATTGCTTGCTTGTTTCCCATACCTGAGGATTTAGGGTTGCCTAATAGCACTTGCAGCTAAACAGCTTAGTCACTGCACACCCGGAAGAGCTGCATTTCTCAGGCTTACTAGAATTCATTTGAGCCACGTATCCCCCTTGTCTGTTATTAAATGCAATAATAACTGACTTTATTTCCAAGGCATGTGTCTACTGATTTGTTTATCAACAGATATTGGTGTGTAAGCTTATCTATTTTTCTCAGTTGTCATGTTGTCATGTGGAAGAACTGTAATCACATTAATCTCTTTGTAATTCACTACATTACCATTGACCTCTCTACATGGGGCACTGAGGTTCGTTTCACATGTCTCCTTTGCCCTAGTGATGTTGGTAGTTCGTGTTTACTGTTGTTGTTATTTCCTATCTCCCTGTCAAAGTAATGCCAAATAACAGCACTAAAAAAAGACCTGTTGGAGCTTGCCGAGGTGACAGGACTATTGCAAAGCCTTACATTCAATAAGATCTTGTTGGATTTTCTCTACGTGAGCTGCTGTTTCAAGCAGATATTTAGTACAGAAGTGGCAATAAACTCATGTAGAAACTGTTACTGCTACCTTAAACTACTGTAGATGTTTCTGCTTGTAGTTTGTTCCTTGCTTGTTTGACACTGTTTACTTTGATGTCTCCTTAAGTTTTACTTATTTGTTTGTATGTCTAGTGGAGTCTAATCAAAAGACATCCTTCCAAGAAATCCCCAAACTGAATGAAGATTTGGTGCAGCAGCAAAAGCAACTAGAGCAAATTGAGACTGGAGAACTGGGGCTGAATAAAGTTTGGATAAATATCACAGAGATCAATAAACAGGTGAGGAGAACTAAGTGCTTAATTCTGAAAAATCAATTGAGTGTTGTGTTTACAGGAAAATGTAAACCTTCTAGCAGGGAAAAAAAGCCTGTGTGCTCATTTAAGTGCAGTGATTAGCCATTCTCTAAGGACTTCTGTGGCCAGATGCTGAACTCTTAAAGTTGAATGGTGTATTAATACTAAGCCAAAGAAGACAGAACGTCCAGCTGGACTGGAGACTTACTGCAAAGAGGAAAAGTTATGCAACCAGTAGGGAGGCTTGAGGCAGACTTGGAAAAAAAACCTGAGAACTGTGCAGTTATTTATTTTCTTGCCAAATAACTGTGGTGTTTACCATGACAGATTTGATATTTCAGATTTAAGGAGAGTATCTCCAAACATTTTGTGTGCATAGAGAGAAGTTAATTTGCATCAGTGTGAGTTGATCTTGCTACAGAGGATGTACTGGTGGCTTGTGAATGCAGAATCTGCTAATACTCAGAATCTGAGCTGAAGTAAATCTTAGCTCTGTTTACTGTGGTAGAACTAAGCCACTTAACAGAAAGCTGTTTCCTTAGCTGATCTATTAGCGCACACTTCAAACAAAGCATCCGGGAAGGCTCTTAGTGAAGTTCTTGCCTTAGAGGTTAGTGACAGTTCATGGCTGCTCACAGTTAGTGGTATCCAGAGGTGTGTGTACCTCTGACACCGATGCTTTCTGTTACGTTTTAAAGACCATTGGGGTGCCTTCTCAGATGGGTTGTTTTCATCCCCATGCAGTGATGGAGAGCTTAGGGGTGGGAAGTGCCTAAACACATCTGAAAACTTGCTTTCTTTGACATCTGACAATACATGTTATCCACGGATGTTTAGGTGCTTAATGGGACTTTTAGAAGACTATTATCTGCTTCTTGGTGTTAGAGATACTTGGGACACGGTTCCTACAGGCCCTTGTATTACTTAGGGGTCTGGTCACAGTCTTGGCCAGAATTCAGTTGTTGTTTTTCCATGAATTGTTGGGATGCACTGCTGGGAATTATTTCAGCCAATATCCACAGCTGTGAGGCTAGAGCCTGCACACCAGCTGGTCAAGGTTGGCCTGTTGTAAAGCTAGGATCTTGTCCCTTTTATCAGCATGCAAAAGAACTCCTTTTTATAGCTAGAAAAAAGTGGATTTTATGTGCTCTACTTTTCAATTCTCGAATATGAGGAAACTGATTCTTCATTTGTTTCAGCTACTGGTGGCTACAAATTGATCTTAAAATGATAATGCCAGCAATGAAGGACCAGCTTGTGATCGCTTGTAGTTTGACAGCCTCTTGATTGTAGTGAATAACTGGTCTTGAAGACTCATAGAATGCTCGTCATCTGGGTGAAACAGTTGAGAGAAACCACTTTGTAACAGAACTTGTTAATGATATGTGCACATTCTTTGTCCATCACTCATCTGGAGAAGTTGCATGGTTTTGCTGGGCAGGTTTGTGATTGCTAAATGCAAAACTAGATGAGTGTTTCCTCTATGTAAAGGCTTCTTGTGCAATATCAAAAACAAAATAACAATCTTCCTTGAGCAGCCATCTGTCAATAAGAGGATGAATATAAAATGGTAGAGGGTGCCATATGCTTGTCATTCATTTTAAAAAACAAGAATCTTGATTCTGTTGCAAGAGGCAGGTAACTTTTGATGTAGCCTAGGCAGGACTTTTAACCTAGAAACGAGTGTTTTGTGTCTGCATGTATTTTTTTTTTTTTTTAGTTCTGTCTTATCTTTTAGTGTTAAAAGTTAATTCCTTAATTATGTGAAAGTTCATAATCAAGGTTATGCTTCCTGATTGTAAACATTCCTCTTTGTTTGTAGATATCGCTATTGACCTCAACAGTAAATCATCTCAAAACCAACGTGAAGTCTGCTTCTGATTTGATTTCCCTTCCTGTCACAGTAGAGAAACTCCAGAAGGCAAGTACCATAGATGTGTATTGCTAAGTGCATCCTGCACTGCTGGCCTGCAGCTGGGCTCTTGGGGACAGCGAGATCAGCGGGACTTACCTGAACTGTACGTGTGAAGTAGTGGCTTCTCTACTGCTCTTAAATTGTTCTTCATATACTTGATAGTGTAACAACAATGAATGAAGGCCTTGGCTCCACCTTTCTGGAAATGCCTATCTTTATGTTGTTGCTTCTTTAACTTGGAGGTTGCTTTCCTTCAGGCTACTTATCTTCTTAGTGTCACATATACTGGTAGAAGTCTGTCTGCAGTTTTGCAGTATGTGCACAGCAAAGCATACATTGTACTGGGATGTTTCCTGACAGTTCCTTGAAAGACAAGCCCAAATGAGTGACACAGGCATACAAAGTGACCTCTGTTAGTACAGTGTTTTCCTGTGCCTCTTAGCTTGAGCCTTCTTTACAGGCCCATTTGTTATAGTTAAAGGAAGGCTTGTTGAAACTTTCCCAAGTCTTCCATGGCAGTTCTGTTACTTAGCCCAATATAAATATTTATTGCTAGAGCTAGTAGTCAGTCCAGTTCTCCCTGTGACTTCTATAGGTTTTCATTTCTCATTTCCTATTCCTATTAAGTTATTGCATAATCAGCAAGCTAATACATAAGGCAAGCAGTGTGGTTTGGTTGCCCAGGCTGCTAGGATTTCTTTTTCTGGGAGGACTATGCAGCTGTTACAAGCATGCTGGATTTCCACTGTGTCATAAGTCATATAGAAATAGAGTTTAGATCCTGCACGTAATTTATGTAGTAACCTTAGTGTTATCTTGCTGCACTTAACAACAGTACTATCAGTACAGTTTTAGGGCCAACAAGTTTCAGGTTGCAGTGATCTGCTGAGCAGCCAGGCTTTTTTGTGTTTAGATAAGTCTGTTTGGTCACACCTTGTGAAAATGAAAGACGGTGTCAGAAACATTCAGAGTTCATTTTAAGCTCTCCTATTGAACAGAAAGAAGGTGTCAGATGTGGTATCTGTTTCCTTTCCTTTTTCAGTGCCATCTTTCTTGCATGTATGTTTTATAAGGTTGGTGTAATAAAAAAAAACAACCTGGAGGCCTTCTAAGAAGTGTACTATGAGTGTTGAAAAACTATTCTGATGTTTAAATGCAACAATTTTAATGTGGCTTTTTTTTCAGTATCACGCCAATGAAAAAAATAAATTTCAAGACTTGGGCTTCTTTTAGAACACTGAGTTAAAAAAAAAATAAAGGCAATGCTTGCTTGGAAAGCAGGTTAGCAGCCTTCAGCAGACCAGTTCTGCAGTGCGTGACGTGTCTCCTGAGTAGCCTGAAAGCTGATTAGGGCAGGGTAAATACACAATGCCAGCGTCGGTGTGTTTAATACTGATACTTCATGCAGAGAGGAAGAAAAATGTCTTTATCTCAGGGCTTATTTTTTTTAATGCCAAAATGTTTGCGTTGCTTTGGGAATCTGAAGCCTGTAGTTGTGGTTTCCTTGGGTGTCATGATGTAGGGTGCGTTCATTTTTTGGCTGAGATGCCATGGGTATAGTTGCTGTTTTGTTTGCAAAGGAGGTTGTCTCTGTGGCAGTCTGCCTGCTGCTTCATCAACTAAACATCATGTTCAGGGCATTGAAACACTGGATTTTTGCTGAGATTTGTCTCCTCCTTTCTTCCAGACTGTAGCGACCATAGGTAGCACTCTTACCAGTGTTTCACATGATGTTGAAAACATACAGACAGCTATCGAAGAATACAAGAAATCCCTAGAAATACTCCAGAATGATGTGGTAAGAAATTTGTACTGGTTTAACTGGGTGTATTCTGAGTTTACGTGCCTCATTTGGAAGAAGCATAAGAGTTCTGTGAAGTTCTTACCTTATGTCTTCAAAACACTTTCCAAGTCTCAGTAGATGCCAGTTGATACATTAATACCCTGCTCATCCCTGTGTAGCATCTCCTGTATGATACCAAGTATGTATTTTTCTGGTGCCACAGTTGATCCCAGCTACGCTTTATGTCCTTGAGGTTTTTGTGTTCTACTACTCTAAAGTTTTAGAGCCCTGGAACTCCCTGCTTCTGTGTGATGCAGAGTACTGCTTATGGTAACTGTCTGCACTGAGTCCTACAAGTGAAATTGCTGAGATGATCTGCTGGTTGAATTAAGGATGTGGGCAAGGATGAGATTATTGACCATCCTTACCAGAAACTGCTTGTTGTATTTATGCTGACCTCTCTTCTAGTGGAAAAACAGCAAATAAATAGTTTTTCAGTTACAGTGCAGTACAACACTACTTTAAATTAGATCTTCTCTACAAATATTCTCATGCACCTTATGAAACTAATTAGCGAGTGCTGCAAAAACTTGGTAGATGTGACTGTATGGCAGTGGTGAAATCCGTGCCTTAATACTTCTTTAAAGGAGAAGAGCCAATTTGGGGGGGTTTAATGAAAAACAACATATTTGACTTTCTGCTGTGTTAGCCTAGTTAAAATACTGCACACACAACAGACACGAGCAACAATAACTACAGCAAAATATCTTTAGTTGTGATCTGCCAGTTCTTAAGAGCTTAGTATTTGTTACAAGCATCACTTTCTGCTTCTTTCTTTAGAAGGAACTGAAACACTCCACTGCTCTGCCAATGACTGAGAAAAATCAGACAGAAAATTGCAAACAGGTATTTTTCTCCCTTGCATAGGGAATATCAATACAGGTATCAGTGGTACCTAAATTTTGTGTGTTTGACTGTGTAGTAGTATACAAAAAAAGTATGGTTTTTATGAAGGCAAAATACAAATGGCATACATCAAAACCAAGTACAAGATAAGATTACTGTAGTAATGTGCATGTGCAAACATGAAAATATTGTAGCCTGAGAGCACTTCTTGTGTGTGTTTTAACTAAGTGAAAAGTAATAATTGACTATCAAACAAATTACGGAGTACTTTGCTCATATAAATGACTTAAAAGCTTTTATTGAATGGATTTTATGGCCATTCATGGTTGCCAATCAGAGCAAATCTAGGAGTGGCGTGTGTTGAGTCACCCTTGAAATAATGAAGTGTGCAAAGAGGGGATAAAAAAAAAAAGTATTCATGCTTACACCTTACAAACCTCAGATGGTTTGTAACCAAATTATATTGAATATATTTAATACAATTAACATATTCCTCAAAAGTGTATAAATATGCTCTTTTTTCAGATAAATAATTGGTGTAGTTACTAAGTTTGCTCTGGAAAACGAGATGAATAGGCTTTGTGTGTTTGCTGGCACAGCTGAATTGACTACACTAGCAACAAAGAGGTTAGCCTTGAGGAAAATCTCACTCAAACTTTGAAAGCTGGAATAACTTTGTGGAAGCTTCTCGTTGAATGTTTCCAGTGTTCCTGTGACGAGACAGCCTGAAGTGTGCCTGGTTAAACTGGGTCAGCCACCATGTTGTTAATACCAATAGAGCTGCAGAAGTCAAGTAAACCAACATGTCTTGGTTTTATATTTCAGGAAAGCCAGGCACTCCATGCAGCTTTGGAGGAGCTAAATAACACTATAGTGACAAACCAGAAGTTGAATGACATCAAGCTTCTAAACGTGGATTCAGCCATTGGTAACCTCAGCCAGAGGGTTATGCTGTTGGAAAACACTCCTGTTGCTGTGAATAAGCTGGAAAAAAGAAACAACTTGTCTACCAGTCCGGTAAGCATGACTGTGGGTGTCTGCTAATTTCAGTTTGTTCTGCACAGCACATATACAGCTTCTTAAGGTCTAACTAAAGTGAAAATAAAACTTGGGAGGCTTTATGTCTGGCAAATTTGGAAGAAAAAACTTTATTATAGAAAACAGTAAGTACATGACTATACTCAACTCTCCTCCATTTTCTAGGGGAATGATACAACTACCTCTGCAAAAGTGGAAAATGAAGATCAACCAGTTAATGAAACACATTCAAATAAAAAACCGAAGGTAAAGTAAGGAAACAGAAACTACACTGGGTTAGTAGACCCTGTCATTGTCTTAAAATCATGTTTTAAATGAGACTTGAGAAAAGATCTGCAAGCAGGCTTATCTGATCTGGTTTCTTTTAAAAGTATAGTATAGAAGGACAGCTTACCTATCCCATTTTGGGGAAAGGAAGTGAATTGGGATGGAAGACAAGTTGGATTTTAAAGTCTTGCCATTCCTATTATGTATGGAATAACATGGCAGAGCTGCTGTAGTATCCTTTTGTGTAGCTGAAAGTTTAGGGAGGTTCAGACCACTGTCTGTTGCAGTGAGGGACTTTAGTAACTGGCTCAATTTGAATTCCCATTGCCATGCTTTCAGCAAAGCTGGTCCAGCTATTGTGAGTTCATGCTATAAATGGTGTTATAGCATTTACCTGTGTATAAGGACTCTCTTGGGCTTATGTTCATCCTTGATAAGCATAATGCAACATAGGAGAAATCGTGGAAGGGTAATAGGAAGGAAATTCAAGAAGACAGTGATGCCGAAGTGAAGTTAGAGGACTGTGCAAACATCAGTAGCCTCAGGAGCTAGCAGCCAAAACATGACTTAGGGAAACTTTTTACTAGTGGACAACCTAATGACTGGCTGTGATCTGGTTTAACAGACTTAACGGAGGGATGAAGTTATAGGTTGGAGTTGAGGGGTGGTGCTGTTAAGGTTAGTTTCCATCTTCTGGTAAGAAGACAGATGAGTGACCTGGCTATGCTGTCAAATCAGGCTTGAAATGCTGTGAACTGAAGCTGTGACCTGGAACTTTATAATAAAAAGAATAGAAGAGATAAAGATGTAAAAGTCATGCTTGGCAGAGGTATAGTAGTGCCAACCTTAAGGCAGTCAGTGCTGCAGTAAACATTTAAAACAATTATTTAAATCACTTGATGTATAAATGTTCAATCCAAGTACACGTTAACTTTTCATAGTACCGTTTTTCTGTATCTGTATCTATTCTGTATCCTTTATCTGTATCATTTATATAAGAAATATGGAAATTAAATGCCGTATTCTTTTGAAGTTAGTGTCTGCAAAATACTTGCCTACTTTTGAGGTTTAGGTACTGAAGTTTAGATACTCTTCTTAGAGATGATATGAATTTAGGCCTTATGTGTTCCCATAGATTTTTTAATTTATATTTAATCTTGTTAATAATTTAAAACTTGATCAGCCTGAAAAGCACTGAGTCATTCAAAAGTACTTGGATATTTTAAACGAATTCTTGTCCTAATCTTCTCCATGTATTGAAGAGGGATGTTTTTTAACAAACTTCTTTTCTACGTATGCAGGAAGCAGGAACCAGAGATTCTCAGGAATTAAATCTAAGGGAGAAGCTTCAGCTACTCACTGCTCGTGCAAGTAGGCTAGAAGATGACCGACCCATTGAGACATCAAAGAATGGTAAGGATGTTTTGTAACAGTAACCTCGAAAAATGGATGTTCTCCATGTAACTAAAAGAATAAGTAACGAAGGTGAATAACTTGCACTGTTTCCTTAAAATCTGTGGAGATTAGTTCAGCTGAAGTCACAGAAAACAACTTTAAGATATGGAAAAGGATGTACGAATACAAAAGTTTGAATATGACTTTTCCACCAGTTGCTGTTATGGGAGGAGACAAGGATACATACCTAGAGGAGGGAGAAGATGGTGAAAGCAACCCAAGCAGTCAGATGTTGATTCCATTACTAAAGCTTGCTCAATGTTTCCAGAGTGGGAAGTGAAAAGCGTTTGCCAACCAGTTGTTCTGTGTATGATGTTTACAAATACACTTTTCCCAGGCACAGCGTGAAAGATTAAAGCTGTATAACTGTCCAAAGATCAGATTTCCTTTCTTGTGTTCTTCTAGTTATTAGTAAAAGTACATAACACTGCTGTATTCTGAAACAATTTTGCGCCATTCTCATCCCATACAGCATCTCTGATGCAAAAAATATTTGAATTCGTTCTTCTGGAATCTTTCTTTGTTTCTGCTAACTTAATTCAATTAACAAGACTAATAGAAATTGTTTTGCAACAGTTGAAAGTAGTCCGAGTACCATGACAAAGCCCACAGACCTTTCAAGGCTGGCTTCAAGGTCAGCTGATGACAGCACAGAGAAGAACAGACAGCTGAGACATCTGTCCTTACCAGGAATTTCCAGCATAGAAGGTGTGTCTTCTCCAGGCTGACCTTTCCTTTTTCTAAATATGTCATGTAAATGTTCAGGAGACGTTAAGTAGAACTGAAATTATGACAGTGTCTGGATGTTCTGTGATAAGTTTAGTCAAGTTGAAAAGCTTGAGAACCGTAGACCTAACTGAAAGAAAAGTGTATAAACAAAAAAGCAGCAGTGATTTAAACAGGTGTGTTCGTTAGAGTCACTTGTTTATTTTGAGTGCATTAAATATTGTGTCAGGTGCCCAGGAGACTGGGGGAGTAGTCAAGGTCAGAATTAGGATGCTGAAGGAAAATGAATTAGGTGTGAATGTGTCTGTTATTTGTCTTCTTCCTTTTTATTCTCCTTCTCTTTTTAAGAGGGCACTGCCTGGCGGGATGAATGGTTTCTGGATCTTGCTGTTCAGTCTCTCCAGCTACTGAAAGGGCATTGCTTTGCATCAGAAAGTGAATAGACACTTTTCCCTTTATATGATCAGTGCTGTTGGTATAGCAACAGTCATTCAGAGCTTGCTTTTGTGAAAGATAGCTGTGTCTGTATGCAGTTGGTAGTGGTAGAACGGGATGTTAGCTGTGGCCAGAAATAGGGATTTCATTTTATTTTTTTTCAAGACTTAAGAAATGTTGATGGACATTTTTTGTGTTTTTATTTTCCTCCTGAACTTACTGACAGCACAGAAAGCAAACTAAGCACTTGGAGATGCCTTATTTACTTAATGACTAGGTGATAATGCATAATGCAGTAAAACTGGAAGAGTAACTTGTACAATGTTCCTGTGTGCTTCAAAGGATTACTTCTAAATCATTGTTCTCTTTGCAGATCTCCAGGATTTGTTTGACAAAGCACCTGAAGATGCTGATGGAAAACTGTCATTTGAAGATCTTCAAAAGCTGCTGGGCTCTGCAGCCCAAGACTCACAGATCTTTAAGAAATTTGACACAGATGGTGATGAGAAATACTCATTAGAAGAACTGAGATTAGCTTTGGGTGTATAGGATAGAAGTTTAGAAATGTGATATTGAGGAATGCTACTGTAGCGAAAGGAAACTACGGGACATGAAAAAACTGCACTTTCCCAGTCTTTTATTGACCTTTGGAGTGTACACATTGACATCTCTTTTTTCGTTTGCATTTATTGAAAAGAAATTTACAGGTTTAGATGTCAATATGACATAATATTGGGACTGTGTTACAATCCAGAAAATTCCCAAACTCGTTTAGAAGCACTTGCTGGTCTTTCTTTCTGAGGGAGTTCTTGTTTCTAATTTAAAATGTGTACATACAAAAATAAAACTATGGTTTTATATTTCACTGAAATTTGCCTTAAATTAGAAAGCTGCACTTTACGTAAAGCAGAAAGAAATCTGTCTTGTAAAGATGGGCTTTTTCTGCTTGTAAATATCTGAAATAGCTTAAATTATGCATATTTAAGGAGAAGTTAGTGTCAGGGGTTGTGTTGGCAGTAAACTGTTTATAATGAGAGACTCGAGCCTAAAAGGAGTGGTTGAGAGCTTCAGCTGAATTCTAGTTTTAACTAGGCATATCCAAGGGTGAGTTTGGAGTTAGGGAGAGGAAGGAAGGAGAGAGGAACCATGCACATCTCTAGCAGGACTTACTTTCAGAGGGAAGAGTTGAATGTGTTTTTATATCATGAGCCTACGGGAGCAATTACCTACCAAGTGCTTGGGTTTTCACTTCAGCATTCTTTTAGCTTTGCTGTATTGCATCCAGATTACATTTTCTAAGATGAGCCTATCTGGTTCAAAGAAGGAAAAAGCTACTGAACAACTTTAACAGATACTGAAGAGGTAAAAGCCTACAATGCAGCCTGCTGAGTAGCAGCCCAATAGCTCTAACCCTGCTCTCTGTGCAGGTAGAGGTGCGCTGAGTCACGCTGACTGATTACTGCAGGCCTTGTGATCAGGTTTGCTGACGCTGCTGGCTTCTTCCACCCACTGTTGTTGAGGTCACTGATGAAGTACCCTGAGTAAAGCTCCTTGTCAGTAGGATTTGTGAGCAGGTGGGGAAGGCTAAAGTAGAATTTGGTTTTGTTTTTTTTTTTTCCCTGGTTAACATGCATGTGATTGCTTCTTGGTACCTTAACCTTTGTCTTCTCCTCAACAGAAGGCTATAAAAGGCAGGGCAGGCGGTTGCATCAGCTATCTCTACTGACAGGTGCTTTGTGAGTGAGGTTTCCTTGATACAGAGGAACTTAAAAGTTGTGTTTATGCTAGTAGATCTAAACACCAAGCATGTTTGTAATCTCCTGGAACATGACAAAATACTTTTGCAGGAGGTGTTATCTTGCAGGCCAGATCAGGGCCAAATCAGATGATTCTGCTCACAATATCACTAATCTTGTTGGGAGTTTTTTTGCATGATTAGTGAATTGAATGTACCCACCT
Source organism: Gallus gallus (assembly GCF_016699485.2). Classification (NCBI taxonomy): domain Eukaryota; kingdom Metazoa; phylum Chordata; class Aves; order Galliformes; family Phasianidae; genus Gallus; species Gallus gallus. Next base: position 21,544,338 of record NC_052539.1, on the reverse strand, counting down.
CACCGAAACATCAGTTTATGTGGAAGTCAGTTCATAGCTGTTGAATTTTATGTAACTTTGGGCTGGATGTTTATAGTTGTGTGAATAACTGTATTCTGGAAGTACGTATCAGTGGAGGAATGTGCAAAATGAAACCCTTTTACCCATTGCCTAGGCTTCTGTCACTGTTGCTCTTCTCTCCTATTTGGGTAATGCAGACATGACCCAGTAAGGAGATGCTTTTGATGTGACATTTTAAAGCGCAGTATTTCAGAACAAATCCAACCAACCTTGGCTTTAAGAGGCCAAGAAGCCAATACTTGCTTCTTGCTGCTTCCTGTACCCTTTTATACACTTCCGTATAATTCCTTAACCAAATAATAATAATAATAAAACCCTAGCAATAAAATGTAACCATTCTGGTATTTTATTTGTACATACTGTATCATAGCCATATGCCAGAGTTTGCAAAATATTTTTGGAAGTATAATTTGTACGAAATTTACCTTAAATTTTAAGGGATTATTGTATTGCCACGTGAACCTACTGGTGTTTTGTTTTGTTACCGTATGCTTTACTTTCTGAAGGCTTTTCAACAGCAATAGTGAAGTTGTCAGCTAGAGCTTGTTGAGAACAGTGTGCGATAGCAGTGTCCTCTGTATGCAGCCAAGGAGCTCCATTGGTCACCAATTGGCATTGAGGCACAGCTGTCCGTGGTGCTGCTTAGCGTGCATGTCCAGATCGCAGCTGGTTGCTGTTGTTGCCGCCATGTAGGATGGACTTGTGCTTTGAGTTTAACAAAATATGACCATGTAGGAGCACAGCAGTAGCTTCTGTTCGGCCTAGACTTGCAGGTAGCTCTTTGTTGCAGCCTTGGAGCACTGCTGTGATCCCTGCAGGTCTTCTGCTGTGCTTCTGATCTCTGTGCCGCGTGCTCATGGCAGAGGGCATAAGTGAGGGATGGCGAATGCATTTGTCCAGATCTAGGAGGATATGATGAGATGTTTGTGTGGGAGCCCAATGGCACAGCCTGCCCTTGGCGGCAAGTCCTAGGGGGGATGTCTGAAACCAAGAGGTGAGATCAGAATTGTTAAGGTTGGAGAGACCAATGAGATCATGGCAGCAGTGGGCACGCTGAGGCTGATTCGGCACTCTGGGGACAAGCGAGGTGACCCTATGTTGGTGTGGAGGCTCCTGGGTGGCCACGAGCACTGCCATTGGGGTGCAGCCATGCTGGTGCTGAGGGCTGGCTGTGCCACTCCTATGCTCTGATGCTCGGTGTCATTTCCACCTTGTGTTGTTTTGATCTTATCTTTTGGTGACTCCTGCATAGGGACCTCTTTGTATTTTCAGTTTACCGAAGGCTCACTGCTGTGCTGTACTTGTTTCAGTAACGTATGACGGCTTCCCAGATCCGTGCGAGCTGGCTTGTAGCTCCCGACCACCACGCGCTTTTCCTCACTGTAACTTTAATTTACCTCAATAAAAGCTCATTCGTAGCGTGCGCCTCTCTCGCTCATTCGGCAGCGGAACGGAACGGCGCGGCGCCGGGGGCGGGCGGAGCGCTGCTGCGGGCGGAGCGGGAGCGGCGGCGGCGCCATGGCGGGGCCTCTGGCGCAGGGCTGGGGGTTGGGGGTCGCGCTGCGGAGCCGCGCCGCGCTGCGCCCGCTCGGGCTGCTGGCCCCGCCGTGCCGGGGGGCGACGGCCCCGCAGTGCCGGAGGGCGACGGGGCCGGGGGAGGAGGTGCTGGAGGAGAACCCCTTCTACGGGAAATACCGCCATAAGATCCAGGAGCTGCGCAGGTTGGGGAGGGAGGGAGGGATGGATGGGGCTGGCCGAACGGGGTTAATCACTTGGAGCTGTTAATGGTCTCTTTTCTGATTCAGGTCCAGTCCGGATGTGTTTGAATCCCGGATGGAAAAAAGAAATGAAGTGAAAAAGCAGCCCGTGGGGTTTTCCAAGCAGTCAGAGTTTGTGAGGTGCATGGAAGAAAAGGCAAGGCCGGTTTTCCTTGTAATTGGTACAATCACTGCATCGTTAAGGTTGGAAAAGACCACTAAGATCATCCATTAGAGCCAGGCTGGTGGAGTCACGGGCCCTGGAGGTGTTCAAGAACGTGTAGGTGTAGTACTGAGGAACGTGGCTTGGTGGTGGTTGGACCAGGAGATCTCAGAGGTCTTCTCCAACCTTAATGATTCTGCGAGTCTATGCCTTTGTTATTTACTTAGGGTCAACACAAAGCTACAAATGCAGCATTCCTGCTGGAAAGGAGCCCCAAATCTTGTTCTCTAATGGCTAAAAATACCATTCCAGCGTTATTCTGCTGTTTTTTTAGCTTGTAGTTTCTGAGCTTAAGGGCTTTTTTACGTGTTTAATTAGTTCGGGGTTAGTTTGGCTAGATGGAGTGACATGAGCTTGCACAGAAAGGGTAATGGAGCTGTTGGGGGCCTGGAGTACAAATGTTATGGGGAGCGGCTGAGGGAGTGGGGCTGTTTGGTTTGGAAAAGAGGAGGCTCAAGGGAATTGCACCAGGGGAGGTTCGGGTTGGATATCAGGAACAATTTATTCTCAGAAAGAGCAGTGATGCAGTGGCACAGCTGCCCTGCGAGGTGGTGGGGTCACCATCCCTGGAGGTGGCACTGAGGGACACGGTCTGTGGGCATGCAGGCACAGCTTGGGGTTGGACTGGATGATCTTGGATGTCTTTTCCTCCCTTAACAATTCTGTGATTCAGTGATTTATCATTCTGTAGTGAGTGAGAACAACAACAAAAACAGTTCAGTAATATTGGATCCAAAACGAGTAATGCTTTGCCTTAACAAATCTTTCGTGACCACCTAATTCATACTTCTCATTGCTGTTCTTCTTATTACTTCTCCAAGTCAGTAGTTTATTGTCATAAAATGCACTGCAGCAATGTGTAAGTATCTTGAAGTTGAGCTCATACTGAGAAGCTGATGTCAGCAGACGTGATGTGCGTGGTAGGCAGGGCAAATAAGTGGTACTACAGCATCAGCTGCAAGAAAATTAAAGAATAATGCTCTCTTCTAGGCAGAAGGCCTGAGCACAAAGACGTCAAAGGGAGGATTCACGCGGGATAAGGTAAGGGAAATGAACCCAAGTGCTGGAGGACATGCTAGCGAGTGAAGGGTAGGTGTTAATTTGGCACCAGTGCTTCAGCCAAGAGGTTTGAGCTACAACTAACCTTCCTTACGCTGCACTTCATTAGCAGATACTCATTTACTATTGGGATTGCGTTCAAGTCTTCAAACTCCTGGCACTGTGTTTTTATTATCCCGTCCTTTCTCTCTGACGTCCTGCACGTTCCTGCTAGCCAAAGAATCTCAAAGCTCCCAATAATAAATCAGAAGGGTTAAGCTACCTCTGCGGACTTGAAATATATCTTCAAAGTTCAGCCAGAAGAGGGACAGGAGTATGGTTTTATTCTCTTTAACTTTCTTGTATTTTGGCAAACCTTCTTTGTAAAGCTGCCAGCAGAGCACGTGTGAGATGGGTTGAAGGGAAAAGGCTGCAGCTCATTTTTCCAGTGCTTTGGAGGTGTGCAGAAGTGGAGTGAAGCGCATTCTCTGTCCTGACAGAATCTCTTGCGTTGTGCTTCAGTGCACGAATCCAATCTTCAGCACGTTACTGCTTAAGTGTAGTAGTTTCTATGGCAATTCAGAGAACTAAGATTGTAAATTGAATTAAGTTGCTCTTGCTTGATTTTGTTCTCTGTAATTGCATCCATTCATTCTGAAATCTCACTCGAATCAGAGAAGTGTCACTGTGCCAGATGCCATATGCTTTCTCTTGCAGACGCTCGATTCAATTCTTAACGTTGAAATGGTGAAAGAGAAATCAGCAGAGGAAATAGAGCAGGTAATGGATTTAAATGGCGTGGAGTTTGTTCCAAATCTGTGCTTAATAGTAATGTATATGAGAGAATGCAAGCATTACTTAAAGTCTTCGGTCTTATTAGACTCAAAAATGAAACATGGCTATGGATGTAGACTTATAAAACCTGTGCTCACGTGCATATCAATAGCAAATGACACTTTTCCCTGCATCTGTAGGTAAAGCCACCTACCATGTGTTTGACTACTCAAAACGTATCGCTGCTGCAACTCATAGCAGCTATTTAACATTGGAATCAGCAAGCCCCTGTGAGAGGGGAATCCTGGCAGTGGCTCGTATGGATTGTGCTACGTCTGTTCTGCAGGAATATAAACAAAGCTTTTGCCATCTACTATCTTCACTTGTGTTTTTTGTCATGCAGGAGATTTGTACTCAAACTAAAGATGGTGAGGGTTAGAAGGAGGAGGGTGCATTCGTTTTAAGGACAGTGTGAATCGAGTTATTCTCCCTGCTGTCATTTCGGTTTGCACGTTGTTCCCTTCTATCTGTTTATATTTCTGTCCCACATTTCTGGTGATGTCGGTCAGACTTGGCTGAAAAGTGACCCCTCCAAGTGCTGACAAGGCTTAGCTGACAAATGCAGTTGATCTTAAAGCGTTTCACGTTCCTGCTAGATGCTTGCTTTTTGACTGTAGATGGTTTCCTTTGTTTCTTACAGATCTGGAATCGGTACTTCTCTGCAAAAGATACGGTTTATGCAGTTATTCCTGTAAGTAGTCCCTCAGTGTAAGAGAATGAGGTTTCAAGAAAAACTTTCTTGCCAGGAAGAGTTATTGCTTTCATTGAATAAAGGCCTTTGTTTCTGAAAACATTTATCTTCTCATTTTCCCCTCCTGGCTGTTGTTGTCAAAGCTCGTCGTTCTTTCTGTGCACCTGGACTGAATTTCCAGGCTTCTTTATTCACAGTAACCAACGTTCTTTGCAAGGCTGCTGTATCCTTTTTGGTAGCATTTGTATTTTCACGTCATTTTTTCCTCAAGTTTTCTCTTCTCTTTGCTTTCTTCCCTGCAGCACAGACTTGTAACAAGGCAGTGTTAAAGGGCTTGTCTAATAAACTTGTACTTAATTATGACGGTTCTGTGCTGTTAAAATTACTGGCGGCGCTGTTGTTCATTGAGAATGCGTGGTGCTTCCTGTGATACGATCACATTTCTTATCCCTGATAACTTCACCAGCTGTTAATTGCTCTTATTCTGCGTTAACCTGAAAGCTTGTTGTGTCTGTTGGTGTGTTGGTTTCAGTTTGGGGATAGACTTAAGATGGTGTAGGCCTTCACGAGTGGGGCCGGCGCTGTTCCTTGTTGCGCTGCTTTAGAGAAGCTCTGGGAGCTTTTTAAAGCCGTAATGCAAACCATATTGTAGGCACAATGGGAATTAGTTTGTGGTGTTATTGAGGGGGGGAAAAAAGCTGTGTCTTCTGCCAGAAGTTTCTTTGGCTGGGAGAAAGGCGTCACGTAATTCTGAAGTGCTCAAGAGCACAGATGGAGGAATTTTGTGTTGACGGGTAGCATATGTTTTCTTTCCTGAACACCTTAGAGTAGGTATTAATACAAGATGCTGGTAGGAAAAGAGCTGGCAAAAGATTTGGGGGAGCCCAGAAGACGTGTGAATGGGACGGCTGGGTTTCATCAAGCCAAGTATGTTTGTGGTTTTAATACAAACTGAAGCGATGAATACTTTATTTGAATTGAATAAATATCCTGCGTTTTAGTACTTGAGAACAGTAATGTAAAATCCATCATTTGGGGCCCTGAGTGCATCATCTCGCTCAACTGCTGATGCCACGCTTGTAGAAAGGACACCATGTAAGTCTAAAGCATGGCCCCCTGCCTCCAAGGAGTAGAGCTGTGGATACAAGGGGTTTCCTGCTGCCTCTTGGAGACAGTATTGTTCACGTAGGGTACCGATGACATTGAGGTAATGAAGCACTTGTGTAGTTTTCTGTGCATTCGTTGTTAACTGCTTCCACAGTGAGGCTTTCTGTAGGTGGAAGGTGGGGAGCTGTGCTCTGTGGAGGTTAATGAAATGATACTGAGCAGTGACTGTGTCCACAGCTGTGTAATGAAAAAAATAATTTTCCTCTTTCCCAAAAGGCAGAGAAGTTTGATTTAATATGGAAGAGAGCCCAGAAGTGTCCATCGGTACGTCTGGCAGAGATCCACAGTGTGGTGATGTATAGTTGTAATGCATTTCTCCTGTCTAAAGCCTAATTCATAAACTTTTGACCCTCCTTTGTTCATATGCATCGTATTGGCTCGATAAGTAAATTGCAGATAAAAGCAGTGGCTATTCAGGTATACTGAAGAGTTGATCCAAGTGTCAGGTGTGTAGATTGAAGAGGTATAGAGTTCAGAAATGGGTATCTCCATGCAGTGATTTCATAGAATCATGGAATTGTGTGAGCTGGAAGGAATGTTTAAAGGCCTTTTAGTCCAACTCCCCTGCAATGAACAGGGACACCTTCAGCTCCATCAGGTGCTCAGAGCCTGGAACAGCCTCACCTTGAATGCTTCCAGGGGTGGGGGCATCCACAACCTCTCTGTTGTGCCTCACCACTCTTATTGCAAAGGTAGCCACATGCATCTGGTTTCCACTAACTGGTGTCCTGTGGTTAAATCTCCTCCATGTGGTTTTGTGTAGGCCAGCTTCATTGATGTTCTTCTGTATCTTTCCTTAGTATTTAAAGTGTGCATGTTTTAACCTGGAGGAACTGCTAGCTGCAGCTACATGTCACCACGGCATTAGACTGCACCTACATAGAGAACATGAGCTCTCTTGTCTCACAGTTGACGTGAATTGTTCCTGTTTCATCTTACATTTTCTTGCTGGCAGTAAATAAAAGTAGAAATACCTCTAAGGGAGAGCTACAATAAATAATGGTGTTCTGTGTAAGCACCCTTATAGAGCATTGTAACTCAAGGGTTGTGACAAGGGAAGGAAGTGGAGAGTTGGGTGTAGTTGAATCCTTTGTTACATACACAGAGTAAATATTCAGTGGGTTGTACCGTATGTGTATGACAGCACAACAATGCATAAAACACTGAGGATTCCTGAGATTAGAGTTCACTGCTTCTCATGGGGGCTGGTAGGTATCTTGTAAGCCTCAATTAGAGAATTCCTGTTGCTTTGAAGAAGTTGAACTGCAAAGGATAGGAACAGCAAGCAAGACAATGTTTCTTTAGTTTTGCACCATGTGCTGCTGGATTAGCATTGTTTTCTGCTGAAAGTACTCTGTTTTTACAGTAATTTGTGCAGTGAAGCATGGGCTTTGTGCAGATTGCACTTGCTAAGCTAGAAGTTAAATCCTTCATTGCTTTATAGAATCAGAGGGTAGCTAGGCTTTGTGGGATTGTAGGTCCGAATGAGTAGCTTTATCAAATTGATGGCTTGGTCCTGTGTGTTCTGTTTGCCAAGACCAAATCCGTCTGGATTCCTGAGCTACATGGAGCTTAGGAAGTTCTGAGTGCGTTTCTGTACAGTCCATTTATTCGATTTAGTGAAGTATCCTGCTTGTTCCCTGCTCCTACACTGTCCTTCCTCTTGGTGTGGGAAAATGAGCAAGTCCCTACCCCATAGAGCCAAACAGACTGTAAGTCTCAAAGAGAAAATGCTTGCCTCTTGTTCTGGAACAGGTAATAAGGTAACTGTACAGGATTGGAAACTCTGAATGTTCCTCATCTTATTTGTGACCATTTCTACTATTGTTAATTTTTTAGAAGCAAGCTGACAGGTCAGTGTGAATGTTCTCTGCACTCCTTTCCTTTGTCTCATATAATACTGATAACAATATGCCTCAGTGTTGGTGATTTACTACTGAAATAATAGAGTAGAAGCCCTTTTTTTTTTAATCTACTGTGGTTCTCTCTAAAGAGTTTATGTTGGAGGCCAGTATGACATTGGGATTTATTTAGTTCTATGAAAAGGAGTCTTATTTGTTATCCCTCCTCTGCAGTTTCTATATGCTTTGCCAAGAAAAGAAGGCTATGAGTTCTTTGTGGGGCAGTGGTCAGGAACAGAGCTGCACTTTACTTCTCTAATAAACATTCAGGTGAGTACTTACCATAACAAGTCTAAAGATGGCTTGGGATCCAGAAATATATATCATTTTTACTGAATAATTTGATGAACACGTTGTCAAGCTTAACTTGAAAACAGTTATCAGTAGAAAAACTGATCTTAATTATGGGTATTCAGTAAATTTATGGTACTAAGTGTCTGTTTCTTCTAAGAGAGAATCAGGTAGCAATTGAGCAGTCTCAGAACAGAAACAGGAGCCAAGCATTTTAGAGTTGTCTGTACAAACTGTTTAGAACACCAGTAGGTGCTATGAAATGCAATGTCTTCCTGGAAACTGCAGATTATTTTGAATGTGGTCTTTGGTTAAGAAAAGCTCAAACTCTTCACGTTGCTCGTTTTCTGTAAGTACCAGAAATAATTAGAACTGACCCTTAAGCCCTGAAAAATGACAGTCTCCATAGCAGCTAATACTCAAACATTTTATAATCAAGCCTCAAGATGTGCAGTAAAGCTAAAGTTCTTTATGGAGTACCAACAGGTTTCTTTCCTCCCTTCAGACCCAAGGTGAAGCTGCTCCTAGCCAGTTGGTCTTGTACCATTATCCCGAGCTGCAGGAGGAGAAAGGAATAGTATTAATGACTGCAGAAATGGACTCCAAGTTCTTGGTAAGAGAAAAATGCTCATTGATTTACCTCATCTTATACCGCATCTTCTATAGTTGCCCAGAGATGTAGTGGATGTTCCATCCTTGGAGACGCTCAAGGTAAGGCTGAACAGGGCTCTGAGCGCCTGATGGAGCTGCAGGTGCCCTTTCATTGCAGGGGAGTTGGCCTGTAATGGTTCCTTCCAGCTCAAAAGATTCTATGTTTCTATGATCTGAAAACAAATTAGAATCTTAAAAAGGCCCTTTCCCAAATAGTACTAGATTTCTTGAACCTAATTTGTTTAGTGATCTAGGGTAAGTTAGAAGGAAATCAGCAACCTTTGGCTGTCTGGTGTTTGCAGTTCAGATGTTGTTTTTCCTTACTCTGGTTATTATAGTTTATTTTTGTGAAACATTAGGAAAATTCAGTCAAATTTTGGGAAGCAGATCAACCATAAACTCAGAGATGAGGCTTTGGATCTCTGGTGCCTCACAGTGGGTAAGGACCATGAAAAGTGTGGTGCATGTTTGACCTCTGCAGGAGACTCGTTCGTAGGCACAGTGCTGAAGGGCCTAAGTAGGTCAGGAAGGGGAGGGAGATAATTTGTGAAGACAGTGAGTAGGATTGCAGCCTTTCAGCCCCTAAAGAATCTTTTTCAATGGGAAACAGCAAAGCTCAGCAGTGACAAATTCTTCGTTTTACCTTGCAGGTGGTCCACGAAGCACAGTGCTTGGCAAATCAGGTGCAGCTCTTCTATGCAACGGAGCGTTCTGAGACCTATGAATTAGTGGAGACCTTCAACCACAGATCCAGTGAATTTAAATACATGTCAGTTATAGCAGAGCTTGAGCACAGCGGCCTTGGAAAGGCACTGAGACCTAATCAGGTTTCTGACAAGTCATAGAGCCTGAGCTGCGAGTGAAGGAGCCAGCAGCAGGCAAGGGGGGGGTTCTCATCTGGGATGCTTCCCATCTCTTGTTTTGTGAATTTGAGTTGGCTACAAAAGGGATCTGGAAACATGCTGGGACTGTGGCCATCAAGCGGGGCTGGCACTGATGCAAGATGAGGACCTGGGTCATTTGGGCAGTGGGAACTAATTGCTGGACTGAAGCACTGCACTTCGGAGTGGCTTTGTCAGAATGAGCTATTCTCTCATCTCTGACTTGTGCTGCATGCTGTATTTTATTTTGAAATCCGAAATGTCAAAAGGGCAGCTATGTAATGAAGTGTGTAGACATCAAGAGAGAGTGCAAACAATGTTTCTTCTCTGTAAATGCATTTAAAATGCCCTCTGCCATTATAATTGCATGGTCTATCGCTTTTAATTTGTGAGGAATTTATATGGACTTGTCTATCAAGAAAAAAGAATAGGTCCGATGGTCTAAAACAGACTCCTCATTGTTACTTTGTGTGTGAGGTTCCTGGTGCAGATGTGTACTGAGGCCCATGCCTTTTTCAGGACTGAAGGACTTGGATTTGTTCTGGGAGTGTTTTGCTTCTCAATTGTTATATTCATTTCATCTTGTTGGGTTTCTTAGAGGTTTTGCTTGAGGAATAGAAAAACGTGTTTTCATTTCTGCATATTTTTGAGTAGTGAAGAGGAGTTGCTGCATGCTTTTTGGAGGCCGGCATCTACTCAGCCAACACTACAAATGGTATTTAAAGAGACAAAAAATAGCTCCTGCCCCCATGTCAGGAAAGGAGCCATCTATGAAAAAAGCAAGATGAAATGGCGTAACAGAGAGCTGTCACCCAGTTGCTAAATGACAACTCTTGGAAAAAAATGCATTGGTGTGAATATGCACAGCTGCTTTAACATAGTATTGCTTGCAGGAACCTGGCTTCGTGGACTGCAGCAGGGTAAGTCTTTTTAAACCTGCTTTCAACAGAAGGATCCCAAAGCATCTGTGCTTTGAGCTCCTCTTGCCTTCGTTCCCAGCAGAGGCAGGCAGTGCATCCTCCTTTGCCAAAGAAGCAGAGGCACAAGGATAAACCACTTGTCTGTCTGTCAGAGGAGGAACAACTTTTGGGGCTGTCCTTAACTGTGACCCAATACAGGTTTGATGAGTTAGATGAGTTACACAATGTATTTGCTAGTGTAGCTATAGAGCCCTGTCACGCCACGTGTTGTCAGCCCATTCTTTGGATGTGAGCAATGCTCAGCTGAATGCTGAAGATAGTGAGATTTCACCATTGAGGTCTGTTCTGGCACTGACCCGTACGTGTTGATGTGAACTGTTGTCCATTCAGGGAAATAAAAGATGCTTCTAGAAGAGGTAGAGCTTCTCCCAGGGCTGTGCCGTGAGTAGGTGGTGCTGCTCCCTATTGCCCTCTTTTTGTTTCTGCTCGGGTTGGATCTGTGAGTATCTGCATAGCACGGGAGGCGTGGATAGGACTGTTATGACCTGAACAGCACATCACCTTTACTGAAGAGCATTTCTACTTCTGTTTTACAGCATTTGTGCTCCATTTATCATTTTCTCCTAGCTGAAATAAGGGCAATTTTGATTCATTATTCACTTCCTGCTTTGAAGAAGTCAGAGTTGCTGGATTCATTTTTAATATAGGTATAATATAACGTCCCTGAATGAGTAATTGGCAACGGGAGTGAAATTCTAGGGTTTCAGATCTACACTTAAGCTGCCTGTGAGCTCAAAAGACCAAAGCCTCTAGAACAAGGCTGGAAGCAGTCACTACCTTTAATTTGAGTGGTTTTTTTTTTCAAGTTATTAGTCACAAGCTCAGTACTTCTCTGAGGATTTAAGACAATCATGGCAAAATACAGAAGGGGAAGCATTGCGTGTACTGGGAGTGTTATTAAATACTACCTGAAAAGGCAAAGCTGATCGTGCCACTTGCAGTTATTTTGCCAGGAGGATGGGGTGAGTGCCTTTCCTGGCCCTACAAGAGGTGGAATCAATCAACTGATTCCAACGAAGAGAGCAAGGGCTTTTTTCTTGAGGTATTTTCTTGTGACTCGATGTGTACACCATAGCACATTCCCCCATTGTGTCAGGCTTAAGCCACTTGGCATCATGCAGCTAATGAGCCGGTGCTGTGTCGTGTGTCCCCCAAACAGCAGATGAACCAAGAACCAGGTAGGTGTGTGTGTGTGCAGTGGTAGGAAGACAGCTGAAGGCTGAATGCTACACAGCCTTCTGGGAGGTATTCCCAGGTCTTCTGCTGAGGACAGCTTGATGCAGCCCCTGGAAGCATTATCCCTGTGTTTTCTCCAGGAAACCAGAGCTCTGCTATTGAAAAATACATTTATGATCTGTGCTGAGCCTAAGAGCTGGTGAAAATGAATCTGTTAGTGTGGCTGTGTTGTGTACAGTCAGTTTCAGCCACTAGAGGGAAGATGTTTCCTCAATCTGAGCTACCAGCACACAGTTTATAAAGCCTGACTTCTCAGCTTTGTTAAATCAGTGAGTTTGGTGCTGAAAAATGCCAAGATGCCCAGGCTTCTCCTGTATGAGCTAGCATTGAGAATGTGATGGGCTGTACTGAGTTATACCAAAGGTTCCCCTAGCCCCACATCCTAGGTGAGCTGCCTTGGCGAGGGTGCAAGGCCAGAGTAAACTCAGCAATAGCTTTCCTCAGTGTGGGAGAGATATGGATCTCTTGGGATGCGTCCAGAGTAGGGCCCCAAAAACGATCAGAGGAATGGCCCGGGCTCTGAGCACCTGATGGAGCTGTAGGTGTCCCTGTTCAGTGCAGGGCAGGTAGACCAGATGGCCTTTAATGATCCTTCCAACTCAAACAGTACTATGCAGTCTCCAGTCCCCTCTGAGTTGCTATGCTGTCTCTGAGCTGCTGAAGGACTTTGTGGAGTCCCCCCCGTACCCGCAGGGTGCTCAGGGCCCAGGCACAAGGCCTAGTGCTGCACTTACAGTATCTTTTGTAGGCACAGCGCCCTGCTCCCGTGCAGCTGTGTCCTGGCGTGAGGCCCTGCTGCAGTGCCGGCCTCTTCCCATGACCGCCCATGGAGCCACCAGCGCTCCGGGCCCACTTCCTTCCCCACTTCCTTCCCCCTGATAAATTCAGCAGTGCACCTGCCTGCGTGAGCGTGGCCAGGCCGCCCTCTTCCTTCCTCTGCAGCGGATGAATGCCCCTTCAGAAAGAAGGGCTGCATCCCTGGCCCCTCTCCTTTGGCTGCCGCCTGCCTACCAGCGTTTTGGCTCTGTCTCTGTTTCACTTGGATGTAAATCGTGGCTGTGGGTTCCCTGTGGGATCGGTGCTGTGAATCGCAAAGCCCCCGGGAGCTTTATCTGCTCTGCAGACATCTGTCCCAGCCTCTCAGTCACAAACTCCCGGGATGCTTTGATGTGTTACGGTTCTCTGTATCACCTGGGGACAAGTGTGGACTCCGGTGCCCACCGTGTCCTTGGGGAGGAACCATGGAATCACTGAGGATGGAAGAGACCTCTAATATAACTCAGCCCAACCCCCCCACTATGCCCACTGACCGCATCCTTCAGTGCCACATTCCCATGGTGACCCCACCACCTTCCTGGGCAGCCTGTGCCAGTGCATCACTGCTCTCTTGGAGAAGAAATTGTTCCTACTACACGACCTTAACCTTCTCTGGTGCAACTTAAGGTCATAACCTCTTGTTTCACTTCCAAATGTTACCTCTTCTGCACAAACTCATGCTGCAATGGATGTCAGTTCCATGCCCATAGCTAGACTGAATCGCAACCGCAGGTGAACCCTACACATCCTCGCTGTGTCCCCAGCTGCCATCCAGCCCCGAGCTGCCCTTAGCCACCTCCTGCTGGTGCTGGAGATGTCTGCAGGTGACTTGCATTCTGCAGACTGGCTCTGAACCTTGCGGCTCCAGGGCAGACCTGTGGTTGAGAACCCGCACTGTGAGGGGTGCTGGGACACCCACACTGCTCTTGCCCCACTCACACCTGTGCTGGCTGCACGCGGGGCACACGCTGGGAGCTGTGAGTCCTCATCCAAAAGCATTGCTCCTCCTGCAGCCCTGTGCTGATGACGTGCTTCATAGCCCGACCGAAGTCAGTTTTCTCTGTGGGCTGAAATGTTTTTATGTTGACTTTGCTTTGCTTTTGCTTTCTCTCTCTCTTTCTCTCTCTTTTTTCCTTTGGAAGGCATCCAGCCCATCCTGGCACTCGACCCTTCAGCGTGCCAAGCGGGGAGGGATGTGCAATGCACATGAGGAGCGTGCACATATCAGTGTGTGCCCAGCTGCCGGCGTGTCCCAGGGACAGCTGCGGCTCCGGCAGGGTCAGGATGTGACATCACTGATGGGAGAAAAACCCTCAGCCTCCACTTTCTGCAACCAAAACCTCAGCCAGCGTGCGGCTGCTCTCTGTGCTGCAGGGCGTCCCGTCGGATTCTGGGCTTTTATTTTGAATGTTTTTTTTCTTCTTCTCTTTCAGTAAGAGCAGAAAGCGCGGCAGGATTGTGTGCTGGCAGCCAGGCGTGCTGAGGATGAGGTGAGTGCTGGGGCTGGAAAAAGGAGTAGCACCGGCGTCCCAGCTGGTGCTGCGTCCCCTGCGTTTCTAAGGATGCTCCTGGGGTGCTTTTAGTGCAGGTTGGGCAAACCTAAGAGAAGCAAAATGGGTGCTTGCAGGAGCTCTTCCCCGTTTTGTGGGTATCCTGGCTTGTCTGCGAGCATGTAAATGCTGAGGGATCCCGGTTTGCAGCTGTGGGTTAGTGCAGGTAGCTGGAAGTGAGCAGGGAGCCCAGGGTTTTGGCTGGTCACCTACCATCCTAGGGCTAGCGGCAGTCCTGGAGGTGGCTTTGCCATTGTCCAGTGGAGGGCAGGAAGTTTTGGGCAGAGAAAGCTGTGGGGATGCGCTTCCAGCAGCTGTCTCGTGTCCTTCCAATCATCTTCCTGGAGTTCCAGCACTTGGGATTGCGGCTCTGATGATGGAGTGATCACTCTCAGGACTTACCTTGGCTACGAGCAAGTCCCTGTTGGCAGCAGCAAAACTCCAGCACCAAGAACAAGGTACCCCAAACAGCATCACCCCCAAAGTGTGCTGGGTGCCCCACCACTGGAGAGACGAGGCTTTGATTGGCTGTTATTTGGGACATGGGGGTGATTGGGTGAGAGGGCTGTGTGTCCCCATCTCAGAAATTGTGCTGGGTTTGCTTTGCATGAGGTGGGGATTTCCGAGTGTCAGCAGAGATGGGAGAAACAACGGCATGGGGAACTGAGCCTCCTTCGGGAGTTGGTCCCTGCAGAAATGGAAAGGATAGGGGCTTTCCCAGAGGATGCTTATGGCCCTTCACGAGCATATCAGAAGCACATGGATTAACTCCGTGTTGGGGCTGGTGGGATTCTGCAGTCCCGCTGTTTGGCGTGCTGGCCCTCGATCCCTCTCCCAGCATCTCATCTTGGCTTGTTTCCTGGAATGTTCTATCGTTAGGGTTATATTTGGGATCGGCTGCCAAGAACCCCATTTCTCATGGCCAGCCCAGCTGGGACTTGGCTCCAGCAGGAAGCCTGAGGAGAGTGAGAGGGGCCAGAGCTCTGAAGCCATGCCCCCAGCATCTTCCTCCTGCATTTAAACCATTAAAACCAATCTCCCTGCCACTAAAACCAGATGGCCATCACAGGCCATCAGCCCCAGGCTGGATCTCAGGGTTGTGTCGCCTGCATTGTGAGGAATGCTCGGGGAGGCAGGGTTGGACCGGGGGGTATTTCTGCAAGGCCACCACTGAGAAGCCCCACTTGCACGGCTGCTCCAGGACCAGTTGGAAAATTGACTTTTAAGGACATGGTTTAGTGGGTGCGGTGGTGATGGGATGATGATTGAACTAGATGATCTGAGAGGTCTTTTCTAACCTTAATGGATCTGTGAAAAAGGACTTCTCTGCAGTGAAAAGCCAGCAGAGCCCCTGGCCAGCAGGCAGCTGGAGGCCGTCTGTCTGTCTCAGGGCTCTGGCTCACTGCCCCGACACCAGGCTCGCCATGCAGGGACGTGGCAGGAGGGACTGCCCACAGAGCAGAGAAGGCAATCCCCCACAGCACCAAGGGGGAGTCCAGCCCCCGGGGGAGGGAACACTTGGGGAAAGCACAGGGGGATGTGCGGGGTGGGCAGGTTTGAACCACAGCTTTGCTATGTGGTGCTGGGCTGACTCGTGCTCGTGCTCCCCAGCGTGGCTCGCAGCACATTGCTGACAGCTCCTGCGGTTCCAGGGCAGATGTTTGTGCAAGTGTGTAAGCGTCTCGGGCTGGATCCAGGGCTGGCTTGGGCACCGGATCCACTGCCAGCTGGAGGTGCTGTGTCGGTGCCTTTCTCTTTGTTAGCACTGACCCTGGTCAGAAATAATCATTAGGGGCACTCACAAAGCACTTTCTCTCCCCTGAAGCCAATTCCTGGCTTTTGCAGCCCTTCACATCAGGGGGCCCTTCAGCAGGGAGAAATTACTTTTAAAACCGGGGAAACTGAGGCAGACAGTGTGGCATTATCTGCTGTAGCCCAGAGCTCACTACTGCCCCGACCACTCCTCCCCACTGCTTTCCAGATTGAAGCCAATTTGGGGTCACAGAGGCAGGTCTGCCCCGGTGGCTTTGCTCAGACTGGTGGGACTGATTGTGGTGGGCAGAGGAAGCTCCCCTCCCTGCTTTGCTTTCTCTCCCCCCCCCTTTTATTTCACCAGTTTCTGAACAGAACTGTTCTTTGTTGTTCTTAATTTAAAACAAAGCCTTTGTTTGGCAGCGTTGTGTGGATTTCAAATGCTTTTAAAAAAAATAAAACAACAACAACCCCTAACACTAAAGAAACAGAATCCTCCTCAAATTTGGAACTAGCAGCTGCCTTTGACCGTGAACTCACTTCCCTCCTATCCAGTTCATTTCCTTTCTCCCCCAGACCTGCCAGCCCTCTAGGAAATCAGGACTTCGCGTGTCCCTGCCTGCTGCCGTCCTGCAGCAGCTCAGCCCCACAGTTTAACCCTGTGCTGACTTGGCTCCCTGAGCTCTTACTGCATGGCTGTGGGTGCCAGCGCCGCCCCGCTATGGGAAAGGCAGCACAGCAAAGAGGGCTGCAGCCACGCCAGGGCCGCTCGGGGGGGAGCTTTGATTTTTGCACATGGGAACGGAAGGTGGGAGCTGCGGGCACCCACCCAGGGCCCTCGGCAGTGGGATGCGTGCCAGCGTGCGGCAGGAGCTGCTGCCTCAGCTTGTCCCAGCGCTCCTATTGCGGGGCCGTACCCAGTACTGGAAGCCCCACTCCTGGCCTCCTGCAGCTCAATGTGCCTCTCGTGGATTTTCCTGCCCGTCAGACCCTGTGCAGTGGGAGCCTTGGAGAGAAGTTAGGAAGGAATCTGGTCCCTGGCACGGCGCCTCCGCCTGCTCCTTTTGGTTGCAAATCCCAGGATGTGTTCTTGGCTTTGTGTTAAATTGAATTTCTGGAGAATGTTTTTCTCCCTGATTCCGGTAAGGATTCACGAGGCCTTTAAATGGCTCAGTAATTCAGTAGCGAAGCTGGCAAGGATCCCAAGAGCAAAACCACTCTCATTATCCAGCTGTGCCTAGCTGCAGCGAGCTCAGGGATGGGTCTGCTCTGCATTTGGGCAGCACTGGGTATTGCTCCCTTACTCCTGGGAGCAACTAACAGACGCGCAGTAGGAAAACATCTGGCAGGTGTTTAGCAGAGCTCTTACTCTGTGTTTGTTTTGATATATATTTTTTTTTAATTGATGTTTCAATGACGTTCCAAAGCATCGGTCTAGCTTAATGCGGGGATAACAGTGTTCTCCTGAGCTCTGTAATGGTGGCAACGCATCACTGTACTTGTAGGGAAGGCTGTGGCTTGTTCCCCACTGATCTCTGGTGGCACCCAATGGGGCTCTCTCCTGCTGCCGTGTGGAAAGTCCCACAGGACAGCTCCTGTGTCCTGGAGGGACTCCGGGGGGAGCCCAGGGTTCCTCCGGCAAGGTGATTGGCTGATCTCTGCTGGATAAAATAGGATTTGCTTTTGGCTTGGGACGGAGTTCACAGCAAGCTTTTGGCTAAGAGATGCCTTTTTAATGACGAATGAGCACCCAAGCTTCACTTGGACACCGTTCCCTCCCACTCGTGACTTTGGGTAAGTCACTTCCCCTTTCTGTGAACCTTCTTCTTCTTCTTCTTCTTTTGCTTTAACTCCTCCTCCCTGGGGGAGGCTGCCCGGGGTCTTTGACCTCCCCAGACTTCGGCAGGGCATTGAGCTCGCTGTGGCCTTGCTTTCCCATTATTAATGCTGCAGAGGGGCACGGGGCACGTGCACGTTTCAGCCTGTCCAAGCGCACGGGATTTCCACTGGAGCTTCAGGAAGGGGAAAAAAGGGAAATGCCGCAGACCTCATCCGCACTGGCAGCCTCAGGAAGGGATGAACTCAGCGCTGCTGAGCGGTGACTTCCAGGTCACATCCCCTGTTCCCGGGGTGCTGTGGGACCGGAGCGCTGTGGGGAGGGCTGGCAGCGCCGGCTCCCGTGCATTGTGTCGCATCCTGGCCCTGGTGTGCTTGGATGCTGTTTCCCTTCTTTGGCTGTGGGTTTTGTTCTTCTGAACAAACACGCGGGCAGAACAACAACAAGAATCCCTCCTTTTCCCATTGATCCGGGTGCTGGGGCTGTGTGAACCAGCAACCAGCTGCGGTCACAGTGTTGTCCCGATATGGCACTGGGGCTATTTTAGTGGGCAAGAGGCACAGCCCCTTTGCCAGGAAGGAAAGGGCCGCAGGTAGGTGAGCGCTGTTGATATTGTACTTCATTGTACTTCATTGCAGCAGGTCTGGACGAAAGCCCTGGAGATAAGAAGCTGGCTCTCAGCATCCCAGTGCTGTCTCATCTCAGTCCAGGTGCACAGATGACCAAAATGTGTCTCTTCCTCTCAGATCCCTCCAACCCTGAAGACCCTCAGCACTGACCCTGGTGCCCTCACCCTGGCTGGCCCAACCCGCGATGGCGTTGTGTCTGAAGCAAGTCTTCAACAAAGACAAAACCTTCCGGCCCCGGAAGAAGTTTGAGCCTGGCACACAGCGCTTCGAGCTGTACAAGAAGGCTCAGGCCTCCCTCAAATCAGGGCTGGACCTGAAGGCTGTGGTACAGCTGCCTCCTGGCGAGAGCATCAACGACTGGATAGCTGTGCACGTGGTGGACTTCTTCAACCGCATCAACCTCATCTACGGCACCATGTCGGAGTACTGCACGGAGAAGAGCTGCCCTATCATGTCGGGTGGGCTCAAGTATGAGTACAGGTGGCAGGACGACAGCAAGTACAAGAAGCCAACCAAGCTGTCAGCCCCGCAGTACATGTGTATGCTGATGGACTGGATTGAGATGCTCATTAACAACGAGGACATCTTCCCCACCAGAATAGGTGAGTGTGCTGTGATTCTACAGGAGGCTGCTGTTGCAACCCGTGTAGTTTTCCAAGCTGTTGGTGCACCTCTGGGTTGGCACTGCTGAGCTTTGCAATCCTAAGAGCTCTGCTGATGACCTGCTTTGGCTGGGAGCTGTAGTGACTGACACTGCCCCTTCTGCTGAGCTGCTTTCTTGTCGTTTTGGGGTGATGTTCAAGGGTTGGAGGTGGTGTGCTGGCCAGTGGGGTCTGGTGAAAGACAGCTATCACTTCTCCCCTACACTAAGGGGGGCTGTTCTGGTGGTTTTCTGGCATCTTAGGGAGCAGAAGGGGTCTATAAATGAGCTCTGCCAGTGTTCAGGGAGTATTTGGATAAAGCCCTAAATAACACGCTTCAATTTGTGATTAGCCCTGATGTGGTCAAGCAGTTGGACTTGATGATTTTTGTAAGCCCTTTCCAACTACCCCATCCCAGCCCTACTTCATCCCATCAGGTCTATTCTTTATCTGGGTAATTTGTGCTGAATTGGGCTGCCAGGCTGTACCCAGGAACTGTTGCTTTACAAGTGAAATGCAAATCCACTTGAATGTAAAAGAAGTTTAGGAAGCTTAGGGGGTAAATACAGATCTTAGGGGGTAAATGCAGGGCTTTGAGAGTTTCTCTCTCCCCTTCTGTTTCCCCAAGCAGCATAGGTGACAGAGCTGGATAAAACCACTGCAGTTAGGTTTAGGATTTTCATGCTAGGCAATGCTGAAGAAAATGGTCTGTGAGGGATTTTTGGCTGCCACTAATTGTTGCAGCCTCATTTGGTTATGCTAGAGCACCTAGTCGTGTGTTAGTTCTCTTTTGGGAAATCCTGTGGCCCTCTGGGCTCTGGCTGTTGCACTCAGGCTCTGTGGGCTGCCAGTTCTGTGCAAGCAGGAGGAGGGTGGCAGTATGTGCAGGTTTGGTGTGCCGAACTCTTAATGTCAGCCTTGTGTTGTTCTGACCTGGCTGCATGGGCTC
Organism: Gallus gallus; assembly: GCF_016699485.2. Taxonomy (NCBI): domain Eukaryota; kingdom Metazoa; phylum Chordata; class Aves; order Galliformes; family Phasianidae; genus Gallus; species Gallus gallus. The sequence goes on along the minus strand of NC_052539.1, from coordinate 21,524,454 downwards.
AGACTGCAGTTAGGGTGGTACAAACACGCTTTCCCAAGGCCATTACCAGGATCCCTCTTTCAAGTGTCCTTGTGCATCCCTGGGTAACTTCAGCCTCTTTGCTGGTGTGCTTCAGTACCTTGGCTCTCAGGTGTATAAGGGAACTTAGCTGGACTTGCATTTCATGGTGCCATGTAGCAGGGAGCATTGCACGGTTTGGGCACAATGCCCCAGGCACACTGCTGATTTCCATCCTTGCCACCTGCAATGCAGCTGTCCCAAGACAAAGATTTCCCTGCTAAGGCCACCTGACCACAGACAAATTAAACTCTTTTTTTAGAAACAGCGAGTGTGACCCAAACTTGCTAACGCTGTCGGAGGCCAACCTCAGCATCCCTGCCCACAAAACCTGGAGCAGCGCGTGATTCAGTGGGACTCAGTCATAGCCCTGTTAGCAGCCAAGGGAGAGGCATCTTTGGGGTCAGAGTGGGAAAATCCCTCACGATGGGCTCAGAAGCTCAGCAGGAAATGAGCGGAGATGGAACAGTGGAAGAGATGGGGCATCTTCCTCATCCCCAGGGAAATCCACCCACGGGGCTCAATCCCACTGAAAGACTTTGCTGTACAAATCCTTTGGAAGGAAAAGTGTCTGTCTGCCGGTCATGATGAGACAGCTTCCTGGATGGGAGGAGCCATAAATCTTCTCCAGCTCTTCCAGACGACCCGTATCAGTTAGCATGTTCTAGTGCTCATTTCCGCTCTCCCAACCAACATAGCTGGGCTGAAAAAAAAAAAAGCCTACTACATGCAGAATAAGCATTGTTCCCATGGAGGGATAAGAATAAGTGATTCTGCAGGCATATTTTTTTACCAGCTGGTAAAACTATGTCAGTAGACCTCATCATGTGCAGATTACCACCTGTACAATAGCACCATCCCCAGTAATTGCTGTGCCTTGAGGCGCTTGCTGGCAGGAGAAGTCACGTTCAGCTTCACTCAGTGTCTCAGTGGGAGCATGCCCAGCACCCAGTGTCAGGGCCATTGCTAACACGTGGGGAGGAGGCTCTGGTGGATGGAGTTTGCAGGGCCGTGTGTCCCATGACGTGTATGCCGAAACCTCTCCATTTTTAAATGAGCACAGACGTGGGGCTTGGATGAGAACCAGCATTGGAAACACCCCATGCTCTCTGCCAAGCCTGTCTGTGGCTGGAAGGAACATCACTTGCAGGAGGCTCTGGGATGGTTCTTGGAAAACTCTTCTATGCTTAGACTGCTGTTCACGCATATTCCCAAAGCAATGATAAAAAAGCAGAGGAAACGTGAAGCACACTTCTTTCTCCCTATAACAACAAGAGAAAAATGTTCAGAATCCAGCTAATTATTGCAGTTTTCTCAACTGGCTGTTTTTAACTCAGTTGGTCTTTTATTTTCTCCCTGTTTTCTCCCAAATTAATGCCACACCAGCTTGCAGCTGCCATCATGTTGTTAATTTCCAATTGGATTTAAAGGCTTATTTTTAGGAAAAGGCGAATCGTGGAACAATCCAGAGACCAGACTGGATGTTAGAAATATTACCAGCGATAATTCATCGTGCAGTTCGTTGAATTACTGCTTTTGGAGAGGGGAAAAATATGATTGTAAAGAAGCAAAATAGTTTCACAGCACTGTTTCATCACAAAAAAATGCAATTGGCTTGTGCATGAGGGCTGGGGATGAGAGAGGCGGTGAGGAGGATCCAAGGCCCTCTCGTATTCCCTTCCCGTAAGTGCAGACTCTTTTCATTTCCTTTTCCACACAGTCCCACATGACTTCCTTATGTTTTGAAGTGATCAGCACGGAGTGTGGAAAACAGACTTCTCTAAGCATTAAATCACATCTTGGGTTTCAAGGAAAACATCCAAGATAAACTGAAGGTGCTAATTCATTTTGGGGCAGTGAGTCACGCTGCTCACCAGTGCCTTGATGAAATAGAACCTGCTGTATTTATGGCTCTTGCACTGGCTGCCAGCACTTGTGATGCTCTGTGCTTTGCACTGCTGCTCTGCTCAGCTCCTGTTGGTACCATTTCTGCTGTGCAGAGAGGAGGTCCATCTGCCTCCTCCCTTAGAGAGGGCTCTAAACTGAGGTCTGCACGTGCACAGGGTGAGGGAGAGACTTTCTCCAGAAAACCCAGATGATGGAAAGGGAAGAGATTGAGATGTTGGAGAAGGGACTCAGGACATGGTTGATTCCCACTGACCATGCTTCAAGTACTTCAGCTGGAGGAAAGTGTATGCATCTGGCAGGTGGGCCCTGTTGGGTGGCCGGCTCTTGTGTGGAACCTTCCAGAGGTTACGGTTGGAGATGATGATCTGGGTTACAATCACAGAATCATTAAGGTTGGAAAAGGCCTCTAAGATAATCTAGTCCAACTGTTAACCCATCCCCACCATGCCCACTGACCTCAGTGCCACATTTCCACAGCTCTTGAACACCTCCAGGGATGGTGACTCCACCACCTCCCTGGGCAGCTGTGCCAGCACATCACTGCTCTTTCTGAGAGGAAATTTTTCCTAATATCCAACCTGAACCTTCCCTGATGCAACTTAAGACCATTATTCTCATCCTATTGCTGTTATGTGGGAGAGGAGACTGACTACCAACCTCATCACAACCTCCTTTCAGGGAGTTGAAGAGTTTCTTCTGCAGACTGAACAGTCCCAGTTCCCTCAGCTGCTCTCCATAAGAGTTGTGCTCAAGCCCCCTTACTAACTTTGTTGCCTTTCATAGATGGTACAGGTCCAGCTATGCCACTGACCTCTCTCCTGGCTGATGTTCCCCCATGGTAGATGCTCACAACACATCCTCAGGGTCCTGGGACAGGAGAGTGTCACAAGAGAAGCAGACGTGGCTGCAACATGGGGAGTGGAAGCAGGGCCTGATGGTCCAGGCCATGTGCTTCATGTGTTCAAGAGAGATGATGTGGGGAGAAAGAGCCCCAACCAGTCCCCTGTGATCCACTGGGCCAAAAGGACCGTAGCAGTGGTGATGCTGCAGCATGGTAGGCTGAGAGGCGACCTGTTGGAGTCCATTGGTGACTCCCATGGGCTCTATTGGTGGCCAGTCACCAACACGGCTGGGCCACGTCTGCAGAGGACAGCCACACACTGACACCTTGTGATGGACACAGGGAAGAGCAGCACAGCTGCACATCCCAGGAGCTGCTGCGTGATACTGCTGAGTTCATTTGAAACAACAGCAGTGAATAGCCCAGAAAGGGTACTGTTAGGTCTTGGCAGCCCAGTGATCTTTCATGATATCAAACCATCATTAGAAGTAAGATGACTCAGCAGCTCCCGTAGTTGCCATGCTTTTCCATACAATATCAGTACTCCTCGCTGCCTGCTTTGAGAGGAGGAGGTACCAGGCAGAGGACAGTTACAAACTGAGGAGAACATGTGCATCACTGCCTGCCTGCTGGAAGCAGCTGCTCTTCTTTGGTCTCAGGACAGGCTGTTTGGAACAGCGTGTATTCCTCAGCCGTGGCTGGGGAATGTGCACTCATCACAAATTACTTGCCATGATGGGTTTTTCTTTATTAGAAGAAATATTTTTACGGCTAGTTCCTCAAATCTGGTCTGCAGGAGCCACCCTAATAGCATGTTTCAGGCACCAGCTGGGTGATTAGGGCTTTTAGTTGCTCAGCAAATTCTCACTTGGTGCAAAAAGCTCAAATGAAACCTTTGACAAAGCATGGTGTTTTTGCTGGCTGCAGGGAAGCCCAGCAGATTGCTCACTGTCCTTATCAGCCAGGCAGACAGAGCAAGGCCCATAGCCAGGGGGTCAGGGCAGAAGCAGATCCCTTCAATAGTGGCATGGAGAGGTGCTTGCATTTGGCAGAAAGCCCTAAGAGGAGCAATTAGAATCCTAATAGGTGATGTCAAAGACTCCACTGGGTTTTGCACTGCTGCATGATGCTCGTTGTTATGCAGGACAATGAATGTGCAGTGGCCATGAATCTCAGCCCCCTCTCCATGTAGGTGTGCTGCTGAGCCAAGATGCACAACTTCCTCAAGATGAGTCCAAGCCATCTAGCCATGGCACAAGCAGCCCAAGCTTGTGCCTTGTGCACAAAGCAAGGTGAGACAGGCTGAGTGTGACATCACTCCAGACCAAAGATAATCTTATGTTACAAGTACTTTGACAGTAAGCTCAGTGCTCATTGAGGAAGACTCAAATTGCCATCTGTATATTTTAGCCGAGATGTGTGAACTGGCTATGGGGATTGTTTGGAAAGATTTTTAAGAGGTTAAGTGCTGCATTAGTTAGAAGCCAAGGGAGGAGACAGGTAGCATCGTGGGAAGGAAGGATTTTATTTTGCTCTATGCAAATTTGCATTGAATTGCTTGGGGGAGAGAAAGAACCTTCAGGAAAACAAATTCCACTTGCTTCGTGTTCAACCTCCCAAAAAGTATATTCAGGGGTTTCAAAGCCAGGTTTTCTATAGAAATTTCCCTTAGCTTCCTGACACTGGCTGTATTATACCTCTGAGATTTTCGCTGTTATAACAGTGTATTTAGATAAGGATGTGAATAGAGAGTAATAAATTGCGTCCTTGTTCAAGACAAAGCCAAAAGTATATGTTGTTGCATGATGGGTCCTGTTCTTGAGTGCCTTGGCAGGATATTTCAATAGGGAGCATCGTACAGGTGCAGTGACATTGCAACCTTAAGACTGGCATTTTTCTTCCTGTTTTAATGACGTATTTATCTGAAAAAAGGATCCCCAAACCAGCTGGAGCTCTGTTTCTGCTGATGCACCCATGATTGCTTGTTGAGTGCAGCAGGGGCATTTAAACGTTAGCTAGTTTGGGGGTTTTGTTTGTTTTGGGAAATGGTCAAATGGCTTTAACTTGCTTCTGCTTTGCAGGTGTTCCCTTCCCTAAGCAGTTCCAGCAAGTTTGCACTAAGATCCTCACTCGCCTCTTCCGTGTCTTTGTCCATGTCTACATCCACCACTTTGACAGCATCATCAACATGGGTGCTGAGGCTCATGTCAACACCTGCTACAAGCACTTTTACTACTTCATCAGGGAGTTCAGCCTTGTTGACCACCGGGAGCTGGAGCCTTTGGTAAGGATGCCCCAGGGATGGGGAAGAGGACAGTCAGAGCAGCGTGGGTTGAACACAGCTCTGGTAAATTCAGGCAGGGTCAGACTCTGCCCTGTGCAGGACATACAGCTCTAGATAGCAGCTAATATGAGTCTAGCAGGAGTAGCACTGCAGCCTCCCTTGAGAAGCAATTAAAGCAATTAGCCAAGCAGAAAGTGAGCGACCTTAGACATAGCATGGAAGGGGGAAGTAAGGGGAAGAGATATGCGGTTCTGGCACATAAACTAGAAAATGTGCAGTTTTCTAAGGAAAGCAAATGTGTCACAGGCCATGTTGAGTGTGGCCTGGCCTATGGAATCCCGTTCTGGTGGGGAGAATAATAGGAAACCCAGTAATTAGCATGCTGTGCAAAGGGATGGGCTGCAGAAAAGGCTGAATGCAGCATGGGAGAGTTCAAAGACAAAGAGTTGAGAGAAGTCATAACCTGAGCTGCCTGTTTATAAGCACCAGGGATGCCCCTGCCCGAGTGCTAAATGCTTTAACTCCTTTCCTGCTTGCTTTTTTCTCAGTCAGTTTGCTACCTCCTCTGCTCTGATTGCAATCTGGGAGGCTGAGATGATGATCCAACCAGGGGACACTTGAATGACAATAGTAGACTCATTAATTAATTACTTCATATATTGTGATTGTGACCTATGTTATCACAGTGGCCCTCAGCCACAGAAAATGACAGTTCAGCATCACTGTGTCCTCTATTCTTCCTCATAACCATTCCTCGTGATAAACTTCTTTAACATTGATATACGGCCCATAATGGTGTCATCTCCTTTGACTGATGCTTGCTAATGTAAATAATTAGCAGCTAATAGCCAAAGCAGAGGCTGACATTGCTAAATAGGCTTTCCGTGCCAGTGACACACGTGCAACGTGAGATGATTTATGGCTCTGGGTGATTCTAAGATGAACAGATTTTCCTGTGTGATGCAACTAAGGTTAAACTACAAGGAAATGAGGCACACTTCTCTCTGGCTATGTATGTCTTGTTTCTTGGTGTGCCCATTGCTTGGTATCCACGGCTTGGAATCCACACCCTACAGCAGCCTCAAGCACCCATGAGACCACATTAAGCAGTGATTTGCTGTATGTGTGCAGAAGAGTGACCTGCAACCAGAGAGGTCTGAGTGCAGTGCTGGGCTGGGGAGCTGAGACAAAGTCCTGAAGATTATGAACAGCTTTCAAAGACAGAAAGTGGTCCATCTGACCTTCCTGTTAACCCAGGGAGGCTGCACCTTAGCACTGCTGGCAGTCCCAAAATCTGAGTGGCAAAGAAAAGCAGCCTGTTAGCCTACACAGAGCTTGCTCTTGTCATTTTGTCCCTCCCTGTGTTCAGCACTGATAGCTCAGGACTGGGTTTTGTAGATGAAGCATTTGGAAAATGACAGTGAAGAGGAGGGAATTCTGGCTATGGACACTTGAGCCAGAGTGGCTACTGGAGGAGCTGCTCAAACTGAAGAGGCACACTTATGTATTAGGGATATCACAAAGCAGGAAGAGACCCCTGGAGAAGGACATCAAGCTAACAGTACTGCAGGCCAGAGATGTGAGTTGCCAGGAGGTTTTTTGTGGCCCTTTGCTATTAGCACTCATTTGCATTTACAGTGCAGCCATGGGATCCTTTGCCAGAACCACAGTCCCCTTCAGTGAGCTGTTGTCATCACCTGGAGGACAGCCAGCACTTTTGGGAGCACCTTGCATCCCCAGGCTCTGGGGGTGGCACCACCTCTCTGTCTGCTCCCTGCTGAGTCAGGACATGCATCTCAAACATTTCAGCCCTTTCCTTGGACTGCTCTCAACGCTCAAACTAACCTCTTGACACCTAGACCAAGGAGCATGCTAGGAAGGAACTGCTGGGGCGGAGAGGTTCCCAAAAGGGCCACCATGGGAAACAAGAATACTGTCTGAATTCCATACAGCCACTTCCTTGGATTGTTTTTGGATACCTACCAAACTGCTTTGCGCATCACTTCACCAAAACCTGTGTTTTGCACTAACTGGTTCTTTCTTTTTTCCTCCCCTTCAATGCAGAAAGAAATGACAGAACGAATTTGCCACTGAAGAGATTTCAGCAGGCATGCTCAGCATGATCAGTCAGCATTCAGGGGGACAAGAACCCTGCGGTGGGAGGTGTCTTCCCAAGGACTTGCTCTGGGCATTTCAACTGAACTATGAAAACTGCAGAAGAGCCTTTCTTCTTTTTTTGTCTTCAGATGCATCAATCTCCAAAGGTTTTGTTAGTGAGACCTGCCCTATAAGCAGGTGTGACCTTGGCTACTGAGTCATGCCTGTTGCCTTTCTTATGTGCATTGAACTATGATAACATCTGAGATCAGCTCTGTAAAGCTGGTGACATTTGATCCCAACTGACTCCATGAGGTTAGTCGCCAATGTCCCATTTTTAGCAATGAAATGTTTCTCCTTTTGCCCTCATTCATGCTTTACACCAAAGGGACTTTTCTCCCCTTCCTCCCCCCTCTCCCCCCCCCCCCCCCAGGAATTTTTCATGCTTGGCAGAAAGGACTTCAGGATGTTCTAAGATGCATCCAATACCACTTGGACTAATGGCAGAGTGGCCCCGTGACAAATGGAGGTGAACTGGGCTACTTTTCAGAGTGATGAGCAGTCTACCTGAGTATTTTCCATACTCAGAAATTGTGATACAAAGTGAGGGAAAGAAACTTGTCAGAAAACAAGTGACGTTTCCTGACACGTTGTCCTGGCTCTAAAAAGCAGATGCTGGCTGTAGAAATCATTGCCTTTCCATTGTTGGACTGTAGCATAGACACTGTTCTTTTGACAAGGGTTTGAGTTGGGTTTTTTTTTTTAATTCTTACTATTTTGGGGGAGTTAAATTGTCTGAGCCACAGTGTTGTTATGTTTGTGTTTCTTGGCCTTTTGCTGGGAAAGTTTTATACAGCAGACATAGCTGATATGTATAGTGGGGTTTGCTGATATGGGGTTTGCCCATTCCAGGGGAGAGGGGGGATGTGGGTAGAAAATGTAAATATTTAAGACAACACTAAAGTTCACAGGTGGATTGTTAGTGCTCAAGGCACTTATTTTATTGTGAAAATCTATTTTTTTTTAATCTTATGTACCAGATGTATATTTTTACATGGAAATAAAATGGGACAAAATGAACACAAACCATCCGATACGTCATTTCAATATTTTCTGTGTAAGACAATCATTAAAAGTCCAAACATTTTTGTTCTGTTACTAATTAAAGAAGCGGGAATGAGCCTGGTGTCCTTTGTCCTTCCCTCAATCGTAGTAAGGTGTCACGAAAATGCACCCAGGATAACCTGAGTGGATTTCCCTGCCAGCTGTAACGCTGATGGAGCTCAGTGTCATGTTGAGACCTCAGCAACAGGCAGCTTTGCAAAAAGTTATGAGGGATGAAGAAAACTCTGCAAGTGCCTGCTGGAAACTTGACTCAGTGGAAGTCTCTGGGATTTAAGCCTGTGTTAGGGCGGGGGGCTGGCAAGTCCTGAGTGGATGGTGACAAAACCATGATGTGAGGTGGTCTGTGATATTCTTCCTCTCTAGGAGAAAGTTTTTGAGATGTGGAAGAAAATGTGGGAAGAGAGAAAAATGAGCTAAGAAGAAGCTGTTGTTTTCAAGGGCTAAAATTCTGATCACGAAACCACTGTGGGGTAGAAAAGGATAAAGCATGTTAATGACATGAGATCTATTCCTGGATTGCTTTCTTTGAGGTGGGAAATGCTGATTCTAGCAGAGAGTTTCACAATGAGATGCAACATTGTCTCTTGAGTGCGTGCAGCTTTTTCCTTCTGGAGGCTGGCAGCTTTGCTAGCACAGCCTGGTCAGCCGGATTTCCTCATGAAGGTCAGGGAAGGACAAATGACTCACAAGCGTCAAGAAAACCTTGAAGACAGAGCGTGGCATTCAGCAGCCTGCTGTAAAGAGACCCTGAGTCAGAGCTGAAATGCCAGCAGTGTGGGGAACTAAGTGCACGTCTGTGTGGAAGTAAAACAGCAACAGCAAGCAAGGTTGCTTACACGAGAGAATCTCTTAATGTAAAGAGCATGGTCTGGAGGACAGAGGATCCGTGATTCTTTAACGTATAAGACTATTCAGCCTGCGTTAGAAGAGAAGCTCTGCTGCAATATGGCTAACACTCCAGATGCTATTTTATTACAAACTTTAATGAAGATGTACCACTTGGGAGTAGCCATGTTGTAACAGAGCCATCTTCTTTCATTTAATATTTTACATCCACTGGGCCAGTTTCCAATTGCTTTGGGCTATGCCCTAATGACAGCGTGAGGAGTAAGAGTTCTGCCATCCATTCACGTGGCTGATTCGGTGAGCATATGTAAGAGCTGGCAGTATTGGGGCAACTCGCTGTAGGCATCCTGAGCTGGAGGCGAGGACCAGCACTGCTCTCATGATCTTCCTCCCTTGGGTCTTACTCATCTTGCAGTTTTCCAGTAATGCCAGGATTCTCTCCACTTCTATGCAATGGAAGGAATAAGAGTCAGCAGTTAACAGGGTCTCAGCCCCAAGCTAAACTAGCACGTTGGATGTTCTCGTTTAGGTGGCTACCTGTAGGTGGCGATAATGTTATCAAACGCCTCTTTTACTGATACTGTGGCTGAACGTTCTGCAGATTTAGTGACTGTGTTCATTTCTTAGGACTTTCCTTCTTTCAGTCCTTGATTTTCTCCCTTCTGGAAGAGACTCCCTTCGGGTGTCAAAACCCACTGTACAGTGTATGGCCTGCTTAGATGTAGGCTGTGTATTGATGGAGTGCTTTGATCAACAAGGGAGCACAGTTTTGGCTGGATGAGGGCTCTGTGAGTTGACCCGATTTACCCTGGGATGTAAGGCAAATAGAAGGAAAGTACAATATGAATGTCTGGGCATCATGTGTGCTCCTGAGGCATAAAAAGCGGTAACAATCATTAATGAATGGTTTGTACAGTGGATACAAGCATTTTTCTGTTTGTTTCCAGCAAGTTTGGTTTGCTAGTGTCCAGTAGACCATATATTTTCAGGGTCTCATATTACTTTGGCTTCCTATTAAATACAGTCAGTTCAGGAACTCTGTCCTCAAAGGTAGTGGACTGGCACTGTGTCAAGGTGTGAGTAGTCCACGTGGGTCTAGCTATAGGAGAAGCAAGTTTCACCTTGGCATTTGCAAACATCCATACTAGCACTTTTAATGTCCACTTTGAGAACTTCGCCTTACCCCCTTCTGTGTACAGCTTTGGCATATGGGATCCTGAAAATATGGATGGAAATATGGTCTCTATTTGTAGGCGTATCCCATGCCATCTATTATGTTGCACGTAAATCATCAGGTTTCCTGAAAGAAACAGCACCTTTTTTTTTCCCATGTGAAGAAGGGCTGTTCACAACAAAAGAATGACACTGAAGTCTGAAAGTTTAATCACCCAAATGAGAAGTATAATTTTCAGAGAAATGGAGCCTGTACAGCTTCCTTGAATGGCAGAGGGAACGGTACATGCTCTGTGTTCCGAAAACCAGACTAGAGTAGATTGCAGGTGCTTAAATACAGATTTAGGTGCTTGGCTGTGGGCAGAAACAAGAGGGATAATTCTAGTCAAGGCTTAAAATCATTTTAGTAGTACAAAGACCAAAGCACTGTGATCCAATTGTAACATGGCTAAATCAAAATTAGCTTTGGTAATTATTTTGGTAATTATTTCTTAGGTGCTTAACAGCCAACATAGGCAGCTCCTTGTGTTGTCTGTGTGTTGCAGAGGTAAAAAGCAGACACAATCCTGAGAAGGTATTAAAAGGAAAAATCATGTGGAGGAGCTAGTAATTTTACTGTGGTTAATACAGCAATTACAGTGTTTGAGGAGGTGCTTTTTTCTTCACTTTTTGCAAGAATTTATCCTGAAGTATTAGCTTAACCATTTCCTAGAAATGCCATGCCTACCTCATTAAAAACAAGAAGGTGAAAACAAAAATCCTTTCTTTAACGCTATCCAGCAAACCATGTTGAAACTTAAGTCTTGCCCTCTTGTTAAGTATGCTGTGCAGTTGGGTTACCTCGCAAGTAACAAGGGGGAAAGAAAAACAAGAAAGATTCAAGAATACACATCTGCTTTGAGAATGGATGCCTACTTTTACAGATAGAAAATGCTGTGCTGTGTAGGAGCCCTTTAACCCAGCAGATAAAGGTGTGACAAGAAGCAACAGATGGGAATTAAAATCCAGATAAATTCCATTTGAAAATAAACTACAAATGTTTGACATCATCCCTAGGCAGAGACAGTTCTAGATGCTGAGGATTTGAAGGTGCTTGTATGGATTTGAGTTACTCTCCTGAACTAGCCTTTAATTCTGTTCAAGTGGGGGAATACAAAGGAAGATGCTCAGGAACTACTCCTGAGCCCTTCAAGGATAAAAAGTTTCTAAGTATTGTTAAAAGAGAGAGGCTGAGGAACATCCTCAGCTAGGATGGGCTTCTAGATGGGTCCAGGTGGGGAAGAGCTGTCAAGAGAGGCATCACTGTGGGTAAATCTTCACCTAGGCTTGCCTCTTCTTAGATATCAGAGCACTGCATGAATACACTCAAGCATCTCTAGGAAACCGGGCTTCAGTGCTTGTGCTGTTTGAAGGACAACATGCTCTCTCATGTCAGTTTGGTGATGAGAACAAAACATGCCTTTGTCTTATAAGAGGATACCAAAAAGGTACTACTGGTGTTCAAACCACCCCCATTCTGTCCTGCAGCCTTCAGGTTTGAGCTGTCTGAGGCCCTGCTCTTCTGTTTCTGGACTGTTTCCTTTGAACCTATGTGAAGAGGTGGCAGCTTTCTAAAGCTGTGGTGCATCCTTCTGGCCCCCTGACAGAGAAGGCAGCAAAAGCAAGCAGCCTATGTCTTTACTTGCTTGTGGCTTGTGGCTTTGAGAGTTGTGGGTACCAAACTGCATGTCCAGATTGAAACCATACAGTTCTGTCATGCTCACGGATTAAAGCTGTAAATCACTGACTGAGCTGAATTTCGTGTTTCTCTCAAGCCATTTTAACAATAGCCGACACTAGCAGAACAGAAGAGCTTTGTGTGAAAAATGCTGCTAACAACAACTCATTGGCCCTGTATGTGGCAGCAAAGTTAAATGTTGTGGTTCTTGTATAAATAAAGTAAGTTCCTCTCCCTGCAAAGCACTCTGGAGATGCATTTTGGTGCTTGGGAGATAGGTAGTTATTGTCCCCTGTTAGAAATGTGGTAGCATTGTATGCAAGCTCCTAGTTATTTGTAAATATGAGGTAAGGAGTAGTACCTCACAGGACTTTTTGCTGGACTGGATTTTCATCTTCATTTATATACATATATATATTTGTATACAGACTCTATGTTTCCCAGTTTACACCTTTTTACTTAGTCTACTACAATGAGTGGAGGATTGAAATGTCACCCAAATGGAGAATGACCTTTTAAAATGTCAATCTGAGTTTATATGGAAGAAAGCTCTTCTTTGCCGGGGATACCTCTCTGCAAACAATTCCACCACCCTGCTCAGCCTTACTGAAATAGCACCGATAAAAAGGCTCAGGAAGAGAAAGTTAACTCCTCCGAAGCAGATCAGAGCTTCTCTTTGTAAAACTAAAAGAAGAAGCTCATCTGCCAATTCAAAGGCAAGGTTTCTGTTATTAGTGAGCCTTTTTTTTCTCTTGCTGCTGAAAGATTTGTTTATTCCTGAAGGGGAGTGAGAAAATGAGGCTAGAATGCGGATAAGCTATTGAGGAGTGTTTTGTGTTTGGTATCTGCATTACTGTACTTTTTGCTTTCATCTCCCTTAGCCTGATCTGCTTGAAGATGTATTGGGCTTACTGGGTGTCAGGAGACACAACCCCAATCCCTCTGCTTTAGCCACACTGCTCTGAAAAGCAAAGGAGGTGGAAACTTTCTCCTCATTGCCTGAAAAACTGCAGAGATATGCAAGCCTCCAGCGTGGTCCTGAGACTAACCTGGAAACCCATGAAAAATCAACAGCTTACGTAGAATGCTCGTAGGAGCACAGGACAAAGATAGCAGGCAAGGAAATGACCTTTCAAAGTATCTGCTACGCTGCTGGCATTGCACACACTCTACAGTATCAATCTGATGGGAAAGCCAAAACAAAACTAAACAAAATCCCAAAGACTTTTCTATGAGGTTATCCTTATCGTCCCTCCTGTGCCCTAGCTCTACACAAGAGCAAATATTTGATGAAGCCATGAGGTGAGAAAGACTCACCGGCTTTCTTGAGCGCAGTGGTGTGCTTTTTTGTGTGTGTGAAGATACTGCCTTAACAACGAGCTAAATGTTGTCAGATTGCTCATTCCTGTGGTGATTTTTTCTTTTCCACTGAGCAGTTCTGATCCACCCTGTGTACATTCCAGAGGACCTGTAACAGGACTCCAAGACAGGTCTTCCCATTACCGAGGATATTTCACAGAAGCCACACCTGCAGTGCTGTACCTCCCATCTCCCCACACTAATGTGGGGTACCATGTATGTCATGTCTGGACTTATCTAGCTGGGCAGGAACAATCGTGCCCAAAGCTGAGACTTGCGGACAACATCCACGTCAGCCCTGTGTTCACAAGGCCCTGAAGAACCAGGCACTCAGAAAGAGGGCAGTGGCACACGGCGACCGGCACAACCTCAGCCCAGGAGAGAGGCAACAGCACAAGATGGCGGCCACCTCCACCTCAGGTTACCCCTGAGGCTCCCCACAGAGTTGCCTGCCCTGTGGGGCACTCCTGCCACAAGCGGGGACACAGACGCTCATTCACACTCAAGTAAGACTTCAAGTTGGGTTGCCCAGCCATCTCCACGACACCCGTTCCCGGCTGGCCTCGAGAAGGGGTGCACACCACCTCACCCGCATGCAAACTCCCCCCCCTGTGCCCCGCAAGCGAAAATGGCCTCACGGCACATGGCGCTTCGCGCATGCGCGCTTCCCCCCTCCCCAGCGGGCGGGCTGTCCGGCGGTGCAGCACCACCCCCGCCGCGGGACGCCGGCAGCCGCCATGGAGGTGAGGGCGGAGGTTTGCGTGATGGCGGGGGGCTGCTCCTCACACCGCTTAGGGGAGGCGTGAGAGGGGAAGGCTAAGGGAGGAGCCGGCCGGTCCGGCTGGCTGGCTGCGGGCAGGCTTCTCGAGGAGTACTGAACATCTTCTTATCGTGTATTTATTACCGCTGCTGTCTGCGGTATCGCCGCGGTGACCTTGTGAAGCGGTTCTGAGGGAGTAACGCCAGCAGCAGTGACAGCCGGCTCCTGGCTTCAGGACACGTGTGGCAGCCAAGCATTATAACCCATTGCCCCCACAGCGCTGGCGCTGCTTTGTAAAGTGTTGAATTTGTTTGAAAGTAAACCACCAATTAGATGGCTGTTCGTTTTTTTTTTTTTTTTCCTTTTTTCCTTCTCTTACGAGCTGACTGCTTATAAAGACCTCTTTTCTTTCGTACAGATGAACACTATATGATTTGCTTGGAAAGCCTGGCACCTGCTCTGGTAACTTCGAAGGTGTACCCGTTGGCTTTTATCCAAACAAAGCTGCTCCCTATGCCTCCCACATGCTGGATGGAAGCGGGGCAAAACACAAGTGTGGAGCTGAGCCCCTTCCACTGCAGCCCTAAAGGTAACTGTGGGTGGTATTGGCAGCTTTCCTGGGAAAGGGGGTGCGTTGAGCACCTGAGTGCCCCTTGAAGTTGAATATTGTCCATCGTAATAACGCTGTTTCATGGTGTGAATGCTGCTCAAGTACTCTATAAAGCTTGCACACACACACACACAAGATACTTAGCACTATGAGGAATTTCCTTTTACCTTCCAGTACCTTTCCCGGTAACAAGGTATTAAAACATACTTTTTTTGTGTGACATCAAATGTGAAAATTCACTGTAGTTCAATGGCTGTTAATTTGAGGTGAAAGAAGAGAGGAAGAGAACAGGAAGAAAAACCACTCTTGCTTCGGGTTTTAAAAAACACTTTGTGGTAAATGAATCCCTCCAAAAAAGGCTTTTGTAGTATGGGAGTGTGTTGCGTAGCCTTTTTCCCAGTGAGACATGTCCTTATCTGATGGTTTGCGGGGTGCTGAGTATGAGCAGGAAATCCTTATCTTGTGTTTGTTCAAAATGAAAAGTTGCCTTCTTAGAAGTTATTCTCTTTGGTTTATGCTTGAAAACTGGCAAGGGAGCGCACTGCGTGGGGTTAGAGGAGCTAATTGGTGGTGCAGAGGCAGTCTGCTGAGAGTTCTTGATGCCATCAGATGTTGCAGAGAGGAAGCAGCTTGCTGTTTCATAAGTGGTCCTTGGGACTTACTTGCCCTGCACAGCTCCTTAATTTAAAACTGCTCAAGCGGTTAGAGAAGCTTTGAGTAGTTGAGTCAAAGTACTGCTACAAGGACTTTTCTCATTTAAAATACGTATGATCTGGAATTTAAAATGATTTTGCAGCTCAGGTCTTGCTGTACTGTGATAGAAACTCTTAAATATGTATTGTCTGGCAATAGTCAGTAGCATTAAATACCTTGTTTGGCTGTACAGCTCTACGTGGAAGGAAGGAAGATGGTTTTTAGTGCCCTAACCAGTATGTATGCCACGCTGTCCCAGACAACGCTTACTGTTCATGATTATTTGCTAGTCTGATGAAATATTACATCCTATTTCATCCTGTTATCCACTTGGCTGCCACAGAGGCAAGTTGTCCTAGAACAAGAAACTGGAAAGATTATAGAACACTTTTGAGCCAACTTCAGTTTCATTTGTTATCCTTCCTTGTCAGCTCATTTTATGGTGGTCATGCTTGTCTTGTTTGCCTTTGGATCTTTCCAGTGGGGATGATAAGTTCTCTTTCTGTTACTCTGAATGATAACTAGTTCTTTTAAAATAATGCAGGTGTATATGCACATAGACTGATCCCAGCAGAAGGCCTCTTGTCTACAGCATGCACTTGTGCTAAAATATGCTGTTCTTTCTCTACAGGAGAGGGAAAGGTGTGCTCTCCATTCCGTTAAGGTTCTCCTTGCTTCCCTAGTAATGGTGAAGTAGTAAATTGGGGTAGGAGGAATCTATTTGAAGTAAGTTTGTGCTATCATGCAAAGTGAGATCCACCCATTGCCGGAGGGTTTGATTGAGAACCTCAGAAACCCCATCCTTAGTTTGCAAGGGAGGTGCCTGATTCCTAGTATGGTGTTGGACTGCAACTTGCAGAAGATAAGGTGACTGGTCTTCTAAAAGTGAGACTGAAGGGAATCACAAAGAGAAGTAGGGAGACGAAGATTGCTGTAGGGGTCTGCTGTATGGCAGCTTTGATAGCTAAGAATGAATTACAACAAACTACCATACAGATGAATGACCATCAGCTGAAATGACTGGAACACTGTAAACAGTGCTATATTTTGCATTCTGTATTTATAGGTGATAAAATCTTTAATGCAGAAGTGTGCCCTTACTGTGCTTTCCCATGAATGCCAGCACAACAGGTTCTTGCAATCCCCTGAGACTCTGGATAGTATCCTAATGTATATAACAGTATTTATGTGCTTTTTGAATGTAAACGTGATGTGTTCCTTTTCAGTTACTGAACAACTCAGCTCAAGCAAGACAGTGTTGAAGCAGGTGGTAGTACTTGGACTCTGTTTAAACTGCTTCCTCCCATTGAATTCAAACACATAAGCAAGGTATCTGCTTCTTAATACAAGGCCATCTGTATTGTGTTTTCCAAGTGCCTCCTGGATATGTGTATGCTTGTTTTTTTAAATATACTTTTCCTTCCTTTGGGAAAGCAGACAAGAATAAGAAGAGAGTTACTTTTGGATAGTGGATTGTGGCATGTTTGTATCTGGAGTGCTAGGAAGCAAAATGAAAAGTAATGGACGTAGTGAAACCTGTGTTGATTTTTCCTTCTTCAGCTGTCATTATTTGAGAGTCTTCTATATAATCAGTGCTTTTGTTCATCCTTTTGAAAATAGTTATGGAGGCCACAATTGCAAAGGAGAAGACTGTAACTATTACCTTCCCACGCAAGGCTGTGAATAATGTATACGTTAAGTATTACCTCAGCACTGAATGATGGTGATGATAACACGCAAGCCTTCAATACCACTGCAATTAAGACAAAAAACTTGAACACTTCTTTTTTTCTTCTTGCAGTATGGATTTTGCTGGGTTGTGTTATCCTGTGAGCAGTAATCCTAACCTGTCTGGAAAAGAAAGGCAGATCAGAGCTTGAATTGTTCCCTGTTTCTTCAGCTTTTGTCAGCTCAGTCAGCCAGTACTGCTGGAGAGTGCTGTGGTTGAGAGGGATGTAAGAAGTACTCTAAGCACCAAATCCTGTTCTGCACCTGCCTCCCTGCGCTCAACCAGGGTGGACGAGTTGGTTTGGTGGAAGCAGGAGTTCAGCACTCTGAGCCGTGTTGTAAAATGACCTTTAAATGGCAGAGTTTTAATGTTCCTCTTGGACCCGATGTGTCTGCGAGCCTTTTTTTCTCCAGAGCAGTTCATCCAGTCTGTGCTTTCTGCCTGGCAGGGTGAGTTTCCTTGAGAGCCCAGGAGCCCTTTTCACTGTAGGTAGTCATGCAGTGTGCAGAACACCGCAGAATCACCTGCTTGGGTGGTTGAGGCATCCAGTCTTTCAGTGTCATCGAAAACATTTATGTGCAGTCATAGAAACACACTGCTTTGAAAACTTGAAGAACTGCTAAGGCATTTGCTTAGGAATTAGAAGGAATTTTCTTGTCGTTCCAATTGTTAATTAAGCTTAGGTCTAGTTCCCTTCTGCCAATGAGGATGAAGCTCTTATACCTATCAAGGAAAAGCTGCATTGACAGAGAAGTGAACTATACACTGATGTGAAATAGCAAACCAGAAGGGTAAAAAAAATTAATCTAATATAGCAAACATTTAATGGCTGTCTGGTAGTGTGTTAGGTCTAGACTCTGCGTTGAAAATATCAGTTTTCAGTAATTTGATTTCTGTAAAGATAACTGGTGAACTTTCTGGTTTTAAGGAAGCAGTTATCTGTAATTTAGGAATTGAGTCAGACCAAAAGGAAATATCACAGTGAGGCATTAAACGCCAGGCTGTAAATATCATAGCCAACTGGTAGAGTGCAGGAGGTCATCATGAGCAAATATGTCAGCTGTGCTAAGGTGAAGGGTTTATCTCCTGTTCTTTTTGCATAGTTTTTAGTCTCTCAGCTCCAAATCCATGTAATATTTGAACTAAGATACCTTAGGTATGACTTTTTGACTTGGGAATGAAGCTGCTCAGAGCCACAGCTGGACTTTTTAAAGGACGTGCTTCATGTGTGTTGTTTTAATCCCAAATCCAAGTAACTTTTCATGCAAGCTGAAGTCAGTGAGAGCTGGGACTTGCTGTCAAAGGCTGCCCGTATCTTTGTTTTAAAAGTTGAACCTGTCTAAGTGTCAGTTGGGTAAAATGCATGCCCGTGTCTTTCTCATTGTATTTCAGAACTCAAAAGTGTCTTCCAGTGTGATGATTTCTTAGTGTATTCTGCTAAAGACTTGAAAATGAGGATTTACTATTCCCTTGAATAGATGATTGTGGCTTTGAGTGATGCGTTTTCAAGTGTTGCAGTAAGACATTAGAGGGCTTTCTAAATAACGTTTGTCTATTTGAGACAGCATTCCAGTTCTAAGTGACACTCATAATAGCTGTTACTGACAGATACTGACAAGAAAAGTAGTTTTTTCTTTCTTTCTCATGTTTTGGTAGATGGTTGTGTAATATTTTCTGCCTCAGAACCTCCATGTTTTAAGAGTACTTTAGAAACAGAGGAAGTATAAAAACAGAAAGTTTAAAAAAACTTCTGTTCAAAAAAGGTTCTCTGTTAAAGGAGAATGACCTGAAAACGTACTGGTTTTAGTACTTTTCTGTCATTGTTATAATCATACTGTTTCTAGGGATCTGTTCCTTTTTTTTCTGTAATATGAGACCTGACTGTATATTATACTGACTTTATAATGTCTTAGCAGTTCTTTGGTACTGCCTCGAAGACTTTGAGCACTGATTTTTAACTGTCGGAGCCAGGCTGGCAGGTATGAGTGAAGTGTTGGAGAAGTGCTCATGCGAATGGGTCGTGGAATCATTTAACCTATCTGGAATTAGGGTAGCTGTCTGAAGTAGCCCCTGGTAGGGCACTGCTTTTGATTAGGCCTTCCTTAATAACCAGAGGGTGTTCTTTCTTTTTATGCCATATTATCTTGCATTGGTGAATTGTTACCTCCGCGTAAGCTCTTGTAATATTTGCAGCTTTTAATGCAAGGAGTAAGATCTCATGCTCATTTTGAAGCATAGGTTATCCACCAGTCTGTGGTTTAGAAAGGGACATCGTGAATCTATTAGAAATGTTTTGCTGGCCTGTTGTCAGCATAAACTGACCTAGATTGTGCCTCTGACCTGTTGACTTCTGTGGCTGCCTCTTTTCACTGCTGCATTTGGAACTTCCTATTCTTCACCCTTCTGTTGTCTGGGAAGCTCATTTTCTTAAGCTGACTTGAAATGTCTTAAACAGTAGCATAGCTGAAAGTACAGCACCTGTATGAGGGTTAAAAATCCTGTCCATCTTTAGCCTTCCAGCCTCCCTTCTATGTTTCAGGGCACGTGTTATGTTGAAGGTAGCTCAGGGTGGTTTTCAGTGAGGTTATTCCTGTGCTCTCCCTTAGTGTGCTGTGAGAGGAGGAGTCACAGCAGATGCATAATTATTTTCTTTTATCAAACCTCCCCAGAACTGTTAATCAGCACCCAGCTCGTCTTTTTTAGGTTTCCTCTGTTTCTGTGAGAGAGGCATCAGCCTGCGGTAAGGAAGCAGAGATACTTGTGTGCAGCTGAAGGACATAAACACAAACATGTGCATTTTCTCCTGAAGCAATCCAATCCACTGTGTGTTAAAAGCACCTTTATGTTCTGTCACACAGAGATGGTCAGCAGTCAGCCCCTTGCCATAGCAGACAGTGGGAAAAGGAAAAAAAAGAAAAGGACCAGAGCCACAGATCACACCCCTGGGAAATTTGAAGGTTGGTGGTAATTTCTGAGCTTCTACTTGTAATGGTCCATTTTCTCTAACAATTTTCTTAGCTAAACGTTGTGTTTTGGACAACACTAAAGGACAACATTTCTGTATTTCTTTATCTCCAATCTTTCAGTCTTCAGTCACTTTTTATTTCTTGTGGTTTTGAAATCGATGTGTCCCATTTATACTTCATTTTTTTTTAATAGAATCAGTGTTTTGACTGCTAGATGTGAGCACAAATGCCAAGGCACTATCACCAAAATACAGTTCAGTGGGACAAAACTGACCAGTACGAAACTTCTTAGGGGGAAAGTAGCATTGTAAGGTAGATTACAAGTCAAGATGATAGCAGTCTTCTGGGCTTAAGCATTAAAATTTCATTCATACTTGAAACACTACATCTGCAAGTGGATTTCACGTGGTAGGCATTTTCTGATCAAGGAAGGAAGTGTTTTCCAGTTGAAAAAAAAATCAGTTCTGGCTTGTAAATGAAGACAGGGAAGGTGGATTAGATCCTAGCAGTCACTGAGGTAAAATGGTGCTTGTATGAACAAACTTGTAATTTTACTGCTGGGATGAAATCAACTTTAAATTTGCTTGGAACCTGAGGAGGAAAAAAGGTGAATAATGAGGCATAATTAATCCTGGCACATCTACTTTAATACTGCATAAATCTGTTTTCTGTGGTCATTACCAAGGACATTTTCTCTCTTGCTGTCATGTGAGGGATGCTCATCAGATAAATAGCTCGTCTCAGTGTTATTCACTGAAATGCTTTGGTTAATATTTCCCATTTGCTGGGTTTCTCTGGCAGATCTGTACAAGCTGACTGCTGAGCTTCTTGGTGAGGGAGCTTATGCCAAAGTTCAGGGTGCTGTCAGCCTCCAAACTGGGAAAGAATATGCAGTAAAAGTAAGTACAGAATAGAAGCAGTATCATTTCCACCTGTAACATGTTTTCTACCTCCTACTATCTAAGTTAAAACATGGAATAGTGTGTAATAGCAAAAGCTTTTAGGAAATTCTTCATGCATGAAATGAGTCTAACAGTTGATAGATCTGTCGTTCTAAGTATCTTGCCTCTAGAGGGAACTGCAATATCAGTCACAGGTAAAATTCACAGACGTTAAATGGTGGTGTTAATGGTTAGATCTGGGGCTTGCTTTTCTATCATGTCCTGATTTGATTGCAGTCCTACATATATATATAAATATATATATTTAATTTTTTTTTAACCTCTTCTTGTGTTAGAAGTGGCCAAGTCATTATCTAGCACGATGGCCTGCTACATAATACAGGGTCCTGTAAATGTTGTCATTTTGTTTGTAAAATATTTGAACTCTGGAATAAACAGATACCTTATGAGTTACACATCTTCAGATACTAGAGAAATCTGGCTGTAAAAGTGAGAACCTCAGACTGCATATTGGTAGTGCTGGTACTTGCAGTAACGTTGTGAGCTTTCAGTTCATGCTGCAGTCGCTCAGTCTCCACTCCTCTGGAAGGCCTTTGTCCTCTTTCAGTCTGAGGGGTGTGTGAAGGAAGGTGACTTCTGATGGCACTGCAGAAGGACTTTGAGATTATGTGTATGTTTGCTTTAATACACTAGGTCTTGCTATTGAGTCTCTGTGACATTTGCTCCGTGAGCCAACGTCTCATTCTGTGGTTAGTTTAGTACTTTTTAATTAAATGCACATAATGATGAGTCTGTTCTTTTTGTCTATTTCGTATCTGATAATGACTCAAATCTATTTCTGTTAGAACTCAAAAGGATCTCCTTTTCTGCAGAACTAAAATGATGCAAGAAAAAGCTTGTGGTAACTGATCAGTAACTGTGGTAACAGGCGGTTTTAGTTCCTTTCTTCTCTTCCTGTCCTCATTTCCCCTATCCTTTGAATGCTTTCCAGACTCTGCTGACACTGTAAATAACCACGTGACAAATTAAACAGGCAGAAAAATGTGGAGTATCTCTCTCTGGTGGTCATACATGAGATTGAAGTTGTAGATCGGTTATCCAAATGCAGAGGCACAGGCACAGTTCCTGCAGTAATCTTTTGAATATGAGCTCTCTCTCTTCCCACAGATCATTGAAAAAAATGCTGGCCACAGTCGAAGTCGGGTTTTTCGTGAAATAGAAACACTGTATCAGTGTCAGGGCAATAAGTAAGTATAGAGTCTCTTGTTTGTTTAAAGCATCTTGAGTATTTTTTCAAATTTACACCTCTTTATTTGCATCTTGGTTAGGAACTTTGCAGTAGTCTCCTTAAAACCAGTTGGGATTTAGACTTGGTCTGTTCAAAATAAGATTTTTCCTCTTACCTGGGAAATTTAGAGAAATGTTTACAAATTATGTTGCTTAACTCAGTCATCATCCAGGTAGGTGTAGTCTGAATGTGCTTCAGTGATGCATGGCTTTTGTCTAAATAAGGAATTAACATGTTGACACTTTGGCCTGTGATTTCACCACAGGCAAAAGCTGACCTAGTAACAGCTGCTGTTGAATGCAACAGTCCTTGCCCTTTCCTAATGCATGCTTTTTCTTTTGTGTCAATCCTCCTGCTTGCAGCTCTTAAATAAGCTAAAAGCTGGTTTGGGTTTCATTTGGATGATTGTGCTGGCTTCATATAACCACAGGATGAAGCAACTTTAGAGTTGCCACTCACATCTGAAAAGGAGGGAGAGCTCATGCTGCCAATGGCAGCGTGCTTTGTGATGAGTGTAAGCAGCTTCTGAAACTACTCCTTTAGATATCTGTTAATATGTTGGTGTAGAATATATAGTGCAGCTGCTGTCTGTGGTACAGTTGTGTGGCTCACGTTAAAGCCTATTTTAAAACAAATTTTAAGTGCAACTGTTAAAGATAATCTAAAACCAAGCTTGTTTACCAAACTCTTGGGTTTAAGTTGTGCTGTTGAGAAGCAGATTAATCTTTGTTCTCTGTGTTGTTGACAGCATATGATAATCCTGCATGTAACTGATTAAAAGAAAATGCAGTTCTTATGACCACATTCGTCATTCAGATTTTGTATTCCCTTTAAGTTTTGAAAAACTCTTACATGAACTTAAATGTTGGACATTCTGAAGGCAGCTTGGGGTGTTTGTGTTGCGCTGTGCAAAGACTGTCCACTGGTAAACCAAAATTGTTCTAAAAATGGCAAGTAATGTACTGGACTTAATGTCACGTTGATAGTTGCCTGTCTCCTGTGGGCCCTGTATGTTTTGCTTTGTGATTTCTGCAGAGAAGGAATGCCAATGTAATTATTTTTTGCTCTTGCCTTCAGCACAAATGCACTCTTCCAACTTATTAAATACAGCCTATTATCAGTTATCTTCCTGTCAATTGAGCAGTAGCAGAAGTCTTTTGCAATCCTGTCTGATGAGGATTTTGTTTTTAAGCCTGTTTCCACTTGCTTAAATTTCAGTGTGAGGTGGAAATTGATTTTAATGCGATAGGCAACCAAAACAATTTGTTTAATTAGCACTTTCATTCTTGGTTAATTCTGGCACTTCCTAATTATCCATAAAGAAACATTCAGTGCTCTGTTTACACTCTCTGCTTCCCTCTTGTAGTTACCCTGTTGTTTCTTTTTCTTTTTCTAAAGGAACATTTTGGAATTAATAGAATTTTTTGAAGATGACACAAGATACTACCTTGTCTTTGAGAAGCTGCGAGGAGGTACTGTACAGCAACCATGCCTTTGCTCATTGAATCAGCTGGGTCCCGTTTGTCTTAGTGTTTCAAAAGAAAGCGAAGAGCTTATTTTAAATGCCTGACAATTTGAAGACAAAGAGGCAGCAGAGGGAGACAGTATGTTGAGTATTGTGCATGATTGTAGTATAGAATCTAGATATCCTGGTAACGGTTTCCTTCCGTGCAGGATTGATGCTGTTTAGTTGAAACTTGTGCAGTGGCTATTAGAAAAAAAACCATCTTTTGCCTCACATTGCTCCAGTAGTAAAACTGTCTGTGGCTGCTTGAGAGCCACTAAAGTGAGTATTTGTGGTTGCTGGTCACCAGAATTTACCACTCACTGGGGAATGAAGCTACATCAAGCATTCAAGTGGACATGAAGTCTGTCTTGTGCACTTTCATGTTTGTCTGTGTAGTGCATCATTACAGTATCCATGGTGTGAATGGTGTGAAAAACTATGAGTTAAAAGTGTGATGTGTCACTCAAAGAACAACTAATTTTTTGAAGTTTTATGCTCCTGTCTGTATAACACCATCTATTGTCTCTGGCCAGGCGGACAATAGCAAACCACATTTGCAAGAAATGCAGATTATTTTAGTGTAGATGCAGAACTCCATTTCTTGAGGACACTGCTTTTCACTGAGGAAGAGCTTTTATTCACTTTCCCTTAAAATTACTGCATCATTTCATTATTGTTGCCTAGGTTTCTCTTCTTTGCTGCACAGACTTCTCTGGCAAATTAGCTGTAGCAGGGCTGGATTGGAATAAGCCTGCATTTGTCCCTTTTCCCATCTCTGCATCCTTCTGCTCCCTGACTCTCTTCACTGAATGTGAGGCTATGCTTGTCAGTGTTCCTGCACTGCTGCTGAGTGGGTAATAGTGCTGCACTTTCTCCACTATCTTACCTACTGTTTTTCCAGTGCTTAACTTGAGCTGAAGCTTTTCTCTTTGAAAGATGTCAGTATTTGAAATGTTAATTACGTGGGTTTGAATGATTATCAAGGAAGTAATGGGAATCAGGGGGTTGGACCAACTTCTGATGTGCTGCAGATTCCAGTGTTGATGTAAACAACACGGCTGGCTCATGAGTCTTACTTTGACTCCAGTCTCAAAGGTGAAGTGCTAACTACAGTATTGGGTCGTAGCATGGGCTTTCCATTTTCAGCTTTGCCTTCCTGCAGCTGTGGTACCTGAAGGAATTCAGCTCCCATTTTAGCTGTGATCTGTTCTCCAGGACTTGCAGAAGCTGTTCAGTACCTTGGCCTGACAGCATTCCATAACTGAAAGTGTTAAAATTTAGCTTATTATAATGAACTTGTGCGATTGAACAGTCCCATCTGGGTTTTGTTTTTATTTTTCCACTGTAGTGGGTTTTGTGAGGTGCTGGAGGAGGTGCTAACAAGTGGGGCAGGCATGTCTTGCTGTTCTTTCCTTTTGTAGGAGTCCTTTACGTTGGCAGAATACCAAGTCTGGAGAGCAGGTTTTCCTTGATATTGACATAATTCTTACCTGAGAGAGTTTGGAAGGTCAGCTGTATTCAGAAAGGTGATCTGAAATAGATCTGCTGAGTGAGATGAGCACTTAAGGTGGCTCAAACCTGCTTCCTGAAAAATGTGCAGGCTTTTCCGTAAAGATGGAGGCATTTTTAGGAACTGTTTTTACTTTGTAAATGCGTAAAGAGCAACTCTGCCAGGAAAATCCCTTGAACTCTGTGCCCTTAAAAAGTCTAAGGTAAGCTCAAAAGTGGTTTTATCAGCAGGGGAAACCTTGTGTCTTTGAGATCTGATAGCCTGGTCCAAAGCGGCCTTCTTCCAGCCATCTGAAATAGTATTTTAAAGCATGTCTGGAGAGTCTTTTTGTTCATAGTCTTTTTGTTCATTCTTCTTTGACTGTCTCTGCCAGTGAACTTCTTCATTTTTTTCTGTCTGAGTCCTTACTGTGGAGGAGTGGCAGCAGTACTGATTGTGTAGGAATAAGGCATCCTACAAGAGAGAAGAGGAGGGGAGGTTTCCTTCCATATCTAGAACTTAGGAATAAAAATGAATCCACCTGATATATAAGATAAATACAGTATTTGGAAGCTGATCACAAATGTCCCAGTTACTTAATTTCTCTGCCTAATTGCTGTAAAAAGCATACATCTCTGAGTAAAAAAAAATGTTAAAAAATGCAAGTAGTAAGGCTGTTTAATGGGGTTGGATCTCTGTGGATTGTTCAATTAATTTTTAAAGGCTTTTTTAATGTTTTGAGAAGATTAATGGAATTCACTTTAAGAAAAGGAAATAAACTTCCCTTTATCCTTTGTTAAAGAGATACCAGTGGTGCCCTGGCTGCCAGTCACCAATCCCTCAGATATATATATATATATATATATATATATTCCCTCAGCATACTCATATTTGAGAGGCCTTTTGTCGGATTTCATACCCCTAGCTCACTGTATGAGCCTTATCTTGATGTCAGTAGGAACTGTATATTAAAGAATGTATTTTCATTTTGATGGTATTGAGGTTAAAAAAAAAAAAAGTTTTTACTTTCAGAGCAGAATTTCAGCTGTCAGATTACACAGAAGAGGAGAGTTAGTTCCAGGATGCCCCGCTGTGACCTGGAGATGGGTGGATTTTGCTGCAGTTCTACATACATATAAACTGATGTTTGAGTTTTGCTAGTGCTAACTTTTCTAAATAAATTCTCTCTGACTCTGTTCTCACTGCAGTCAGTCTTCCCTCTGTTGCAGACCAGTAGTTGCTATTGTACTTTTATCCACGTATTGACAGAGCATTTTCTTGGCTCAGGCAGCATTTGCACTAAGATTTTCTCTCTCTTAACTCTTACAGGTTCAATCCTGGCCCATATCCAAAAGCGGAAGCATTTCAATGAACGAGAAGCTAGCAAAGTGGTGAGAGATATCGCCTCAGCTCTGAATTTTCTTCATACAAAAGGTAAAAGAAGTTTCTCTCCATCTTTGCTACTTGATATTGTGCATTTCGGATGTGAAGCACATTTTATCTGTAAGTAGTCAGCCTTGACTTAGATAGCATTTCCATTTCCAGCCATGCCAGATGACTTATGTTATTTTCCTCTATAATAATCATTTCATAATATGGTAGCTTGAGTAATCAGCTGTGTTAAAATGGTATAGCCTTTTGAAAAACAGAACTTAAATCATCAGCCGAGGAGAATTAACATTAGGATTGAATCCATTTGCTTGTTTGCATTACCTAAGCCACTGTGTAGAGGTTACTCAAAAGGGAGCTGATTTTCTTTTTAATTTCCCCCTTTCACATCTGCAGAGATGCTTTTCTGTATTTACCCTGAGTTTCTGCTAGTTGCAAGACCTCCATATTAGCTTTTGGTCTCTACATTCAAGCCCCCACTGTTGAGGGAGAGACCAACAAGTGAACCATAGTCTTTCTTTGGAGATGCCCTCATTTCATTAGGAACATGGTTAGACTTAAAAGCACTTCTATTCGTGAAGAGTTCTTTTACTTTAAAACGTTTTCCTGGTGCTGTTTTCTACTTAAGAGTACTCTAGTTTCATTGCAAGGCATCTATGTGTATTATGATCAACTCATAGCTGTGTGTTCAAGTGGAATGTGGTAGATAACTATAAAACCTTATCCTTGTCCAGATTATCTGGTCCTCCCTAGATTAAGCAACTTTACTTAATGTTTGCTTTCATTTTATTACAGTAACTACCTTTGAATCGAATGGCATTTAATTGAAGGCTATGTTTGTTTATTTTGACAAGTGTTCCTTTCCATTCACTTTGCTATTCTTGTTAGCCAGCTTTTACAGGTGGTGTGTAGATTTGTTTTCTGTCTAAATTATTGAGTAAAATAAAATAGGTTCATTTGTAGGGTTTACTTCTAAGTCACTGGGCTGCTTGTGCTAGAAGAGTTGGAATCACAGTATTTATACCTCAGTAGGTTGAACCTATCAAAAAGAGTGACAATGCAGAAAGAGTAAATAAAGCAAAACTGAGGAATATTGATCTTGCCCAATGTTGTGACTGTGATCAGAGGTTAATTCCCGTGTGGGAAAGAGCTTAATTTGGGTTAAGATTTTTGATAATGTTCATAGCCTGGCTATGTGGTGACTGAGTTTTAAATCTGCTGAGAGTGTTGTCTCTGAATACCCATGTTTAGACTTGGCATTACAGAGTGAATAATAAACAGGAAACTTAGGCCAGACATGTGGAGAAACACATTCATCATGTTAACAGCAGAAAGTCTAGGAATACTGTCCAAGCAAATTTAATATCTACTCAGCTAGTATCTTTCTGTAGTTCTCTTAGAGTGCTTAGCTTTGATTCCCCATTGCCCAAACAAAAGGGATGTGATTCATTAAAATGGTGTTAAAGCATCGATATACTTTCTTTCCTGCTGTTTGCTGTGAATTGGTACAGTTGGGATGTCTCACAGAATCAGCTACAGCAACATCCTGCTTCATTTTATTGTTCTCTTTATGGTTCTTCTGTGTCACATTAAAATAATTAGTAAGTACCAAACAGAACACCGAAGTAAACAGGAAATGAAAGCAGTTTTATCACACAACTTAACAGTGAAGTGCTACAGCTAGATAGTTATTCAGATTTTTTTTTTTTTTGATGAGAACTAGTTCTTTTGCTAGTAGTAGTTTAAAACTCTGCTGGATGATAATACTGCCTTACACCCACTTGGGGTATGTGTGCTTTATTGCTAATAATCCACTGGAGGAGTGTTTCAAGGCAGTTGTTTTCTTTTCTCAGTGCTGTGTGCGGCTGCAAAATAAAACATTACATAACCAGACATTTGAATTCAAACTGTAATACAAAAAAATGCTGTTAGGTTTCATCTTGCAAGCCGAACCAACTGCTGGGAGTTCTGTCAGCCTTGCTGTAAATGTCAACATGGGCTATCTTGAGGGATGTTTGTCATGTTTTCCCCTCTTCCATGCAATGGAAGCAATAAGCAATGGAAACTGCTTTGATTCCTTTAGGTCAGTGCTATGCTACGAAAGTTAGATTTTAAGTCATGTCCTGTGGTTTGTGCTGAAGAAAAGAGATTAGTACCTTAACTAGAAGTTGGTGGGATATCTTCTATCTCATAATATAGAGTAGTAGCAAGTGTGCTTAGAGTGCTTTTAGACAAGACTAGAGTGCTGCTAACAGCCAAGTTGCTCATTTGATTTTATTTTTGCTACTTGTTGTCTGCCTTCCTGTTATATTTGATCATATTAAATGGAGAACTTCCAGCAAATGTATCTTTAGGCAATCGAAGAACTGCTTTGATCATACAGAACTGTCTTTGCCTGTGAGTTGCACAAACAGGTACTTTGTGTTTCCCATCTGGGTCTGCCTATTCTGGTAGCAATTGAGTGAGTGGTTCTCCTGAAGACTTATCTTCTACCTCTGCCACAAAAGCCTTGATATTTTCCTTTGCTTCAGCAGCGAGTACATAGCTGTATGTGACATTAAGGGGGCTACATTTTTATCTGGAAGCTCAGTGTTTTCTTCTAAGGGGTGTCTCAGGGTAGTGTCTGTGCTGAAAGGAATTCTTCAAGCTGTTGAATGATTTCTCTGGAAAGAAGGGCCTTCCTGTAAAAGGCACAAAAATCTTTTGACTAGATTGTGTATTATATTAAATACATATATGTATTCATATATATGTATATGTATTTATTTAGATGAATTTATATATATATGTAATATATTAAATACACTTTCCTACAGGTCTGTCATCTTAATAAGCTGTTTTTAATTAGCTAATTTTAGGGTTAGCTGAAGTGTTCCAGTGTTAGCAGGTTCTTGTTTGCTTGATTGACTCTTATATACATTTAAAGATGATAAAGGCATAGCATGATGCAACAGTGACTTTTTACAAATAAACACTGCAATTTAGTTAATTGCAGTGTCATTACAGGGTGTATGTGTGAACTCAGGCCTAGAATATTTCCCAGACCACCTTCTAATAAAAAGAAATACAGAGAAATAAAACAGGAGAGTGTCTTTTCTAATGAACGTTTGCATTCTTGTTCAGGAATCGCTCACAGGGACCTGAAGCCTGAAAACATCCTGTGTGAATCTCCAGAAAAGGTGCTGCTCTGTTCTTTTATTAAAAAAAAATACATTAAAACTAAGTTAAGCTTAGTTTCCTAAGTAAGTGCTCATGTTCAGTCTGTTCCTTTCATGAAAACTTCCAAATCTATTGGTGAACTTCAATAGTATTTAGTGGAATTGAAGCCTGGAAGAGTCTCAGTTCTTCCATGAGCTGTTAAAATGTAAGCATCTGTCCAGCTGATAAAAAGCCAACTGATTTTTGAGAGAGTGTGGCAACTAGAACTTAGCATCTCATCTATTCTGAGGTAATAGCCAGATGGACAAATAATGTTTGCAGTCCATCTGGTCATGTTATGTATAGTTCCCAAATTGCTCCACTGTGTACTGGCACTTGCCCAGCCAAATAGAGAGAGGTAATGTGACAGGGTCAGATACTGAGGATGTGGGAGCAACTGAGGGAAGTTGCTCACCACCCCCCTGACCGATGCCCACAAACCCTCCTGAGCAGTGGAAGAGAGCGAGATGAACTCCTACCCCTTTCAAAACTCCTTCTGCATGATGTCAAATGACATGGAATATCTCTTTGGCCAGTTTAAGTCAGCTGTCCTAATTCTGTTTCCTCCCAGCTCCTTGTGCCCTTCACTCTGAATGGCCTTTGCTTTGTACAGTGCTTAGCAGAAACTATAAGCGTCCGTGTGTTATCAACATTGTTTTTTATCCTAGAACCAAACACTGCATCATACCAGACAGTTTGAAGAAAAATCCATCCCAGCTGAAACTACAGCAGCTTCAGTCTTCTGAATCTGAGTATTTTTATCTTTGGTTTTAGGTCTCTCCAGTAAAAATATGTGACTTTGATCTTGGTAGTGGGGTGAAGCTGAACAGTGCATGCACTCCAATAACTACTCCAGAATTGACAACACCGGTAAGAGAGGCACTGTGGCTTTGTGCTTTTCCCCTTCTACCATAAAACTGTTTTTCACATCTCCAGAGTATAGCTTCTGAAGCGTTTACTGCAACGACACTGAGTGGTGGATATTTCATTTAAAGAAGGTCCATATGTGATAAATACTGTCTTGGTTTCCCAGTCGTAGAACAAGTAAACAAAAGAACAGGAGCTCACTGTGTTAATTCTCCTGTTGGCCAGAATGCATCACACTGATCCTGTTTGTATCTTACCCACCCTCCCCCCCCCCAAAATAAGAAAGATTTTTCAAGTTCTTTGTTTTTATGGGACTGAGTTTGAACTTTGTTTTGTCTACATTTCCACAAACTTGGTTTCTGTAGCTAAGACCCATGAGCTGGAGGGAATCCAACCCTGTAAGCAGTTGCTTCATAACAGATAAACTTGTAAAACTCCAGAGCTGTTCTTATGGCATTACTGTGAGAAAATAACCTGTCAGATTGTTGTAGGATTCTGTTTTCTAAAAATCATTTTCCGTGATATACTTTTTACTTTCTGAAAAGCCCCAAACCGATATGTAAGATTTAAAAGTGTGAAATATAAATAAGTAGATCCTGTAAATAAAGTCATAAATTAATATGGAACAGCTTAGACTTCTGCCAAAGAACAGTAGAATCTCGTTTGCTTTCTGTGAGGCTTAACCAAGTGAGACCTGCAGTAGAATCTAGCAGCAAGTTTCAGTAGTCCCTGATGGGCAGTTCTGCTTTTAGACCAAGGCATATATTGTAAAGAGAGGGGAATGTTTAGTTTAAAAAAACCACCAAGAGCACCACCAAAATAAATATTAGGCTTTGTTTTGATTCAAGCCTCACTTCAAAATCTCATTTAAATTTGATTTCCTAGTGTGGGTCAGCAGAATACATGGCACCCGAAGTGGTTGAAGTCTTCACAGAGGAGGCCACGTTCTACGATAAACGGTGTGATCTTTGGAGCCTTGGAGTGATTCTGTACATCATGCTCAGTGGTTACCCTCCCTTTGTGGGCAACTGTGGCACAGACTGTGGCTGGGACAGAGGAGAAGTCTGCAGAGTTTGCCAGGTGAATGTAAATACTGGACATACTTAAGACACTGTACTTTGCCCTGTGAATGTAGAGTGTAAGACCGGCCATAGCTCTGAAGAATGGTGTGCATATTAGTTACCTGGGAAGATAAGCTCTCACTGAGAAGTGAATCTGGTAATGTAAGACTTGAGTTACAACACGTAATGCTTGGCAGATACCTCTTTCTCCTTTTCTCTTTCTGGTTGATCGTAATCACCAGAATTCCGCAGGTGAAAGTTGAGCTCCCAAAGAGTTTCTATCCAGAGCCTGAATTTATTCTTTCTGAAAACAGTTGGTTGATCTCACTATTACTGGAGAGTGAGAGGTGTTGTCAGCAGACATTGTATCACAGCCGTCTTAAAATGTACTGCATCACTCTTTGGAGCTGCCTGTCACTTTCTATTTGCTCTATGAGGAGACTAGTTGTTTTCAGCTGTCACTCACCCTATGAAGTAGATAAAACTGAGTGAGAAGAATCCCACCACCTGAGAAGTCATCTGGTTATGTTCTAGTTGCTGTTTAAATTAAAGATTTTTTCCTTTACCAGAACAAGCTTTTTGAAAGCATTCAAGAAGGCAAATACGAATTTCCTGACAAGGATTGGTCACATATATCCTCTGAGGCCAAAGATCTCATCTCAAAGTTGCTGGTTCGTGATGCTAAAGAACGACTTAGTGCTGCTCAAGTGTTGGAACATTCATGGGTTCAAGGAGTATGTATCCCACTGTGTTTTTAAGGGTTATTCTTCTTCCTGAGTTGTAAACAAGCTGCTCCTTCTCTGTAAATATTTAGTAGAGATATTTCATGTTTAGTGCTCACGTCTTGATTAATTACATTATATCCAGTGGTTTTATTCTTCCTGAAGCTCTGTGTGGTAAATATTTGGATGACTCTGTCAAGCTTTAAGTATTTTTTTAATTTGCTTTATGCATTTTAAATAGCTTTCCTGTGGAAACTAAGCACTGCAGTGCACTTATTGTGATGTTACTCTCTAATACAATGCTGCAGAATGCTGGTTGGTACAGTTTTAAAAGAACAGCAGTATGCTCTTTTGCTTTAGTTCTTAGTTCAAGAAAGAACAGATGGGCCCTCTGGAGAGTTTCCCAAGCTATAGCATTATACCTGCAAATGGTGGTCGCTTTTTGTGATGGGAGAGGTGGATTAGAAAATCAGTCAACAATGATTTGTAAATCCATGGTGAAGTAATTAATGTACAATATCCATTAGTTGTAAATTTGAGAGAGATACCTGTTGTTTTTAAAAATCATTCTTGTGACTCTTTGATTCCCACCTACTAATACATAACTAACTTTTCTTAACTGCTTCTTCTAGCAGGCTCCTGAAAGGGGAATACCTACCCCTCAAGTTCTTCAAAGGTAATCTTTTCTTCACTTTTTTTTTTCTTAAATATCTATAAGGTTGGCCAGAAATTGTTACTGAAGGAATGGGAGGGGTAGGAGGTGGCAAATGAGTGGGTAAGATCCGTGGTTAATAGTGGAACTACTTAAGTATGGCAGCACTAATTTTGTTAAGAGCATCAGAAATATTAAAGCTGTCATTTTACTTTATAATCTAATCTTACTTGTTTGTGGGGAAGGCATTGGAGAGGATTCCTGTGGAGCATGGCTAATCTTAGACTGAAAATAATCATGGTTTTGGCAGTTTGCTGCCCAGGAGGCAAAAAGAGGCATAAAGGCGTGTGTTACCCAAAGAGACTACATTTTGTTGGGTGGATAATCATGTGTACAGACTCGGATCTGACTTCCATTGCAAATGTGGTAATCACAGTAGCGATTTAACCATGAGCAGGACAAGCTTTGTATAAAGTGGTTTGATGGCAGATTCTGTATGCTGTAGGGCCTGAGTCACACATCTGTTTCTATTTCCATGTCTGCCACTGGCAATTCCAGGTTCTTCCTATCCTCAGAAATGTAATTCCTGAACCCAGATGTGCAGTTCTACTGGGATTGCTGTTTTCTGAAGAAAAAACAGTATTGTCCCGCATGCCTCTCCTTTCTTATCGTGTAGAAACTGAAGCACGGTGTTGCAGGTGGCTTCCTGGGTTTTTCTGGGGAGTACTCAGCAGACAGAGGACTGAAACTGTATCTGTTTCCAAAATCTCAGAGCATTTTTATTATGTATTGCTGGTTGTCACAGTAAGGAGAGATGCAAATATTAACTGGTCTTTTTGCCTACCGTGTTAATGTTTCGATAGGAGAAAGAAAACTGCTTGGAAATGCACGTTCTGCTGTTAGGGTAAGCAGCCAAACTGCTGCTTTGCATGTGTTGTAACTGTCTTCTCCTTTTCCCTTGAAAGGAACAGTAGCACAAAAGACCTGACGCTTTTTGCTGCTGAGGCTATAGCCCTTAACCGCCAGCTGTCTCAACACGAGAACGAGCTCAGCGCAGAGCAGGAGAGTGTTGCCCGTGCTGTGTGCTCCATGAAGCTTTCTCCTCCATGCAAATCCCGGCTTGCCAAGCGGAGAGCAATGACGCATGCCACCAAAAACAGTGACTTTCAGCCAGTTCCCCATAAAGCCTTTTAAACTTCTGTAGATTGGCAAGATCAGCCTGTTTTATTACGTGGATTTTCAGTACTGATAAAAGCTTCTCTGCTTCTTACTCTTTGAATAGAAGCCTGCTCTTGTGATGTGCTTCATAACTTAAAGGGGATAGCTTTTTATGGGAGTGTTTTTGCCTGTCAGATTTGGTGCATTAAGATAATTTAACTGATGTTTTTAAACTAGAGAAGATGGTTTTGCTGCTGTATTTATTATCTGAGGTGATACATCACAAAGCTTTCATGTTTTCTTCTTAGAAGAGCACACTATAAAATTCAAGCTTGAAAACATTGGAAGAAAAAACTTTCTTGCTTTGCCAGGCAGAGCATGAAGTTTACATATCTGTTTGCTCTCTTCGATGGCAAATCTTGCAAGGTGCTGCTGTTACTGTCAGCAGCAGGGACTGTTTTCAGCCAACAGTGCCCATCTCTCTTTTTGTAGACTCAGGAAACAGAGGTGATGACTGGGGGTGGATCTTTGTCTCCACTGCCTTCACTGGGCGTAAATGTTTTGTGGACAATATTGTAAAGGTGTAAGGAGGTCTCAAGCAGAGATGGTGAGGACTGTGTTGCCTTTTTTTTTTTAATTATCTTTGTTGATAGTTTGTGGGACAAAATCTGGAAGTGTTATTTCTTTTTCTGACATCTTGTTCTCAACTACGATGTACTGTACATTATACCAGTTCTTCTTGGCCATTGTCCCCTTCTCTTACAGTTATACACTTAAGTCTGATAACCACATCATTACATATTATTATGCTTCGTACTGTTTTGTTTTGTATATTAACACTGTTGTCCATTATACCTTCCTTTCTTGAAACTCGTGTTCTTCCAAATCCATTCGTGTGCACTACCTGCAGTTCTTAATGGACAGGCTTGAGTGAATGTTGGTACGTGAATAATTTAGGATTATCAAATCCAGAGGTACATCTGTTCAAAGGCAGTACTGCAGCTACACTCATGCAGTGATCTCAGGCTGAGGGACTAGATTTCAAGTTCCAGTTTTAGTACTGTGATGCACCAGGGATCAGGAGTAATTTGGAAGGGTACTGGCTGCAAAGCTGAAGATTTCGAGTGACCAAGTTGAGGTGTCCATTGAGAAGGATGCAACGGTTGAGCACTTTCTAAAACATAAGCTGTGAAAATCGGGCTGAGATGCCCAACATGATGCACCTTAACCTTGCCAGCCATTTGTGAAGACGTTTGCTGGGGGCATTGTGCACAGGCTGAGGAGGGTAGAAGGAGGGTCCCCCAGTGCAAGCATAAAACCCTCCCAAGCAGAATGAGGAGTAAAGTAGCTGATCCAACAAGTGCTTGGAATTTGAGTAGTCAAAGCTGAACATCTGTTTGTCCTATTCAGAGCAGTTTTACATTCTTTTTATCAGCGTGCATACAGCTATTTTTTATACAACGTGCTGTATTTTGTGAATAATATTAAAGTTCTTATTTAAAAGGTTTTACACATTGTGCCAGTGATTATGAAATGTATTTTGCTTGGTTTTTATTAAAACATTTTAAGCAATGGATTTAGCACATTTGACGACTCTTCTGTGTGGTTTTTTTTTGCTGCTGATTTTTGGTGACTTCAGAAAAAAAAGTCAGGAATTACTTACTTCTCTGTGGTTACTCTTGAGAGTAAGCATACCTTTCACTCCTGTGGCTGTATCATTCTATCAGTCTCTGTTAAACTGTTAAACTTTGTCTGATGATTATGACAAGCCCTCCAGCTGGTGGCTCTGAGCCCCATGAGGCTCTCCTGGTGCTTGCAGCTGCCTTGTGGATGCTGCCAGCAGCTGCCTCCACGTGTGACCTGTATTAGAGCATCCTTGCTCCCTGCTGATACGTACTTACAAACTCATCTGTTCGGGGCTTGAAGCTGAGATGTTGGACTTTTTAGTGAAAAGCTAAAATCTGGAGTGCTTCTCCAAGGCAGTAACTTCTGGCAGAGAGGAAGACAAGCAGCTGGTAGCAGTTATGCCAGACTCATGTAAAATTAGGGACTAAGAAAACTGCCCCAAACAAGGAAGAGGCAGTCATTTAAGCCAATTGTTCTATTATCAGGTGTAAACTAGGTTTCCATTGCTTGCAGGGCAATTTTTATGTCTCTCTGGAGGTTTACGACTAGTCGTTTCTAATTGAGTTTGGATGGGGAAAGCTGTTCTGCCTGAAAGGCAATCAGTGTGGGAGATGGAATTCCTGTGTGAGGTTCACCTGCAACAATCAGCTCAGCCGGTCTGTGTCAAACGCTGTAGGTTTTGTTTCCTTCCCTAGGAAAATCTGAATAGAGCAGGAGCCCCGGAACAGATGACAGACCCTCTGTGCTCACTTCTCTCTAAAGGAAATCCTCTTGCCATATTCAGATCAAGAGCTTTACATGGGAGTAGGCTTTAAAACCCTCTGCTTCTCATTCCTCTTCCCCCTG
Organism: Gallus gallus; assembly: GCF_016699485.2. NCBI lineage: Eukaryota > Metazoa > Chordata > Aves > Galliformes > Phasianidae > Gallus > Gallus gallus. Next base: position 21,487,584 of record NC_052539.1, on the reverse strand, counting down.
TAAGAGGGGTAGCGTGGAGCGTGGGAGCCCTTGTAGCAGTAAGTGATACGAGCTTGCTAACACTGATGTTAAACATTTGCCTCAAAATGAAGTCCAGCTGCTGGTCTAACACTCCCCTCACAGGTGCCTCCTTCCTATCTGATCTGTAACTTCCAATTACAATTGAGAATTGAGTTTTTTGGGGGCTTTATACCCCCAGAAGGCCCATAGGTATACCTTTCTGAGGCTTTTTGTTTGTTTCAGTGGGGGAATGGCACTTCTTTGCAGGCAGAAGTCACAAATCCGGAGTATCAGTGGTCTGTTCTTTTGAAATACTGTTTCACAGATGTTTGCTGTTGTCAGCTGAACTTCATATGTTCACCTCTCCTATAACCACGGCTGCGTCTCACTGCTGAATTGCACCCTCTCCTTTCCAGGAAGGGCTGAATCTCTGTGCCACTTTATTGCAATTACTGGTTAGAATCAACCAACCAAACCAAACAGAGCAGGCAGCTCATGTGGGCTTCCTGGCTCAAGAAAGAGGAATGAGGCTGAAGAGAGCCTCTTTTTGGTGGGGAAATGGGGCAGATAAGGAAAGAGGTGGGTGAGCCAACTGACAGAGAGGCATATTAATATGGTTAATGGGGGCGGAGGGGGTAGTTTTAAGGAAGCAAATGGTAGCCAAACAGTGCTATTCTCAAGGTACCCTCCCTTTGTCCTTTCAGGATCTGGTGGCACCGAGCACCTGGCAGGTATTTTGCTGACCTTCACATGGCAGGATTTCCCAAAGCACGTTCAGGTTTGAGATTGCCTGCACGTTCCAGAAATGCTTTGGCGTTGTTGGTTGCGTGAAAGGAAGCTGCAGGTTTTTCATGGTGTGTTTTCTTCTCCTCCTTCCTCGTGTTTATCGAATCCTTGATCAGAGATGGAAAGATGCTGGGTTGTTTTATTTGTTTCAGGGCTGTGGGTGGGCTGGCTCTCAAGGTACAGAGCAGCCTGGTTAATTTGCAGAAGTAATAATTTTTCTTTGGGCCATTCCAGTGGCAGCAACAGGCATCAAAATGTGGCTTCCATGGAAACATACTGCCATGGAAACGGAGAGGCTTGGCAATCCTGAAGAAATATTTGCTTGTACCCTTCCTTCCCTCCGTCGTTCTGTTTCCCATGTGATGAAACGTGCGTGTTTGGTTATCCCTGCCAGCTTCAATCAGTGCATTTCAAAATGCTCCAAGCACAGAAATGCAATTCTCTCAGAAGAACACGGAACAAAAGTTGTAAAAGCAACGGTGGCGTTTGTCGCTTGTATTGTTTGCACAAAAAGCCATTGCGAGTCTGGAGGGAGATGTCACTGAGCCACGTTCTGGTGGGAAAAAGCCCTACAAGAAATGCTTCTGCGTTAGATTGTTTTATGGGGACTGGCTGGAATGAGCTGCTTTGGGGAATCAGGCCCCACACCCCGTCAAACAAATTGACTCATCCAATGGTTAATGGAGAGAGAGAGAGCAGCAGTGCTTTGCTGGGTCCCTTCCAGCTGGTTCGTTTGATGCTGCATTTTCAGTTGCTGCCTGTCACAGCTGCTTTCACACTAGGATTGGTTAGCACATTTTGGCAGGGTGACAAGCAGCCACAGTTCATCAGCTTTGCTCCGATTCAATATGGAGTGGGAGGAGGGAATGGGGCCTTCTGAAATGGTTTGCTAAGCAAGGAGCAGGGCAGGGGCTGTGTGTGAAATTGCTTCCTGTATTTCTCGCTCCTTTTTCTGCTCACCTCTTTCACTCTGTGGTTCATCCAGGTGTGTACCTTGCAGTAGCATCAGATCCACTCGCTTAGCCAGCAGGCTCCGGCACAGCACTGGGATCTCTGCAGACTCGTGAAATGAAAAGGGGAGACAAATCACGGAGCGATGTGCAGGAGGACAGCTGACAGAATAACACAGCTTGGTGAATTGGGAACGTGGGGCCAAGTCCTGTCCTCCTCAGTCAGAGAACTGTGTGATAGGAAAAATTCTGATATGAACTGCTGCAACTTTAAAGGACCTGCAATGCACGGTTAGAGGTGTTCCTGTGTCTTCCTGCTGTAATGCTTTGCATGGTCCCATGGGATGGTCAAAGCAGTGGGCTTTTCTTAATGTCACCTGTGCATGTTGTGTTTTGTACCTGTGGCATTAACTGTGGGAACATGCCATTTGGGGGGAAAAAATGCATATCTTTGCCATGAAAACCTTCTGTGGATCAAATAACTCCCACGCTCACCCTAAGCATGGAACTCAACACAAAGCTTCAGCGAGTGCTGGTCCCACAGTGGCTAGATTCCTCTAGTGTTGAGCTGTGTCACATTGCTGCTCTGTGCAGCAATCTTCAAGCAGTTTGGGTCCTTCCAGGCTGTGCTTGCAGCAGACTGGCAGCACTGTCCAGGCTGAGGGGGGATGCCATCCAGAGCATTCTGTTTTCATCCTCCCACCAGCAGCTGCGTGCAGATTTCCTCATGTCCTGTCTTGGATCTGCCTCGCAGTGACTCCGTGCCCTCTGATGCCATTTCATCAGAGCATTTTCCCTCTCCTCTCTGCAGGTGCTCTCAGCTTCATAGCGATGCAGGAAGGGGAGTCTACATAAACCTGTCTCCATTCTCAACAGTTGATTTCATTTTAATTAAAACTGGAACAGACTTCACCCTTCCAGGGTTTGGCCACCCCATTTCTCTTCTTTGAAGCCTCAACCACTTGAGCAGCATTGCGAGCTACCATCCTTCTCTTCATGCCAAATGCCCGACTGTGGCGTCCAATTTCCCCATGCAGGAGCTCCTCAGAGTGGGGAAAGGGAGAGAAAAGAAAAGGTATGAAGTCATTCGCAGGCATCCCATATCCACTCGTATCCAAAAATGGAGTGAGATGTCAGTGAAATTCCCGTTCCCTTTCCTTTTTTTCCTCCTCTTTAATCACTGCCAATTTCCTCTTGCTATTTTTGGAAGCATTCTTGGCATTTTCCCTCTCCCTGTCCTTTCTTTCTTTCTCTCCAGCCTTGTGTGGAGCCGAGCATTCTGGATAGGGAAGGAGGCTCTGCCAGGTGCTTTGCTTTGTAACCAGCTTTGCTTCTGTCCTCAGCCACCTGTGGGTCTCTCAGAATTGGAAACCTCTTTTTGCATATAAATAAGGTTTGCTATGTGCAGGAGCTACGGTTATGTGTTTATAAAGGAAGTAATCAGATTAATAGGGCAGCAGTGAGAGCGTTCAATTATTCTGGCTTCTGAATAATTACCCTCTGTCAGACCATGTCAGCATACCTCCTCATCTTGAAAGCATTGTCTGAGATGTGTGCAGCACGGAGGCCTTTCCTGTAACCAATGGCAAATCCAAACATGCCTCAAAACTAACAGGTGGTTTCTCCTGCTCCTTCTGGGTTCAGTGGGAAAAGAAAAGTCTCCATCCAAGCATTCAGAGCCATTTTGAACATTTTCCTTTAATCTCTTCTAGAAGTCATCCCTGGTAATTGCCTTCTTTCTCAGCTTTTGCATGTAAACACGCTGAGCTGTTTGGGTAGGAATCACTCCCCATCCCAACTCCAGCCACATGCAGAGGCATGTCACCATCTGTGCTTCTCTGCTGACCAGAAATAGTTCACCTGGCTGTGTTAAGGCTGCTCTGATGTCTCGGTATTTCAGCCACTAAATTGTTTCTGAACACCCAGTTCTTTCCCCTCCTCTGGGAACAATAGAATGAAGGTCAAACCTTTGCTCTTACAGCAGAAATTCCAGTTGCTCCCTAACGGCATTTCTGCCTGCCATTGAATTTCTGCCCTGTTATATTACTGAGGCTGTCATCATCTTGCTTCTGATATTGTAGCCCTCTTCGAAGTGGTGGCTCAGCGTCACCAGCAGATCTCCCTGCCTGGCTTCTCTTTCTGTCTTGGCCACCAGATTTAACTGCTTGATGGATTTAATTGTTGCTGCTCTCTCCTTGTTCACTCGATCCTCTTCTGTCAGTGCAACCGTGGCATAAAAATCCTGGCTTCTGTGCAAATCCTTCTGTTAGGATGCTAGCATGACTGAAGCTACTTGTACAGGAGCTATATAACTAATCTCTTAACAAAAATAAGCAAAATCTGATTGAACAGTGTTTCTCAGTGAAAGAATGAGTATGTCTGGGAACGAACGAGGGGGTGGTAGCCTGCCATGTAAGCAGCACTGCTCTTTCAAGCTTTGGAATAGCTAAAGGACGTGCTTCCCAGATCTCTAGATCCAGGTTGCATCTTCTTGATGCCACGTGACAATTAAAATAAGCAGATACCCGTTGTTTATAAAGCTTCAAAATACTTAATAACTTTTGCTTTAGTATGGGAACTATACGGCAGTAAGTAAAAGCAGAGATCTCATGTGTGTTTCTCTTCTGTTTTCTTGCCCATTCCTGACATAACGCTGGCAAGTCCAGATTTCTTCCGCTTTTGATTACCATTTGAAATCGAAATCCTGCAGATTTGATTTGTGGGCTCTTCAGATTTGTTTTGCGGGGCTCAGTTCTGGTGCCCTTTAATGGCTTTATGAATGACCTGGATGCAGAATTCAAAGATAAACTAAGTAAACTTGTGGGTGGTGGTAAACAGGAGGGATCTGTCGTCTCCCTCGATGGGAGAGCAGCCTTGCAGAGAGGGCTGGCAATAACCAACTGTGTGAAACTCAACAAGAGTAAGTGCCGGGTTCTGCACCCAGGACGAGGCAAGCACTTTCCTTTTGCTTGTCAGGTTACACGAGGATAGAAGCCAGACTTTCCCATCAGGGTTTTGTTTTGGTTCAAAGCTTTGTGAAAGGAACAAGCTGCCACGCATCACCTCCTCTTGCCGTTGTCACATGCAAGGCAACTGGCTCCTCTCTCATGGGCTGTTAGCTCTTCTGAATTACATCGTATTTATTGTGCCATGGGAGCACACACACAGCCTGTAACCCACCATGGCGAGTTGTTTGCCTGCTTAAAGCCTGTGACTGGATGTGGACGTTCTTCAATGCCATCAGTTAATCACAAGCTGCACACAAACAGATCCCTTAAATTATGCTTTTGGAAATACGTCCCCCTTGAGCTTCTTCATTATCAGTTCAAGACTGCGACAATATGGTACGGCATCTGATTGATGACTGCCAGCTTCTGGCTGCTCCCCTACAGCCTTTGAGCCTTGCATGAGTTCCTGAGATGGGCTTAATCCCTCAACTGAACTTTGTGGACTGCTGCCAAACTTCCCCAATAGCACCGAAGTCACTAAGCTTCCTTTCCCTTCCCACTCCTGTTGTGGCTCTCCTATTCTTGTCATGTGTTTTTTTTTTTTTTCCCTCTGTTGAATAATTCAGCTAATAGACTGGCACTTGAATGCTCGAGAGCTGTGTGCTCCCTAATGAGGGAAGCAGCTTGCCAACTTTTTTATCTTTCCAGTCATTTGACTGCAAACCCAACATCGTTAACAAATCACCATGGAATAGCTGTGGAAATACAGAACTAATTGTGGTTGTCTTAACTTAAGTGTGCAAGGAATTAAAAATAGAATGAAAGAAACCCAAACCCTGCACAGGAAAAGAAATACGGGAGCAAAGTGTGCCTTGAAGGAAAGGATAATGATACACAGAAATCTCACTGCAACCTCCCTCTGCCTCGCAGTATCTGCATAGAGGAATGATATATGGGAGAATGGATGTTAGCTCTCCCAAGAGACAAAGCTGTGCTAATTTGGAAGGTAGGTGTAGGTGAATCTGTTGGCAGCTCTGATTTTTTTTTCCCATGTTTATGTGAATCCAGGTTTGTGTGCAGAGCATTTTCTTCTTTCCCAGCTTGTTTCTTTTTTAACCTGAAGGTTTTGCAGTCCATGTGAGACAGACCAGAGTTTCATGCTGTGACATGAAACATGGCTGTGACATTTTGCGCATAGATTAATCCCCTATTGGCTTGAGTTTGTTCAGATGTGTTTCAGATGTGTGTTTAGTCCTTGGCTCTCCATGCAATTTTTCTTTACTGGGTCCCCATCTCGACTTACTAGAGCAGCAGCTCTTGGTGCCTGAATGATTCTACCAGGTCTCTCCAAGCAGGTGAGGACAAATGCAAGGTTTCTCATTTCCTCTGTGGGATGACAGCTCTCAGAACTTGGGAATCAGACAGAAAATCAAGCTGGTTGGGAAGCAGGAACCTACCTAAGGTAACATGCAAGACAAGGGCAACGAGATGGTGTTCTGGGCCCGCTTTACATTAGCTTAACTGGTGCTCTGGGAGCAGGCCCTTAAACTCAGGGTGAACCTCATTTTGCTTTTAGATGTTATATATGTAGCTGAAAAACTACCAGAGAACCATGTGACTGTCGTGTCAGTGCTAAATGCTCTTTGTTTTTGAGTCAGATTAATGCTGAAGGCTTGTACTTCTCTAGGCAGAAGTGTTAGCACACTGTCCTATTGCTTGCAGAGAGCACAGGAGCCAGCAAAGCACAGGCAGAAACAAAGTCCTGGGAGTAGACCATTGTATTCTATCAAAGAGAGAGCTGCAAAGATGTTGGTCAGGATGTCTGATGCATTTCTATCCCTTAAGGACTTGACAGTGAATCCCTTTCAGAACTGGCTAGATATCTAATAGCATCCAGCTCCAAGAATACTTGCTTAAGGAAGAGCTACTTCCTTGTTAAGCAGCAGTTTAGTTGTGGGGAAGGTGCAAACACTGTCGACATCTGTTTCTAAAGCAAAGATGTGTTCGTGATGGTAACAGGCAAGATATGAGAATTTAATAAATAGAGCTTTTCATCCAGAGATATCACTGTCATTCACATCTCAGGGATGAGGGAATGGAGAAGCTGATGTGATGTGAAGCTGATGTGGCTCAGATGAGTCCTCATGCAAGCCAGTAGCTTGCACAGCACCACGGCTCTCATCTTGAGTCTCCTCCCAGTGAAATTCTGCAGCTGAACTTAAATTACACTAAGAGCTGCATGAGTTTAATATCGTTATCTTAACTGTGTGCCCAGAAAGTGTGTTTTCTGATTTCTCTCATGTTGTGCTGCCACTATTTACACAAAATGCAGAGCACCGAGCTGAATGGCAGAGCTGGGCAAAATGTGGGGGTTCTGGATTGAGCTAAACTGGTTTTGATTGGAAACTAAAATCCCACTCATCTGACCTGTGGTTACTGTTAAAGGATCCTTTGAGGGTGCAAGGCTGGCTTCAGTCTGCATTGCTGTAGAGATGTTCAGGGAACGACGCCAAATTAAAGAGGTTAAAGATCTGACTTTGCTTGGTTTGCACTCAAAATATGGGGAAAGGACACTGAGATGAACAAAAATGGAGATGGATAAAAATAATTAAAAAAAGAAAACAGCCAAAGCAAATGACTCTGAGATGCCTCATGGGATGCTGCCTAAAGTACATCCTCAGGGAATGAGGTGGATTGATCCCCTTTCATTTGCACACAAGTGTCACTGAGCACCCTACCTTTTGCCTCTTGCTTGCTCCTAATCTATCTTCTGTTTCCCATCAGTCTTGTTTAGCTCTTAGTCCATCCTTCATCTCTTGGTGGCAGGAGCTAAAATAACCTTCTGCTTTGCATTGCACGGATATGTGTGATATGAAACCAGATGGCTGCAGAGATGAGCAATTGAGAGTGTCTGCACATTATTGATTGCAGCTGCTGTTTTTGCAGTTGGAGGTGATGGTAAGGTTCCCAGCAGCAGCCAGTAACAGGTGGACAGAGAGTGATGTGGCTTGAAGGTATGTCATTAATATCCTTTGGAATGGGGTTTTCTCAGCCCCACTCTGGGCTTAGATCTCCTTTTGGACCGTGAGACCATAGGAATGAGCATATTCTGTCTTGCACTTCCAGGTGCTGTTCAGGAGCTCACCTTGATGAACCACTGTGATCCCATTTTCTTGAAGCTGAACTCATTTCCATTGTTTCTTGCTCTTCCTCTGCTTGTTTTCTTCTTACAGCTGCACTGCATTGCTAAAAATACTTAAAAACATATCATTTACTGAGCTGCTTTCTCTGCTTGTTCCAGGCACAAATATCCATCTCTCTCTGAATCTGCTTAAATTAAATCACTGCTTCAGAGAACTTCAACTTTAGGGAATGGCTTCTGATGTTCTGTGACTCCAGCTTGTCTCCTCACGTGCAACAAGAGACCAGTGCTCAAGGTAAGGGTCCGGTCTGGTAATCACTATAGGGAAGAGTTATCAACCCCTCCATCCTCTGGGTTGGAGGTTGGAACCTCTTGGGTCCTTGCTGAGAGTTAGAAAGGCTGTTTTGGGTCAAGGTAGCCTTGTCTCTAACTCTGCATTCTGGTCCTGTCAGTGGTCAGGAAGAGATGCTGAAGGAAAACATGTAACTAGTATACTTTCTGGACCTGTGACCCCTAGCCAGAGGCTGGGATTTTCCTTCTGGAAATCAGTAGTATCAGAATTTGATTACTTCTTGGAAACTCTGGCTCTCCTACTAGGAGCAACCAGAAATAAACCCCCAAATGAGTCTGTTGAAGGACTCTGAAGAAACAACATGGACATAAAACAGCTTAGCTCTGATTATGCCCTAAAAACTATGCCAGTTCAGAGCCAGGGAGGATCAGCCTCGTGATGTTTGGAAGCCTGTGGTGGTGACAGTGGCCTAAGGCGGGTACGTGACTGGGGGCCATGCAGGTGCCTGAATCTCTTGGGAACGTGCTTGAGATTTTCCATCTCTCCATATCTTCCATTAGGGAACTTCTACCGTGCCAGCTCTGTTCGTAAGGGGTTTTGTGCCTCAGGCACTGCACACCTCTCTGCTCAGAGCCTCAGGCATTTTGGTATCTGCAATTCAGGGGTTTTCAGAATGAGATGACAGGCAGTTCGGGGCGGGATAAGGTACTTCTCTGTATGCAAAGTATAGAAGTAGTACATTGTTCCTTCCCATAGGCCAGTAAAATCCCACAAGGCGGCTTGGTTACACTCAACGTGATGGCTGTGCACACAGGTCTCCCCGTATGTCTGAAACAGAGTCCAATTTGATTCTGCTTTAAACATCACATTCCCCATATAAAAACTTCTTTTTGTTTTTGCACTTACCCACAGCCACGTACACAGTTATGTGCATTTGCTGTGCATATGTCCACACATACAACCGCTCCAATTCCGAGCGCGGCTATTTCCTATCTGACGTGATCTGACTACAGCAAAAATTAAAATAGAGATCAGATTAGTTACCGTGGTAACAGCTACCCCTGCCTCATATGACGCACGGATTCTGTGAAGCGAAGGAGCACGTTTCAATTTACACTCTTAATTTCTGGGACACGCGGGGCTCAGCCCTTCCCAGGAGGTCCTCTGATGACACCAAGCGCTATCTGTGCTTCCATGCGGCAGCTCATCCTCGTTGACTTGCTGTAACTCACAGGAGCTCTGGAGCTGCTGCCACCATCTTTTGGTAGAAGCAGTCTTCGTTTCAGCTTCTTTCTTCAAGCAAACCAAAGAGAAGACGCAGCTTATGGGGGGTGCTGAGGCAGTGAGAGATGTGCTTGGACTTCTAGGATGTAGGCAGCGCTGGGGCTGTCTTGGTTCATTTGTTTCCATGACTGTACGTCAAGGTTTTAAATGTTTCTGCCTTGTGTCGGAGAAAAATAAACAGCCTTGAGTAGGAGTAGTCAAATTAATGATGTCTTGTGGTGTGAGATCTCACTCGTTACGTCTCCCAGCTACCCGCTCTCTTTAGGTGTAGGATGAGACAAATTATCAGGTCTGCAGGAGAAGAGCGCATGAAGAGATAATACAGTTGACTGCAGTTAATGATTACTACTATGTGTCTATGTACATTACGAGGATAATATGTCTTTCTGACTCTTGCCCGCTGGACACACATCCACAGTGTCTTTCATTCTGCATCCCTACTCAGGATTTATTCCAGAGCTATCCCTGGTCTCAAAGTCACACCTTTAAATGCATTGTCTCACAGCACATCATTTCCTATCCAGGAAGCTTCAGCCGACCTGGGGTTTCTCACCATTGTGGTCAGTGTTTATTGGATCTAATTAGACTGTTTCTAAAGCTGGGATAAAAAACCACAGACTCTCATGAAGCACCAAATCATACCTTTTCCTGAGTTTCTCATGGAAAGCCCATCAGGAAGAGGTTTTGTTGTGGCCATGGTTTCACATGCTGAAAGGGGACATAATGTCCCATGGTGCAGTTTGAGGCATCCGTGTTTTCACAGCTGTAAGAACAGGAATATATTACGACTGCTAATTACATTAATTGAAGTTGTGCTGCTGTTTGTGTGAACATTCACGGAGAGGAATACAGATTTTTCCCATTGTTTTACTTGCAGACAGAAGTCTGCAATACCCGGCCACACGTGCTGGGATTTCTGAAATACAACAAAATACCTACGGTTCTTTAGAAATGCATTTTAAAGATACATTCACCCAAAGCAATGTTCCTCCTTTCCAGAGGGACTCCCTGGAGACTTTGATACTTGAAATCTGTTTGCTTTCTCTAGCATCTCTAACTTAAGCCATGCTCCCGTCCTCGGATCCTTTTTGTGCCTCCGCTGCTTTGTTCCTTTTTCCTCCTTCCCAGATCCCAGGGCCTTGCAGCTACCAGCTGCAATAAGGCACCAGCTCCCCGGGGCCAAGGTCCTTTACTCTGCAGTGCTCTTGCTGTGCCTACGGGAGGGCAGTGTGAATGGGAGTGACAGACTGCCTCTCAACACAAGTGCTCTATTTATGTGCTGTCAAGGACTCTGGCAATAATGCAGAGTTCTGGATGTCTCCTTATGAAGGCTGCAGAAAGAACTGTCTTTCCTGCCTCATGGCTTACGAACAAAGTAGGTATTGTGGGATGGAGACTGTTAGAAATACGAGGGTACCTGTGCCAGCTTCTGTCCTGCGTTGATGCAATTGCCTTGGCTGTGTTAGCACTGAGCATTTGCAGAACAGTGCTCATCTGGTCTGGCCTAGATGTTCACATTTTCTATCTAGATTCACTTGACAGCAGCCAAATGTTGCCCTTCCTTCAGTGAGATTTATTTCTCCCTTTCTGCTTAGCAGCTTACATCTTCAAACTTGTACAAACACAGCCTCCCTCCCAAACTGGCTGGGAGATATATAAGCAGCTGCAGAGCCACATCCTCTTCTGCTCTGAGCGTCAGGAAACTTAATGCAAAAGGGCTGGAACAAGTAGAGGGGTGTGCATCTCAAAACTGAACCAGTATTTGAGATGTGGCCTCCCCAGAACCAAGTACAGGGGCACAATCCCTTCCCCAGTCCTGCTGACCTCACTATTTCTGACACACAACAGGGCTCTGTTGGCCTTCTTGGCCACCTGGGCAAGGCGTGTATCATGTGTTTCGTTACAGAGAGAAAATGAGGACAAAGTCTTCATCAGCATGATCTTGGTGAGAGAGAGTGGTTGGAAGACGAGCAGGTTTAGGCTTCAGCCCTACCACAGCATTGTGGAGTGATCCTAAGCAAGCCACTTCATCTTAACGTGTCTCTGTCAAAGGTAGGAGAAGGATTTTCCCTGTGTCGTCATCCTTTGTATGGGCTGGACACCAGTCATGCCCACCCCATTGGGTCTGCAAGACCTGAATGTGGGATTCAGGTCTTGCTAGGAAGCCAAGGAGCAGGTAGCAAGATGTCTCTTATCCTATGTGTTATCCTTACCCTGCTGCACTTCCTACTCTCAGCTTTCCCTTGTTTTGCTGCTGTCTGGGGGCCCAAAGATTTGAATCTTTCCATCTTTGAGCCTGATGCTTTTCTGAGCAAATATAATCTAGCACTTACAGCAGGCTTCCTCAAGCACAATGCGTTGTACTTCCCTCCCAGTACAAGCTGTCTCTGTTGGCTCTAAACTGCAATAACAACTATCTTTAATCATCTTTCTTGTTCGGCTTGTAATAGGCAGCTTTACCACAGAAGATGAACTTGAGAATTTTCCTAGCCCACATCTGGCATGATCCAGGCTGGTTTCTATTTCCTCTCCCTTCATTAGCTGGTGGTGAAACCTGAGCAGAAGTCATCTGGCCTCAGAGAGGTGATATTTGCTTCCTCTGAGAGTGAAAACGGGAGAGTGGGTGAAAAGCTCTGGGTCACACTGCCCTCACAAGACTTACAGAAACAGCAGCTAATCTTCATCCTGAGACATCACTTGGAAGTCTGAGCTTTCCGGGTGGGATGTGTCAGCAATCTTGGGAAGAGTCCCTGCCTACTGAATCAGTGACAAAACCATCCAGCACAGCACGCGATGAATGCCTGTTTCCACCATCTTCTGCTTTCCATTGCCAGATCTTTAGGTGTGGTACTTAAGTGGCGATATCAGTGGTAGGTGGATGGTTGGACTGGGTGATCTTAGAGGTCTTTTCTAACCTTAACGAGTCTACAATTCTATGATCTTCACCAAAAAACCATCGTGAAGCCTTCCACACCCTACTGGCATGCTTTCCAGGCAGTCTTGCCCTGCTCCTGCAGCCTGGGAGACCCAGGAGGGTGGTGAAGTGAAGGAAGAAGAAAACTGGATGCTGCTCTGGGGCAAATGGTCTTGTTTGATGCCAGAGCGGGTTGTAAACCTGCAGCCTTCCTGTGTCTGCAATCAAAGGATTGCGTGGAGCTGGTGGGAACTGCCGGCCACAAAATGGTCTCATTTCATTGAAAATCACATGTGAACGCACAGACTTTCTCCTTTCTGCACCTGCAGAGTTCCGGGCTCTGGGGATTGCACGTGGCTATGGGAACATGACAAGAGTGTGGTTAAGAGCTTTCACGTGGGCCGTGTAGTCCTTGTTTACTCCTTTGTTTTCTATGGGTTCACCTGTGGGTGAGCTGAGCAGTGTGTTGTTTGAAAGAGATTGCTTCTGGCACACTGAAACTGGCATTTGTCCTCGTTGGACCCAGCAGATGTGTGTAAGTGCTCGTGCAGCAGGGCTGGGCGCATTAACACAGCGGGCAGTCAGGACCTGCGGTGCTGGAGCCACAGGGCTCTGCTCCAAGCAGCAGCAAAAGGAGCCAGAGAGCATCTTGACAAGGCTCTGAATGCAGCTTCCACAGCAGCAGTGCTGCCTGCCACAGTGAGTTCTGCAGAAAGAAGAAGACGGGAGAAAATGGGAGCCTGGGGGGATTTTGCACCTGAAGTCATCCTCATGTGCTTCCCTGCTGGGTGAATCACCCTCAGGTGTCCAACCCTTCTGTTTTTCTGGGTGTCCTGAGGGGCTGTGCAGGGCAGATAAGGCTTCAGCAGGTGTCAGAAGCTGATACTTCATTGAGGATCCCTTTTCTACATAAACTGAAAGCTGTTCTGCTCTAAATCTTGCCACTTTCCTCCTCTAATAAAACATCTAAACAGCCAAATGCCTTTTGTTATTTACATTCAGAGACTGTAGCTGTCCTGGAGGGTTTTGAGCAGGCTGAGAAATCCATTTCTTTGCATGGTAGAGTCGTGTTTTCATGTGAGCTGTCTGCTCTCAGGTCTGATTGCTGCTCAGTGGGTTTTGCAGTGACCCCAGTTTCTTTCAGTAGCTGCAGGAGGCTTTGGGGACCTGAGGCTCCAGCATGGCATGCTGCATGGGTTGGGTTTTCTGACTTCCTAGCTGGGTCCCCACTATGAGTTGCTTGCTGTGTTATCCTGTGGCCTTTCATCTTTGCTCTGCATGATGTCCTGATTGCACTGTGATGTCTTAATGTTACAGGGGGCTCAAAGTGTTACAGGATGGAAGGGGGCACAATTTATGTTTAGTATTTACTTAGTGAAATCAGCAGCTTTCCTGGCTGCATCCCTAGTCTTCATGTTGATGTGTTTCTCTGTGCCCCTGGGTAAGAGCAGCACTTTGTATAATAGCCAGTGCTGAAATGGTACCTTATGGAGAGCCTGCTTAACCAGTTATAGGCCGAGCAAATTAAAAACAAACCATGGCAAGCAGAAGATGTGTTAGCTGGCACTCTCTCTAAGAGATCAAGGCGTTTATTTCTTTGAGTAGCTCCCTAAGAAGCTGCCAACTATTTTTCTCTATCCTTTATGTCGACTTGCTTTCCTTCATTTCAGCTGGATGTCCTATAGAGATTCTGCCACCCCAAGAGATGCTCTTCCTCCCCAGTTTTTCCCTTCTGCCTGTTCTGGAGAGCTTCCAGCCCACCCCAGGTGCTGTCGTGCAGAACCAAGCCTCACTACTGAGAGCATAACATTTTGCAGCAGGCTCGTAAATCCACGCGTAACGTTTCCTCTGAATCCTACCAGGTTTTACTGCAGGTTTTATTAATGCTTTCTAACACACATGCCACTTGTGATATAACCAGCCTATCAAGTGCTATCCGGAGCAATTTTATTGGCTTATTATTATTATTTTTATTTCCATTCCTCCTGCAGCCAAGCCCTGCTCTCTTCTGCTGCTCCCTCCCCACACAGGCACAGCTGCTCAAGCATTAGAGACAACTTTATGTTGCCCATAAAACTGTCTCGCTGTCAGCTCAGTCCATTGGCTGCTATTTCTATTCTCTGGTCATTCAGCTGACTGGAGGCTCGAAGCAAGGTGCAGAGCAGGAGGGTTTATAGCCAAGCAGATGAGCTAGGGAGGCTCAGAACGGAATTAACTGTGTTTTGCAGAAGGGCTCTGAGCAAGGTGCATAGAGGCTGTGTCACACCTAAGGTGCCACGTGGGCAGGTGGAGGAAGAGATGGGCACGTCTCATTTCCTAAGTCAAAACAACCTCTTCTCACTGAGTAAACCCCAAACACCAGAAAACAGCACTTGGGCTGAGCCAAGGGCTGAGCTGCTTCCTCAGTCGCAGGGATGTTGCTGTGGACAGGGGATAAATGGCTCCATCTGAAATAGCCATGGATTTCCAGGCATTGATCTCAGACCTGGGAAACGTGCTTGAACGGTTAAAAGGCATAAATTGCTTTAAATTAATCATCGATTTAATGTGCCTCCCCAGAAGCTGGGATAACCATGCTATTGAATCAGGAATAAGCTCCAGTTGCAGGCAGAACTGTAACAGGAATGCATGTATTCAGTGCTTTGGTTTCTTGCTCTTTCAGTGAGATATATACCATTTCCCACAGAGATGAGTAGGTGTTGTAAGGTCCCCAGCAGTGAGCAGAATATCTCCAAGGGAAGAACGAGTGCATTTTCAATCCTCACAGCATCAAATCACACCCATTCAGAAATGCAGAGGAGCCAACAGAAGATTTCTCCCAGGTGAGATGGGGATGGGGGCAATGTTTCCCTCCGATCTTTACTAAATGGGGTTAAATGTGAAAAATGCCCACCTCCCTGCTGCACTCAGTCATAAGTAAGGATCAGCTTCCTCCTGGGTGAGCTGATGTTAAAAGGCTGGAGATAGAGATGTGGGGATTGCACACAGGAGGAGGAGAGGCCCTGGGGAAGATGCTCAGAGCAGCTGATGAGCAGTTTCTCTGTGCCCCTGCAGGCACCTCTCCTGTTATAGAGAAATAAATGGGCATCTGTAAGAACATGGAGGGGAACCTTGTGATTAGAGGAGACCATCTTACTGCTTTCAGACAGTCACAGAAACACCAGTCCAGGCTGTTTCCTGTTGTTATTTGTTTCTCTTTCTCTTCTTCAGGTGTATTGTTTGCATCTCTGATTACAGATGCTAATGTGGTGGACGGGCTGATAAAGAGGAGCTCCTGTAAGCCAACATCAGCTTCTAATGATGCTTCGGTTTCTCAGCTCCACAAGTCTAGTTAATAAAGGATGTGAAATTGAATTTGAATTTCACGTTGTCCTGGTGCTGAAGTTTAGGTGAGAGCCCAGTGCTTAATTTCTTACCTGGTCTTAATCAGTCTGTTGGATGAAGGAGTTTGTAAGGTCTTGACAATGGTAAAGGCAGCTTTGGCTTCTTGCTCTTTCCCTACATGTGTGTGGTCCGCATGTGGGATGGGAAAGGGAAAATGCAATTGTAGTGACTCCTAAACCTAACAGACCATTAAGGCCTATCTACAGAATCATAGAATCATAGAGTCATAGAATTGCTAAGGTTGGAAAAGACCCACAGGATCATCCAGCCCAACCATTCACCCGTCACCAATGGTTCTCGCTAAACCACATCCCTCAACACAACATCCAAACGTTCTTTGAACACGAATGATGCCTCTATAGCTGCCATTCCGCCCCACCAGTTGTCTACTCAACTGCAGTGGGGTGGGTAATGCTTTCTCTTAACTGTTTGTAACTGTCATGGGATCTTTCCCCACTCTGGATCACGCTCTTGAAGGCAAAGAAACATCTATCACATACAGCTGATCTCAAACCTGTGGGAAGCAGTAGCTCCCTATAGACTAGTGGGTAGTTATGGGGTCTGATGTGGGCCGCGTGTGTGTCTATGTCTGCCATAGATAAGCACAGCATTTCTGAGAGCTGAGTTCATCCAGACAGCGGATACTTTGAGGGTGAGGGGAACCTGTTTGCTGTGTTTTGTGATGACACTGAGGTGGTGGTGTAGGAACTGAGAGGCAGAAAGGTTAAATGTGTTATGAGAGTGACTTGTGGCAGAGCTAATGGGTCAGAGTTGAGTGCTTTAACCAGACGCTTCCCCAGGCTCTATGTAAAATAAAACTTGTGCAAGCACAGTGATGCTAGGAAATGTTTGACGTGATGACCTTATAATCACTTCATTTAAGGGTGTGATTAATGATCTCTGCTTTGCCATGTTGTAACCTGATATCCCATATGGTGTCCGCGGACATCTGCTCTCTACCAGAGGGTAAACATTCACAAGGCGGTGTCCTACAGACCTTGTTCACAGTTCATTCAAATCACTGCAGCCTCTCCCATGAAGTGATGTGGGATCTCTCTGAAGCACAGAAGGATCCAAATAGCCTCCCTGGCTTTCTTTTCATGCACCCTGCTGTTGAAGAAATAGGATACGCTTTGAAAAGGTTTCCAGAGTTTCACATAGGGACAAGTAAGGACTCCCAGTTCTGACCTTCAGTCTTCATAGGAGTCTTGTTTATTTTGCTGCTCTGGAGAGTGAAGGACTTGCAAAGCGTTCTGCTGTTGTACTGTAGATTGAACCACGAGACACCCAGCAGATTTTGCAAGGCAGAAAAACTTTCAAGACATCTCACCCGTGTCCAAGGTGTAAAATACCTTGGCGAGACCATTGGCTGTATTTCCAGGTCTTACTCATCACAATAGAATTGCAGATCCTCAGCCCTGGGGTTAAAAACGTTGGGTGAGAAACAAGGGCATCAGTGCCCTCGGTAGTGTTGGTCTGATCAAGGACATGGCTCTTCTCCAGAGAGAAACACCATCTGTTGACAACATTCAGCCTGACATTCCTCAAAGCTATTTTGTTCAGGAATCGAAACTGGCCGGAGTATTGTGATTTGTGCTGATGATAATTAGTGTCTCTTGTGGTCTGGTGGGCTGCAAGCTGACCGTCAGGTAGATGTAGCAGGTGGAAATTAAGTCTCCTCTTGTTGGCCCACAGAGTTACATTAATTCTGTTTTGGAGCTTCATGTCCACAACAGCTTGAACAGGAAAGCCATTGAACCATCATTTCTGGTCTTTTTTGCCTCTTCTTGATCAGCTCCTCATTGGCCTGCTCTGCCCAGTAGAGACAGCCACGTGCAACAGGAGAACGAACTGCCTGCTGGGATAATAAAGCCGTACAACTTCAGGCCAGCTCTTCCAACGAAGCTTCTTGTTAATTAGTTTACCAGTGGGAACCTTTGAGAATTAAACACAGGAGACATAATCTCTCTGAAAGCTAATTACAAATATTTGCCCCTTGCTGATAGGTGACCTGCTAATTTCCTCCTGTTTGAGAAAGCTTCATTAAAAATTACTGTACTGTTTGTGTAACAGAAGAGTTGCTAGCACAGATGTTTCCCCAACAAGGATGCTGCCAGCTAATTTTCTTCAGCTCTCAGCATTTCCAGTGGTCTTCTCAGGAAGGAGAAATTGGTTTGAATATCTGGAAGATACTGTAGATGTGGTACTTCGGGTCATGGGTTAATGGGCAATATTAGTGGTAGGTGGATGGTTGGACTGGACCTTAGAGGTCTTTTCCAACCCTCATGATTCCATGATTCTATAAAGCCTTTTTTTTTTGTTGTTTGATTGTTTGTCTGAAGGGAGAAAGACTCCCAGACAGGGGATTTGAAGCCACTTCTCTGGAGCCACAATGAAGCAGTTGAATTGCATTAGCATTCAGAAGCTTGGGATGAGGGTCCCACACCATACAGTGCAACACTCAGACAAACAAAAGAGACTCCTACTCTGAAGGGCTTTGGTGTGGGGATGGGAATACCTGCTAACGGATGTGGGAACAGCAGGTCCAGCTGCTTTAGGTCATGGAGACTTTGGTGTGCATGATGAGAAAGCTCATGGGAAGAGCAGAGTGGAAGTATGAGCTATCCCTGCTGAGCTGCAGTGAGTGTCCTGGCTGCCAAGTCTCTCTATTCAGAAACAACAACCCCTGGTGAGATGGAACCAGACTACACATCTACCTTCCTTATTGTTCTGCCTCAGTGGCTGGAACAGCAGAGCCTTAGAGTACAAGGACCATGGCAAGAGCAAGCTTTCCCCTTCTGGCCATTGCCAGCACTCACAAATGTAGGGACCTCGTAAGCCCAGAGCTGCAGATGCCTTCTGTGTCTGACAGGTCCGGTTGTGGCTCTCTGCTGGTTCTGAACACATTAATGCTGTTGTACTCCATGGCAGAGTCCTGTGATTTTAATTACACACTGTACAAAGAGCTGCCTCCTCTGGGGGTTTAAATCTCCTGCACAGCAATTTCGCAGCAGCCTCTGGGAATGACAAACACTGATCTGCTTTTCTTGTCTCCTCCTTTCTGTACGTGGTGTTACGGACAGGTAAACACTGCTGCAGAAATTGGCCTTGCCCTCTTCTGGATTTCAGGGGCACTGAGCCATGAGCCAGAGCTGATCCTGCTGCAGTGCTTCCTGACAGTCTTTTTGGGTGCAGATTTCAATGTAAACCCACGCTCGAGAAGTGACAATGGGAAAAAGCAAGCAGGCAAACTGTGCCTCTCATTCATAAACTTCTGACTTGAGTTAATGTTGGAATCCAGCAGAAAATGAGAACGAGCAGCATCTCCAGGCATACAGATCTGCATTCTACAGAGGGCTGGGAGCTGAGCGTGGCGGGGCTTTCTGCTTCCTGGTGAGCCCAAAATCAGACTGGCAAAGCCCCCTGGCAAGTGATGAGTGCTCACGAGCTACCAGAGCTCTGCAACGCAGTGGATCCGTTCTGATATATATGAGTGAGAAACCTAGCTTTAATTTTAGTTCCTGAATTAGCAGTTGTTTTAATCACACGAATGCAGCCTGCCAGGTTGTCAGGGCCACATATGTGAAACTTCCTTCAGTGGAGCACTATATATGTCATCTTTCTGCAAAGCCTTCCCCTTTTTATTGGGTTTATGGCCCATTAAGTTGAAAGTGTGATGGAGAGTCACGCAACAGCCAGCAATAACCTGAAGGAAGCAGCCTGCTTCATCACTGCCTCGTGCAATTAGGGAATGGCTCACAGGTCATTTGCTATTAATTGACCCTATTAGAAGCTTGAGCACTTTTTGATTGCTGTTATACAACATGATAGCAGGGGACTTGAATCAATGACCCCGCCAGGATCTTTCCGTCCGACAGCCTCTCTTGAATGGATATGGCTTATGGGGCCATTCCCACAGGGCTCTGTGGGGCTGTGCAGGGAGTTTAGCACTCCAGTTTTTACCCAGCATCAGTGAGCGAGCACTTGATGACAGCTCTGCTGCAAGAGGGACCCTCAGAGTCGTGCCAAGCAAAACCCAAGCAGCGGTCTCCTCTTTCATCACTTTTGTCCTGGGGATGAGTGCACTGAGCCATTCTGAAGCTCTCATCGCAGGGCCAGGGGATGCCTACAAGAGATGCTGCATCTCTGGAATGAGATTTCCCTGTTACTTCATTCAAGAAGGCTGGGCAATGCGTCTGAGCAGCGCTGCTCTCCTGGTACCCCCCTGCCCTCCGCCAAGGCCCCGACAGCACTGCCCTGGGCAGGGAGAAGGCAGAGCTGCCCCCCTCAGAAGGGCTGAGCCCAGCTTCTGCAAAGCTCGTTTTTGCCTCGATTTCAAGGCCAACCTGTGATGTGGGATGCAACAGAAAATGCTGCTTTATTAAGAATGTGCAGGCTGGAGTGGTGCCTGGAGAACAGAGGGAAGTGTGTGTTTGTTCCTCTTCATCAATTTCTCCTTTGACCTTTGTTTTTCTCCATCTCTGTGCTATCTTTCCCCCTTCTCTCAATAGAGAGAGCATGAAAGCAATCATTTTAAAAAGGAGAGAATGAATCATGTTCGATTCGGGTAGGGTTTTTTTTTTTTTTTCTGCAATAAGCTGAAGAAGAGCCTTTGTTGAGTTGCTGCTGGCAGCATCCAGGCTGCTTACAGCAGTGTGGGCACGGATGAGGGCATGTGAGCATCTGCACAGCTGAGGAAGGACGGCCTATGCTCTGTGCAGCTCACAGCGTGCAGCCCGCCTTCCTTCCATGGGCACCAGCTCTGCAGGCTGACTAGTTTATTAAAGTGGGAGCCAAGATGTTGGCTGTGCTTGCAACAGGGTCTAGCGTAATTGCAGAGAGATGCCAGCAGTATCTTTGGGTGTGCACAAGGCCTGACAGCCGTGTTAGCTTTGCATCTGAAGATGCTCTTTGAATTCACCAGCTCGAACACCCTGAGCATTCCCACCTCTTGGAGGCTCAGCACCCTTCTGCCTTCCCCCCAAGCCAGGATTTACCCCTGCATCCCTCCAGGATGCTCAGCACCTGACAGCAGCTGTTTGTTCCATTCGCAAAGCGCGCTTCCAGCCTTGGGCGTTTAAGTGACCCCCGCGCAGCGATCACAGCCGTTCCCAAACCTCTGTAGGACGGCTGTGAGCCGCGCACCGGGGCTCGGGGCTGCCCCTAGCGGGGTGCAGCCTTCCTCTGCTGGGGAAAAGGGGCTGTTCTGCTTCGGGCACCTCCGGCGGCTGAAGGGGCGGAGGCTGCAGCCTTCAAGTAGGAAAGGGAGAATAAAAAGGAGGCAGGGGGGGAGAGGAGGAGAGGCTGTCGGACAGCGGGCGGGGCTGGGGAGGAAGGGGAGGCAGCGAGGATGCGGAGCTGCGGCTGAGCCCCTCCTGCCCAAGAAGGAGAGCATCAGCCCAGCGGACGGAGGGAAGCGGCGGGGCTCGCACGGCGCCTGCTGAGCTCTCACCCAGCAAAGTTTCCCAGGCTCGGGGAGGAGGTGGAGGAAAGGCGACTATGGGGAAACCCGCTGTCCCCATCCCGGCCCCGCCAGGACCCGCTGTGGCTTCGGCGCTGCTGTCTGAAGGCTGAAGGGGACCCCCGGGGCACCTCCAGGTAACCGTCCCCGCTCCCACCGCGGCTCCCCGTGGCCCCGCAGGGGACTTTCCCGAGCACTTTGCCCGGGGAAAAGTCTCGTGCTTCCCCTAAAGGCTTCTCCTGCGTGCGTTCGTGAGTCTGTGTGCGCGCAGGGGGCGGCTGGAGCTGTCTGACTGGGATTGCTGTGTGCTGCTCACAGCCGCTCCTTCGCTGCCCTTTTGGAAAGGGGACTCCTTGGGGGTCTGTTCTGCTGTGGTGGGGGGTTGACAGCTCCATCCCCTTTACTATAACTAAGAGGGAACCGTGCACGCTGCTGGCGTGGCTTTAAACGAGAGCCATAAAACGGCTGCCTGGATATGTCAGAATGTCCTCAGAGCTCTAGGAACTCACAGAGCTATGAATAAAACCCTCTGTTTGGCCCCATGAGGATATAGGGAGGGATGAATATTCCCCTAGAAGGAATCACTCTGTCCTCTGGATTTCTAGTTTGGAAATGCAACTTTTTTTTTTTCCTTCTTTTCTTTTTCTATTCCACTCTTCCCAGTAGCAGTGCTTGACACCAATGCCATTTCAAGCTGAGATGTTGTTTGGAGTAGAATCCCAGATTCTAACTGTTATGGAAAGAACGCAGCCCCCAAAAAAACTTTTCCTAAAGGCAAAGAAGTTTGTTGTTCTGGACAGGGTAATGGAAAGAAAGCTGGTTATTTTGGAACTGGTTGATTTGGCTGAAGTGGGAGCAGGAAGGTGAAAGCTGCCAGATTTCTTCTGGGAAGATAACAGCGCGGGCAAACCCCCATCAGCGGGTTCCTGTGACTGTAGAGGTAATAGGGGGTCGGAGGGGGGACGCCCTCTCCTCACAGTATCAGTCTGAGCTCTGGGAGGTGACAGAATTCAACCATGGCCATCAACACACATTGCCAGGCAGAGGAACTGAGCTGCCAAGGGCTGTGCTGGTTGCCATCAATGCAGCCTTGATAGCAGCCAGATACCAGCAGGGTCCCTTTGGAGCAGCTACAGGTGACAGCTGCTGTGTGATGGGTGTTATTTACCCATCCCGTTAGAGCCCAGATAGCCCACCTGGGAGTGGGGATATTCTCACAGGAGCCAGGAGGAAGCAAAGCCCTGTGGAGTGAATCTGTGGTATGATTTAGAGTGTGTGGATGTTTAACCAGAAGCTGCCTTGCTGGTGAAAGGGGCGAAAATGGTGCTGTAGCTCACAGCTGTGTGCTGAGGTTCCCAAGCAGAATAAAAGGATGCTGCTGGAGAAACACGTGTGTTGTTAGCCTATCTGATGGAGAAAATGCCTTTCCTCTCTCGCACATCTTCACTCCTGAAACATTTTTGCCCGCAGGCTCTTCCCCAGATGAGGAGGAGCCGCATCCATCAGCGTGCCCATCCCTGGCAGCTCCAGGTGATGTCTCACGGAGCAGGAACTTCACTGAAAGTTCACTGCTGTGCTTCTGTTCAGCTCTAAACAAAAGCCTGAGCAGAGGCAATGAGATATGACACTGGAGACAGCAGCAGAGAGCTCTGCCTCAGCTGGAGGTGTGGGAAAATGTGATACCCTGCGAAACGTGTTGGAAATGGCTGGCTGATCCCACTGGCCTGTTGATGGGTAAGGGTTTCTATTTCCTTATTCATTTTTTCTGTTACTGGTGTTTTGTTTGTACTCGGTTTGTTCTTTTTTTTTTTTTAATGTAGCGGCTGCAGAGTGTTAATAACCCAACAGTGATTTGGGGCTCTTGCATTAGAAACCTGTGTGGTATCAGTTTTTCTCCCTGCAGTCTTTATGAATGTGATTTGACAGCAGAGGAGGAAAGAAGCCAGGGAGCCCAGGCAGGGAAGTACGAGAGAGATGTGAGAGCAGACTGTTGTTGTTTGCAGTCAGGCTGGGATGAGAATTGCCCTCCTGCCTGTACAGTCAAAGGCACCACCAGCAAACTGCTGGCAATGTGGCTTCCCAGCAAAGTTCAGTGAACACAAAGCCAGCTCCCATCATGTCCAATAACCTCTTCCACGGACAAGCTGCTGTTGGCAGCGAAGGATGTGTGTTCCTGCCTTTGGTTCTAGGAAAGGGTAGATTCCCACAGAGGCTCTCCTCTAACTTAATTTTCTCATTTGTTGTGATCCTGCATCCAGGAGCTGGTGGTGCTCCTGCAGGAGCATTGCATCAGTTTGGCTTTACGCTTGTTGAAGACTACCTGGCCCCTTCTACATGATCTCCTATGATCACACCCAATGTGATGTGATGCAAGGTAGAAAGAGCAGTCCAGCAGACAAAGCCCCCACAAATGCTCTATGGACTCAGCTTCATTTTTTTCCACCTCATCGTTGACTTCTGTGACTGTGGACAGAGTTTGTCTTACTGCACATTTAACCATTAACAGCTCATGTTCTCTTTATAGTTGACTCAACCTGTGTATGCTGGGCACTTTGGGATGTCCTGAATTGCTTTCTGGTGCCTTTTATTCTCTACTGGCCAGAAGGCTGGCCTGGATGACTAGCTTCAACTACAGGATAACTGAACCATGGAGCAAACAGTCCCGCTTCTTGTTATAACTCGGTACCCTTATCCTCCTCTAGTGTATTCCATTCACAATGTAGTGAGGGCTGTTCCTAGCACTACTGGGGTTTGCTATTTTGGACAGGTGTTGTCTGGGTGATGATGAACAGTGTGAGGCAGAGCCAAAGCCTTATCTCTGGGCCGTCGTGTGCTTGGATTCAGTTGGACTTCATCCACGTGGATGGCTAAAGCCATTGGGTCAGGGAGAGCACAGATGTGAGAGCAAGCTTGGATGTGTGCTTTGCTGTTGGTACCAGCAAACATGGAGAAGAGCTGGTCCCTCTGAATGGTGATGGAAAGTTGCCTTTGGTTTCTTGCTGTAATGGTTTTGTGTTCTTTTCTTCCTCTGTAGTGATTTCAAGGGAGCAGAAGACCAGAAATAGCCTTCTCAGCATTGTACGTACCTGTAAGGACTGAAGTGACCTCCGAGACTCACCTCAACATGTTCAATGAAAAGAGCAGCGCCTCTTTGACCCATAAACCCAGCCAGAAAAAGACACGACCTCAGGGCCTCCCCTCCCCTGCCCTCTGCTGCGCGTGTGGACTTTGCATCATGCTGGCAGGGATCAACATCACTCTGGTGGGAGCATTTGCATTTGGGACCTTCCTCCCCGTGAACAACCCTCCCATCATCATCGGACCCATCTTGCTGGTGGTGGCCTTCACGTTCTTTGGTGCCTGCTGCATCTGCAGCCGAAGGCTGCCTGCTCACGGGGCCAGAAAATCCAAACCAGGTTCCAACATCGGTCTCATCAAACCTGGCAACACTGCCTTTGAAATTGAAACTAGTGAGCACACGGTGCAGGATACCACCGCTGTTCAGCTGAGCCCCACGAATTCCCCCATCTCCTCAAAGAAGTCCACGCCAGTCCATGAGAATGCGAAGGCTTGCAAACTCTTCACCATGGAAGGCAATGGGCCGGTGGCCAAGTACACACCAGGAGGAGAGGCAATACAGCTCAACCTGCCCAGGGACCTGGCCGCATCCTAAACCCAGGCAGAGTTTTGTTAGCAGCCAGCCAGATGCTGCAATGGGTGGGCTGGAATCTGAGGCGTACCACTGGGCAAAGGTGTGGGGAAAGCGCTTGTGACAAGGCAGCAGGCAGACAGGCTTCTCTGAATCAATTGGAGGAGGAGGGATGAAACAGCAGGAATATCTCGGATTTTTGCTGATAGGAACATGCCCGTTACTTGGCTTTGCAAAGAAAACTGCTCATGATGTCGTTGTGAAAGGATGAACTGGACAGTTCCTGGGGAAAGACTGGCTTTCGGGGGAGCAGATTGGAAGAGGAGGATGAAATAACTTGTCTAGCAGGAGGCAGCAATGTGATGGCTGGAAGGAGGGGCTACGTGGGGCTGACAAAATGACAGCTCTTTCTCTTCAAAAGTGAAGCAATTCTTGAATGTAATAGAAACAGGAATGCAGTAAATTACAGCTTGCTGCCACTCGGTCACAAGACTTCAGCATTTTAGGGCCAGGCTTTGTGGCAGTAGGGACATAATGTATGTGTTTACTATTGAAAAAGCAGTGTGAAGCAGTCTCCCTTCCTTTGGAAATCCTTGCCCTATTTTTTCCTTCATCTGGGTGACTTTACCATCTGTTATAGAGACAATTAATCGTGGGGATCACAGCATTGGCATTTTCCTTGTTTTGATCACACTGGGTTGCAGGGGTGCTGCTCAATGCAGTGTGTATCTTGGAAGGTCAGCGTGGCTGAATCCTTGGGAAGAAGCTCCTGGAGTAAATGGAGGTTGGGAGGGCCTTGCAAATGAAGTCTTTGGGCAGTGCTTGTGCCCTGAGTGCTGGGGGAGGTATCTTCCTTCCCATTGTTCTATGGAAGTTGGGCCTGGGGCACATCAGCTTGGGAGAGGGAACAAATTGCTGAATGGGCTTCGGTAGAGCTGTGCAGGAAGATGCTTCTTTCCTGAGGAGGCTGCCAGATCTATTGCATGCAGTGGGCAAACAGGTATGGAACTCCTTGCTGCAGGAAACTGGCTGCTGAAGGAGCTGCTGGGCTTGCAGGTCAATGGGATGAGTTTGCAAAAGAGAATGCTTGAAGAGCCACTCAACACAAATGTACCTTCAGCTCAGAAAGACTCTGAGCTGTGCTCAGGGTGCTGTTTATTGTTGGTGTTGTATTCTTCCTTGGGAAGAAGTGCTATGCTAACGGACCTCATTTTCACCTGAAAATTCACATATTTGGTGAGATGTGGGACCAACGAGGAAGGAGATCTCTGGGAGGCAGCAGCAGGAGGATGGATTTTGAGTGTACCTTGTCCAAAGTGCTCCCTAGCCTCCAAAACATCATTGCTTAGGAGCCTCTTGAGCTGGAAGTGGTGCCTGTGTTAAGCAGCCCTGAATGGACTCCTGTCAACTTGTATCATCCATGATCCTGCAGCATGGAGTTGCACAGCTTAATGAGAGGCCATGTAGATCCCTGTCCTTGTTTTATTTTCAGCCTGCACCCTACATCTCCCCTTTGATGCTCCAAGCTCCTGGATTAGAAGGGCCAGCAAACAGCTTGTGCCTCCCCACTGCACTCAGGTTTTCTGGGGCCTTTGTCTCGTTTCTTTCAGTCATCTGTTTCCTATGGTACTTCACATCTATTGCTGTTAGAGGGACGTAATGCTTTCCAGCTTGGCCAGCAACTCATTCAGCCCAGAATCAGTGCTTTGCTAGGCTGAGTGCGAGGCCAGCACATAGGTATATGAGCAGCTGGAGGGGCTGAAGGGAAGATGCTAGAGAAGGGAAGGCTGTGATGTGCCCAAGGTTGTCCTGGGCCACCAGTAGACCTCTGTAAAGCAGACAGTGAGGGCTGTAGGGCTGGTGTGTTGGGATAAGTGATGGCAAATGGGGTCACAGAGGAGCTGTGGTGAAGTCCATGCATGGGGTCCTGGTTGCTCTGAGGAGCTGTCATGGAGCTGAAGGATGAATTTCATTCTTCTATGAGAGGGAAGCGAGAACTCTGGCTTGAATGCTCCAACAGTTTGCTGCCTTTGTCAGTTTCTTCTACATCAGGGAATTACGTTCATGGTTTTCAGCCTACTGGCTAGGAAGAGCAGAAGCAGGAGGATTCATGCCTGGGAAGATGTAGGCTCAAATCTATGCTTCAGCCTCCCAATCCTGGGCAAATCATTTAATTGCTCTGTGCCCAGCTGCCTGCCTGTGCAGGAGGGCAAACAGCTGCTCCCAGCTCTGGAGAGCTGCTGTAATGATGAGCAACAATGGGAAGTTGGAGGGTTGGTATCGGCACACCTCAATCTGCAGACTGCTTGAAGGTGGATGGGTCTGCCTGGTCTGATCTCTGCATGGCCTCCTTTAGAGCTTGTTTTCACAGGTGATCTCTGTTTCCAGCACTGACTTCTGTTTGGCTTGCAGCAGGCTCCCATGGTTTTCACCTGCTGGTAATTGCTATAGGAAATAAGCAGGATAGCTTGCTGATCCAGGTTTGGCTCCCAGGTTGCTGGCTCACCAGCACTTTGGAATAGCATACAAAGCCCTGAAGGTCCTTCAGAGGCATTGCCCACAGGAATATAGTCACTGCAGTGCTTTTCTTTGGGCACTTGGAGGCAAAAAGTAGTAAAATCAAGTGGTAACCATGCAAATTCCTCTTCTACTCATTGAAGGCCTGAAAACTGAGTCTGGAGTATGTGATGCGTGCTGGAATTGCTCCTTATCGTGCTTGCACCATGAAATGCTATCAGTGATGGGTAAAACAATGGCAGATCCCACACAGGAACACCTGCTGCTTTCCAAAGCATGGAAGCTCTGCTTTTTCCATTTGATATCTTTTTGGGATTTCCATGTCTGTCTGTAACTGTGATTAACAACTGTACTAATGTCATTGTGAATTTGTGCCTTCTTCTTGTGTAGCAGGAGACAGGGAGGCTTTCTTGTGCTCCAAGTCACGGTTTCTATTGTGAGAGTCTTTTTTTAAAAAGGAAATTACTATTTATATATGTGCAATGTGGATTTTGGAGAAGACAGACTCATTAAAATAATTGCGCTCGTTGAGCATTTGGCTTTGCCTGCTCTTCCAGTCTGTTGGTGCCTTACGGGTGTGCCCTAAGGTAGCTTCTATTTGTTTCTGTTGTGCACCATGCTGTCCTGCTTGATCCTTCAGCCTGGGCAACTGACTTCAAGGGAAGGGCATCCTTAGGAGTTCAGCTTACCTCTGTTCTGAATTCAGCTTCTCTGGCAATGGAATAGAATCATTAAGGGTGGAAAAGACCTCTAAGATAACCCAGTCCAACCCCAACCCATCCCCACCATGCCCACTGACCATGTCCCTCAGTGTCGCATCCCTATGGCTCTTGAACAGCTCCAGGGATCCTTTCCAGGCCTGATTATAAACCTTTAAACTGTGGTATGGGTAGGATGGGTGCTGTCAGCTTTCTGTGCTCCTCCTGGGCTTAACCCAACATGGTTTCCTGGAGGTGAGGCAATGAGGGACAGCGTGTGGGAATAAAGAGGATTTGGGAGTTCTCCAAATTCACCCTGTGAAAGGACTTGTCTCCCATGTGCAGCCAAGTGATTTGACACGAGAGGAAATCTCTCTGCTCCAGGCAGGCTGGCTGGTTAAAGACCTGGGAAATGAGCTGGCTAAGAAGGCTCCGCTGACAACGTGTGTAAAATGCAAACCTGCTCCCTTCAGAAGGGATTTCTTTTGACCTTTAGAAAGAACTTCCTCGAAGGGCTTTTCTTAAAGTAGCACCGGAGAGAAAAGCACAGAGAAGGGTTTGCTGAGCATCTGCTGGTGCTCTCCTGGACCCGCGGCATTCTTGCCACCTCCCCATCACTAACCCTAACCCTGAGCTTCTCTCTCTGCCTGGAAGTAGAATCTAGAACCATTACACGGGCTACAACTAAGCTTTCCTAGTTCCAAGCCCAAATTTCTTTGTGTTTTATTTTATTTTTTTTTTATCCTTGTGCCAGCAATGTCTTTTGTCCAGGATACCTCCAGGAAATGTCTACTTCTGAATCGTGTTAGATCTGTTGCAGGTTTCCTGGAGCCTCCCTGTGATGGGGCTGAGCTGCCTGACCCCCTCCATCCTTCCCTCCTGTGGGATGTCTGCTGTTCCCCGAAGCCCTCACCTCCCCCTGTGGCCCATTGCTCCATAAGTGCTCATGAACTGCCATTCTTTTGTGGAACTCACAGTGAAATTACAAACCTTCCAGGTCTCTCTGAGGCCAGAAATGGGGCTGTTTTTTCTTTTTCCCTAGGTGAATCCTTAGAAGAGGGGGGAAAAATCCGTGAAAATGTAGAAATATCCATGAAAATGTGAAGTTTATATTTGCAGTCTCTCTTAAAAGGTATGCACATATATATGCACATTTTATATATATATATATATATGCATATATATAATGTGGTATATATCAATGTGCATCAGAGTGACCCTCAAACGTGGGTGACTGTCCTGCTTATGGCACAGTGTGCCCTTCCAGGGAGATCTGTCCTGCTGAAATCCTCTCCTGGATTTCTGGTATTCACTTGCTGTGCCAAAGAACACAGCTATGCACGCAGCTCTCCGGCCTGATGGGTATTTGATGAAGACTGTCTTCGAGACACTGTGTAAGAACAGAGATGGGTTCTCTCTGAAGGAGCAGTGAGCTCACTGAGTGACCCTGCTCTTTGTTTTCCTGAGGAAATGATGTGTTTCTCTAGTATAACACTGAATTTGGCTCTGGGCATGGCTCTGGGCCACGCATACTTTCATGCAGACTCATTAAGACCACGTCTTTGATTCTTAAACTCACATTTGTTCTAGAGAGGGGCTGTCTGCTGGGAGAATTAATTCCTCTGACTCCAGTCATCTCTCTGGAAGCACTGCTGTTGTCTTCGATTTCATGGCTCAGATGATTACTCTTTTCCAACACCCAAGAATAACAAGATTAGGGAATTCATGGCGATGAAGGCACAGAAGAGGGATTGGCTAAAAAAAAAGAGGAGATAAATTGAATTTTCTCCTTGAAGAGAAAAGGAAAGGGGTATTTCAGGGAATTACATTACTGGTGTGATTTGGTTGTGCTACAACTGAGTGATGGCTGACTTCTGCTCCTCAGGTGTGGGCAGGGCTCACAGTCCCGGACTGAAATATTGCCATCAGAAAGGTGAGTGCAGCTCTTGAGAACAGGCTGCCCAGGGAGGTGGTGGGGTCACCATCCCTGGAGGAGTTCAAGAACTGTGGGGATGTGGCACTGAGGGATGCGGTCAGAGGCCGCGGTGGTGATGGGTTGACTGTTGGACTGGGTGATCTTAGTGGTCTTTCCTAAAGTTAATGTTTCTATGAAAACTGATTCATTGGGCCATGTCTGAAGGTGGCGGTGCTGGGGACAGAAGCATCCAGAGGTTGAAATTCCACCGTCCATGAGGGGCTGGGCACCCCCTGGTGCTATGCAAGGGGGAGAAAGCCAGGAAAGTGGCGAAACGGGCGTTTTTGGATGATCCAGGCAAGCTGGTAGAGGGAGATGGGACAAAGACGGCTGCTCTTGGGTGTCAGTCTGCAGGAATGCACTGAAATCGTGGGTTCTGTGAGTTTGCACAACTGGAATTGGGGTGTTCAGGGATGCAGGTGGATACTATCGCATCTCAAAAGAGGCATGAGCTGCTGTGTGGGATGGGGAGGAAAAGGCCCCCTTGGAGGGTCACATGCTAAAGGGAAGGGCTCTTCTCCCGTGACACCAGCAGCACTTCAGCAGGGTAACGCTCACGCCGTCATTAGGCTTAATGCTTCTGTTATTTGTGCTGTCAATTCTCTTAATGGTGCTCCAGCAGCATGGAGTGGAGTGAGTCATGACAGTAATTATTAACCAAGCTGTGGCACTGAAAAGGCACCCAAAGTTCAATGCCACGCCAGCCCTGCTTGACGCGGATGGAGAGTGTTCATTAATGAGCAGGTGCTGGGGGGAGGAAAGGCCGTGAGATGTTTTGCCTTATTATTCTCACAGCAAAAATGCGTAGCAGCAGGTGGAGCCAAGGGCTGGCCTCTTGCTTCCATTGTCCCCGTGGTTCTAGGGGTACTGGGGATGCAGGCTCTTGGGGTTTTGCCTCGTCAGCAATGTGATGGGGGGTCATGGCTCAACCCTACCCACCCAGCAGTGACTGTCTGACTGGGAGAAATCCCGTCTGCACATCAGCTGGACACACGTGTCTCTGCTGGCCAGTTGTGTGCTATCTTCCACCCTTAAACAAAGCCATGCAAAACCATCTCATGGCCTCCAATCATTTTTTCCAATTAATTCCCCTGGCTCCAGACCTTGTTTAAAGCTTAGGGGCTTAAATCTATTTTTGCAAAGGCTATTTGCTACTCCAGAAGGTGGAAATTAGGAGGTAGCAGTGAGGAAAAGAGCAGTCTTGAGGGCACACTGCTTACCCTGGCTGTTGTACCATGCAGGATGAGTAAATCACCTGAAATGTCTGTATAGCTCTGTCTCCCGGCGGCAAAGCTGTAATTTACTGTCTGCTCTGCGCTGAGTTTTGACTCCAGTCTGGTTCTGCCTCTGCTGTACTTTGCCAACATACTCCGACTGGACCTGTTCTGATGAAAAGTTCCAGACAAACTGAAGTGGGTTTCGTGTTTTACCTTCCGTTTAATAAAGAACCAGAGAATGGCTCAGGTTGCAAGGGATCTTAAAAGATCACTGAGCTCCAACCTCCTGCTATGGGCTGTGTGCCCCCCACCAGGTCAGGCTGCACAGAGCCCCATTCATCCCAGACGTGGGCACCTCCAGCAGTGGGGAGTTGGACCTGCAGTGGTAACAGGAATGGAAATAGCTCTGTGCAGACTCCTTGCGTTGTGCCTCCAGCTTCCCCAACAGTGAAGTTCCACAGCAGCAAAAAAATGAAAATAATCTTAGAAGAAATCTCTCTGTATTCTTGGCTTTAATTCACTCCCTGCAACGAGAGCTGCTGAGGCGGGCGAGTGGCTTTCAGATGTGCTATTTATCAGCTCCCTGAATGTAATCAGAGCCAGTGTGATCTGATTAGATGGCAGCAGGGCAGGACAGTGCCATACATCCTGCACGCAGAGCCTGGGAGGAGGAGGGGATGCAGTGCTGTGCAACCCTCCCATCCAGGTCATAATGTCATCCTTCCTTTGGTTTCTGTGAACAAGGTGAAAGTTCTTGATGAAGATCTTTGGTGTCTACCAAAGACTGAGCCTTTAACTGCTGCCTGCCCTGAGGGCTGTGCTGAGGCTCAGGGGAGAGAGACCTTATTGCTCTACAGTGCCCTGAAAGGAGGTGATGTGGTGATCTGCCTCTGCTTCCAGGTAACAGTGATAGGATGAGAGGTGATGGCTTTAACTTGCTTCAGGGGAGGTTCAGGTTGGATATTAGGAACAACAACTTCTCAGAAAGAGAGGTGATGCAGTGGCACAGCTGCCCAGGGAGGTGGTGGGGTCACCATCCCTGGAGGTGTTTGAGGAATGTGGAGATGTGGCACTGAGGGATGTGGTCAGTGGGCACGGTGGGGTGGGACTGGGTGGTCTCGGGGGTCTTTTCCAACCTTACTGATTCTGTGGTTCTACGTGCTGGAAGGAGGCGCAGCAGAAGGGTGATGTCAAGGCTGGGGAATTAGAAGTGAAGCATGGAAATAAGGTGGCTGAGGAGCTTCATGCTGCTCTCTCCCTTGCTTATCATTTTGTTTGTTTGTTTCCTTTTCCTCCCTCAGCCGAATCAGCCAGTCTAATAAAAGAGATTGCCTCTCCCTATAAACCTTCCCTCTGGAGACTTCACCACGCCGAGGTTGCTATAACAACACCCGAGCTCTCCACTTAGGTGGAAGGGATGAGGTGCTGGGAGGACTGGGAGAACACGGCAGAGCTGCCAGGGTGTGAGCACCGTGCACGCAGGGTGGAAGCATGCCTTGTTCACAGTGCCTTTCTATGAATGTGGTTTGCCATTGCTGTGCTTCACCTCCCCTGATGCTGGGGTCCCATTGGAGAGGAAATGAGTGCCACCTTCTCTCTGGCTGCAGCTTGGAAAGGTCCTACCCTACTCCTTAAAGCAGTGCATGAGGGATGGAAAGAGCCAAGGAGGGCTCAGGTGAGGGAAAGGAAGGGAGAACTGCCAGTAGACACGAGTAGGGGATGTTTGTGCTGGGAAATGGTTTAATGGGCATGTTGGGGATGGGTTGGGGTTGGACTGGATGACCTTAGAGATCTTTTCCAACCTTAATGTTTCTAAGAAATAATAACCCGTAAGCAGACAAAAAAATGGCAGGAGAGCTCATCTGGGGTGGCTACAGACACCTGCAGGCATGGCACTCATCTTCACCCTTTCTGTTCTGTTCAGCTGATTGCAAATACCACAGCAAAGCTGTGCTAACTCTGTCAGATGAGGGTTTATTGGAATCAAATCTTCATTTTTCCCTCCCAAGTTATGGATTAGAGGCTCTGAATTGTTAAACAGCAGAGGATTGCCAAGAATAGGGAGTTTGTTAAGCACTCTGAGAGCTGGGCATTAGAGAAAGTTAAATTATTATTCATGGATCCGCTGCAGAGCTGAATATTTATGGCTCAATATCGTTTTCCAGAGTCTCATCATTTCTTATGTCAACTATACTTTATAGGAATGTCCACGGGGAAAGAATTGACTTTTGTCTCAGGCCCAAACTCAACAAGCTCAGGCAGCGATTATTTGGGTTTTGAAATAGTTGGATAATTTAATCTCAGCATCTATTGATTTTCCCCTCCTACACTGGAATCCTATGACTAAACATCTGCAAGGCAATTAACGGCCTCGAGTACAAATTCATTACAGATTTATCAATAGGTACTGAGCTTTAGACTGAGAAAGAATTGTCTTTCAGTCTGCTTACTGCTTATATATATATCTCCCAAAGAGAGTGTGTGTGTGTATGTGTATATATATATATATATATATATATATATAGGGTGTGTATATGTGTGTGTGTGTGTGTGTGTGTGTGTGTGTGTATATATATATATATATATATATATGGGAAAAAAAAGCAACTACATGAAGCTGAAGGTAGACTGGAGGCCAACCCATGTCAATCCACATGGTGCCTGATATGGGGCAGAGGAGGGAAAACCTTTGAACAAAACAGCCACCGTTTCCCCTAAAAAAAAGTATGTTTTTAAATAAAAATTGTAAAAGAAATAGGTTAAAAATTCAAGAGTTTCAGCCAAACCCCAATGGTGATGGCAACATTGGCACTGGTTTGTGGCTGTGCTGCTGGCAGCTGCTGCCCGCAGTTAGCGAAGTGATTCCCACACAGGGTAATTAATTGGCACAATCTGTTAATGAGGTTTACAGTGTACTTTGCGGGCCATCTGGACAAAAGATGATTTGCGAGGATGACTGCAATGTGTCCCTGCCTTTTATCCTCCGTAATGATTAAATATGGGCTAATTACCAGGGGGACAAACCAGTTACAAAGAGCAGGGGCTCGCAGCGATGGCTCTGCATCAATGGGCAGGAACTGCTGCTAACAGGAAAACCTGTGTCTGTAAGGCATAGATCCTGTGGTGAGCTTGGCCGTGGCACTGCCCAAGGCAAAGCCTGAGGAGCACTTGGGCTGCTGTGATGCTACAGGATTGCATGACAGGTGCTTTCCAGAGAGGTGGTGGATTCCCCGTCCCTGGAGACACTCAAGGTCAGTCTGGATGGGGCTCTGAGCACCTGATGGAGCTGTAGGTGTCCCTATTCATTGCAGGGGAGTTGGACCAGATGGCCTTTAAGGGTCCCTTCCAACTCCTATGATTCTGTGATTCTATGCTTTGCCTTTGCCAGTAGCTCCACAGGATCTTCCCCAGCCAAAATTTGACTCACTCCTTGCCGACGTGGCTGTAAATACAAGACAGAGGATTTTCAGGTTTTTTAAGCTCTGCAATTCATCACCCCTTAATACAATAATCAGCAGGTGTCTGGGGGATTATTTTGGTGGAAACAAGAATTATTCCAGTGTAGAGGGTGAGGAAAATGAGGAAGGCAGCACTATGCCCCCCCGCCCTCCTCTCAGGCCCAAAATAATGTGATATTCGTGTCATCACCATTTGTCAGAGCTCATTTGCCTTGCAAGGAAATAAAAAGTGCTCGGCTCCAATTGATGCAGCAGGGGATACATGAGTGCCTGGAATGGAATCAGCTCAGTCAATCATGTGCAATGTAAACCCTCTGTGAAAACACCCCGGATCCACTTTGCAAAATGACTCCAATAAACGACAAAACAATATACATGCACTCATAAGGAAGGAAGAGATTAAACAAAGACCTGGAGCTTATAACCATCTCTGCTCTAGGGCAGCAATAACATGCAGCAGTAGAAGCCTGACTGGTGTGTGGTTTTGCAGTCAATGTCTCAAATTTGTTTGTACCCAAAATGGTTAGGAAAAAAAGCATCTTCTGCTCCCCAGCGCATAAATCTGCATGCAGGCGCCATCAGAGAACTGACTGCAGAGTGATGGCCCCCAATCAGCGTGTATTTATTTCCTCTAACAGCACTGCTTCTTCCACTGCATCTGAGCTGGGCGGCCTCAGTTCCTCTAGCGAGCACTCTGGTTGTGTACTTTTGTGTTTAAAGCTCTTATTGTTATTTTTTCGGTGTCAGAATGCTTGGCTGTTGGGAAAAAGGCAGAGCAGCCCTTCAGCGGATGGGGACGGGCAGAGCCATACAATCATAGCGTTGTTTGAGTTGGAAGGGACCTTTAGTGACCATCTGGTATGACACCCCTGCAGCACACAAGGACACCTACAGCTTGATCAAGGTAAACAGAGGTGTCTCTGCACACCTCTGGCTCTGGCATTGCCTTCCCCTGTTCACTGGGTACGAGCCTCCAACGTAGAGGCTTTGTGCATGTGAGCAATGCTCTGCAAGCACAAGCTCTACATTTGTACACACTGCAGCTCTAATGCTTATTTTACCCCTCTGATTTCCTCCAGGCTCCCTGTTAAAGCAATAGGATTGCTTAATGCGGGGGGCTCATTGCCGCCTCCTCCCACTGTGCTGGGATTGAATGGTGTTTGATTTATAGGCAGGACACAAAGCTGAAGGCCCGGGATGAGGAGCTGCCAGAGCCAGAGATGGAAATAATATCTGTGATTGACCTAAATGTTCAAGGCAACCACTGACAGCCCAAACACAGCACAGGAGCAGAGCTTTGACGGGTAAATGGAAAGAAATTTATACCCAAGGCTGCAGGAGGAAACCTTGGGGAACAAAACAGCCCTCAGCCTTTCAGCAGCAATCAGTGGCGGTGCTCAGCCAGACCGCGTCCCGCTGCTCTGCCGACCTCCCTGAACTGCAGGCAGCCCCCAGAATAAAGCCCTGCTTGAGGTGGAGGTTCAGGTTGGATATTAGGAAGCATTTCTTCTCTGAAAGAGCAGTGATGCAGTGGCACAGCTGCCCGGGGAGGTGGTGGGGTCACTGTCCCTGGAGATGCTGAAGAGTCATGGGGATGTGGCACTGAGGGATGTGGTCGGTGGGTGTGGTGGGGTGGGGTGGCGTTGGACTGGGTGATCTTAGAGGTCTTTTCCAGCCTTAATGACATTACGATTCTATGATCCCATGAAAGCTCTTGTCCACAGCTTGGATTTACCTGGTTTTGACACCTGTGGGACCACAGCCTTTCTTGCAAGCAGGAAAATTCTCCTCCTCAGCACCCTGCTACAAACCAGTGGCTTAACAACACAGTGCAGAGTCCTTACTGAGCCTCCTCTGTGGGCATCCAGCAGTGGTTCCTGTCTCCCACTTCATCTGCATGACATCTCGCAGGCTTGGACTGCTGGAGCCTGTGCTCCAGCCACGATTATTGCACACAATTTCCCCCCTCAACTACTCTGGCAGGTAATAGAATTATCCTCCTTCCCCGTCTTGTTGGCCAGCCTTAATTCAGTGATAAACCTTTGTTCCATGCAAAGAGATGGGCAGGAAGGGAGGGAAGGAGCCGAATGGCCACAAACGGGGAGCTGACGAATGCTAATGAATTTACAGGGATTGCACCAATCCTTCAGCTGAAGCTGCAGAGCCACACAGTGACACAGACCCATGCCAACCCTCCGCATATGGCTGCAGTAAATCATTCACAAGACGACAAATCTGCCCTTTAGTGCAACTCATTTGGCAACAGCAGCAACAAACCGGGGTAAACATTCCGGTTGGCTGTAGGTGGAGGAATGGGCAGCGACCTCAACCCAGTTGAAGACCCACCTGGCACCATGGGAGATCCTGTGGGTCCCCCAGATCCAGCCAATACACAGAGTACGTATATATGTGTGTGTGTGTATAGTTATATAAATGTTATACGGATCTCAATACTTTTATATAATTATATATTCATGCATATGTACAGATATGTATATGTACATATTATAGATGGGTACTTTCCAAGATGCAGTAAAAATCGGCTTTAGCCTGCCTCTTGCAGAAGTCTGGCAGCAGAGGGAGCTCGCTGCCCTTCTATGAACGACTTCACACCAATCTTACATGTCCTGAGGTTGTGGGTCCTCTGCACCGGTGCGAGTGGACGGAGGGCTGTGAGCTCGCCTATCGCTGGGCAAAATCTGCTGGATCTTCCCAGTTTGGGTAGATCCCAGCCATTCCCACGTGTAGTGGCTGTTTGTTGTGATGTGGTAGTGCTGCCTACAAGCACACTGTGCAAGAGTCCTAGAGCATGGACACTGAAGAGTCCTTCAGTGCTGGACCCCGGGGAGATCTATCTGGCTGCTAAAATATCACCCAGGCACTGGGATTTGGGATGGATCTGCTTTCCATTGAGAGGTTTCCGAAGGGCAGGGATAATCAAAAAGATGTGTCTGGTAGTATAAAATACCTTGAGTTTGAAGGGCAAGATACTCAGTTATTTTGTCTTCCAGAACTTTGAAAGGTTTTTAAAATACAACAAGCACAAGAAAGAAGTTTTCTTCTCTTATCATTTTTTCTTTTCTTCTCTCTTCTTTCTTTGCTTTTCTTTGCTTTTCTTCTCTACTGTTTTCTTCTCTTTCTTCTCCTCTCTTCTTCTTTTTTCTTCTATTTTCATTTTTTCTTCATTTTTTTTCTTTTTATTTGCTTTGCTTTGCTTTCCTTTGATTTTCTTCTCTACTATTTTCTTTTCTACTCTCTTTTCTTCTCTTTCCATTTTTCTTCTTTTTTTTCTTTTTCTCTTTGCTTTGCTTTTCTTCTCTACTATTTTCTCTGTTTTTCTCCTCTCCTCTCCTCTCCTCTCCTCTCCTCTCCTCTCCTCTCCTCTCCTCTCCTCTCCTCTCCTCTCCTCTCCTCTCCTCTCCTCTCCTCTCCTCTCCTCTCCTCTCCTCTCCTCTCCTCTCCTCTCCTCTCCTTCTTTCTTGCTTTCCTTCCGTCCTTCCTTCCTCCTTTCCTTCCTTCTCTAACTCGCCTTCCTGCAGCATTCAGACAGGAGCTCTGCACAGCTGCACCCCTCAGCGTTCAGCCACAACTCCCGAGCAGTCCCTGAGTGACACGGTAGATGGCACTCCAGATATGATATTCTGGGCCTAAAGCCACGCTCCTGAAGTTAAACTAAAATTAAAAACCTGGAAAAGTTCCGGAGAGCTTTAAGCCTCTTAATTTAAATACAGATGCTGAACGTCTGGAAGAAATTCCTGACACTTGAAGCCTCTTTTCCCACCTTGTTCAATGAGAAAGGTCCCTTCCCTGAGTTATCAGCACAGTCGGAGTGTGGGATCCCAGCAGCAGGAGGCAGCTGAATGCAGTGAGATCTGGGAGAAGGCAGGGGAGGAAAGGGCACGGCTGGTTTCATTATCAGTAATAAAAACTAATCCTTCTCTCAAAGAACTCCTCACCCAGAAGGGACCCTGTATAAAGCTGGGTGTAGAAATGGCATTGGATGTGGGTGCTTTCTGTGTCAGGCTGCTTCCAGCGGTGGCGTGAGGCTCTGTGGGCAGAGTACCACATCCTTGACCCATTTTCACTTCAGCTGCATGCAGGAGTCCTCTGCACATCTATCTGAGCACTACACGGCCACAGAGGATGCTGGGCAGTTGCAGCGGCGCCATTATAGAAATGCAATAGGAAGCGCAGGTTGTAATGAAGATAAGCAAATTATGGCTTATTTATTTCAAGTCCTGCTGAGCATCTGGATGGGTCATACTGCGTGCCAGCAGCCTCCACAGGTAGAGAAGCAGCGGGGCCCGGGCTCACTGCAGTCATCATACAGCTGTTGACTCCAGCAGGAGCCTGCTCCATTCAAAGCCTTATTGATCCATATTTATTTGGCCAT
This sequence comes from Gallus gallus, assembly GCF_016699485.2. Classification (NCBI taxonomy): domain Eukaryota; kingdom Metazoa; phylum Chordata; class Aves; order Galliformes; family Phasianidae; genus Gallus; species Gallus gallus. The sequence continues at coordinate 21,448,516 of NC_052539.1, read as the reverse complement.
TCTCCCGCCTGGTGTAACCCCAGAATGATAAATACATTGGACGAAAGGTATAACATCATCCCCCACAGAACTGAGGCCCTCTGTAGGTACATTTCTCCCATGAAAAGCCCTCTTTGCCACTCAAGATTCCTCATCCAGGTGCGTTTTGGAGAACAATTTCAGACGTGTGACGTAGCTTGGAAGTTACACGCACCCAAATCCCAGCGCAAAGCCATGGCATGTTTCAACATGCTGAGACCTTCATGCTCAAGGAATCAAGGTTTTCATGGAGGTGTTGCCAGGAAGCATTTATTCCTGGCATTTTGTTGTTGGATATAAACAGGAAATTCCATGCCTCTACATATCCAGGTGAAACTGGAGCTGCTGAGCTACCCAGAGCAGCAACCTTGCTGCTAAAGCTGCATGCAACCTTCAGGTCTGTGCCTGCCTGAGCATGTCAAAGGGAGGCTGGATTATGGATGTCTGCTTCTCACCACCCCTCTCTGTTCTTGTCAGTGGTAAAGGCAATAACAGGACGTTTTATATTCTGCAGGTTACGTCCTACATCGGTGACCCAGGTGCAAGAAACCTGATATTAAGTAAGCTGGGGAACTTGTGTTTCTTTCTTAATGGGATTCTGGCTGTCATTAATCCTTTACCAAGATGTGTGTTACCAGAAGAAGGCATGTGTAATCAGCAAGACTGATGTGCTGGTTTTTGGATGAAGTATGTTCAGTTGCCATGGTGTGGGAGGTCCTGCTGGTATAATTCCCACTGCGAAGCCAGGGACAAGAAAAGCCAGCGGAGGCACTGAGGGGCATGGGTAGTGGGCATGGTGGGAATGGGTTGGGGTTGGACTACATGATCTTATAGGGTTTTTTTTTTTTTCCCCAGCCTTAATGATTATATGATTCTATGTGCAGAGGGGCAAATAAGGCCGGCTGCCCAGAGCCTGTGAATCCTCATTCCTTGAAGATATCTTCAAATCTGGGCGTGGGCAACTTGGTCTGGGTGGCCCTGCTTGAGCTGGACCAGATGAGGTCCCTTCCCACCTCAGCCATTCTGTGACTGTGAAATGGGGCTCTGCTCGGTACTGGTCCCATGCTGTACCCATCCAAGAGTTCCCATCCTGGCCCCACAGCTCAGCAGGAGGTGCCACCCTTGGAGACAAGCAGTCAGCCTGCTCTGCCCACCAGAAACCCATCCATTCCCAGGGAACACAGAAATCTGTCAGAGTTCAGAAAGATTCGCAGGAACAGAAATCTGTTCCACACCTCTATTACATACATCAGCTATTCGAGAGCTTCCAAAAGAAGCTTCCCTGTATGGCACAGGAGCTGCTGGAAAAGTCAGGAGGGTGATGTTTGCACTGAGGGGTACTTACCTCTTCATTATCTGGAATAACTGAATCAAACCCACGGCAAAATTCACAGGCACCCATATAGACAGCAGCCAAACCTCAGTTAGGATAACAAACCCACATACCCTGCACAAAGGTCCCAATTAATAAAATAACAATAATGCTAATAGAATAATAAA